>NC_056745.1:1321648780-1321971280 GCF_019279795.1 Protopterus annectens | reverse complement strand
TAATAATTTGATTGGTGCAAGGTACTTTCCTTGATTAAGTAACAGTAATTCATATTGGGAAACATTGTGTGTGTGTGTGTGTGTGTGTGTGTGTGTGTGTGTGTGTGTGTGTGTGTGTGTGTGTGTGTGTGTGTGTGTGTGTGTGTGTGTGTGTGTGTGTGTGTGTGTGTGTGTGTGTATGAAAAAGTTTAGTTAAGTCTCAGATACAGTTGGCAGGTTTACACCAGAAACCACAGAGAGGTGGGTGAAATCCTTGGGAATTACTAATTATTACTCTATTCTATATCTGATAGTATAAACCTTGTTTTGATCATAACAGGTTTTGGTCATAACCCAACGCAAGCATTGTGGATGTGCATATTTTCTTGAAGCCAACCACTTTGTTTTGCAAATACTTGGTGATAGTAGATTAGATGCATCTTACATCTTACATTACTTGGTAACAGAGGTGGAATTTAAACCAGTTCCATTATCACTTAAATTAGCAACTACAGCTTGCGAATTTAAAGGTTCATGCTCCTCTTCAGTTGTCCATATCATAACCCATTGCAGATAACATCTGATCAGAGCTGTCTTTTTTTCCACTCTTTTTTGATGACAAGTGTGTGGGCTCTCTTCTCATTCTCTGGCTTTCTCAGAAGTAAAATATTTTGGCAATGACAGAAAATTCTATACATCATTTTGCCTTAAATGAACAAATTACTATTTTATGCATTCGCTTCTATGAGCACATCTGACACACAAGGCCAACATCTTGCTCCATGTCTGCCCAATGTGCAGGACAGACATCTGTCCTATAATATTAAATGAAAGTTCTTGCTTGGTTATCTGCTGTTCCAACTGACAGCCTCTGTACATCCCCACAAAGACCACTAAAAATGAAGTCTGAAATGTAGCCAAGGAATAACACCGACAGTCTCTTGAGCCAAACACCCCAAAACATCAATTGTCAATAAAACAGCTGCGAATCTATATCCTGGGAAGGATCTTTGTTTTTCAGTTTTAGCCTGACTATGAATGACTTTTTACTAGAGAATGTAAGAGTTAAACTTCTCCCATCTACCTAAGATTCCCTTGATATAATTTGGCTAGTAGTGACAGTACAAAAATTCAAATGAACTTCATTCTAAAGAGTGGCCAGACAAACAAACATTCCATTTTCAGGTAGGAAATGGTGCAACTTAGAAAAGAGCACCCAGAGGCACCAGTTCATTGCCGGCAACAGACCGAGACAGCTGTGTAGTCGTAATATTTTTGTAGTTTATGATTTTTTTCTAGACACCTCATATATTTGTGGTACTGAAAGTACTACAGACTAAGAAGGATGTGTAGAAAGATTATCCTACAGCTTTTCTAAGTCCAGGACTGCTGACAAAGCATAACCCAAGTGACGCAACAACATTGTGAAGCTAGGACAGAGGCTGTTAATGAGTGTCTGACACTATAAATGTGACTGCCGAATACTGGCAAAGAAATAATGAACTTCATACAAATGTGAAATAAACCTTTCCAAATGTACGATGCTGACAGAAGTCCACCTGCACAGTGTTAGGGGTAGGGACATGATAATTTTTAGTGCAAGGTTGGATGTAGTGTTAGGAGTAAAGCTAAGGCTAGCATTAGTATACATGAGTAAAGGAAGGGCAAGGGAAGTTTGCATGCAGATCACCACCCCAGTGGCCTGAATGTTTGAATCCTTTAATCGAATATTATACAGTCTTATTACTAAAGGCGATTTTCTTATATTTAAAATATCCACTTTGTTATAATCTTATAACGAAAGGCCACATTCTTATAATTAAAATAGAAAATATCTAATTTGATATGTTAATATTATTTTTTATTTTATTTGATTCTATTTTGATTTTTGCTGTCTAATATGACCTACATATATTCCTTATTACCGGTATATTATGTTAAAACTATAGAGTAGACTCCTTGATTTTTTTCCTTCTCCCTACATGGTCTGTTAAGATTATTTTAATGCTCTTTAAAAAGGTTTGTTTCTCATCTATAAAAACTGTGTAGCTGAACATTCTACAGTGGCTAGGTTAGCTGTCTTTGACTTAGGTCAGCAGTACAGATGGGAACCATCTGTAGCGCATTGTGAAAGAAAAGTTGTTTAACCAAACTTGTATAGAACATGATTACTGAGACACATCTTAAATTACTTCTCTTATAACTCTTAGGCTCTAATTTTCTTTCAGCTGAAGGTTGTATCACAAGTGCTTATAGATATGACAATTCTTTTCACCAGGTTGAAATAGTTTTCATTTGCTACAATCCATTGAGTAACCATACATGTGTAGACCTAATAAGTGCTTTACAGCTTCTTTTAACTTATTTTCTCAGTGATATTGAACATGCCCTCTGTGAAGACAAGTCCTTTCATTTCACAAAAGTAAATTACTTGGTGCAGTAGGTTACAGAATATTCTTGCCTTGCAGCACTGAAGCTAGCACTTTGTAGAATAATTTACTGGGATGGCTTAAGCTGAACTTCTGTTTGGTTTTCAGGAAAAGTTACCAAACAAAACAGAAGCGTGGAGAAGAAACAAAACACAGTTAACTTAGCAGATTCATTTACATTTAAATATGAACGTTGTAATTCATAAATACTTAGTATACAATGCATTGTACATGTATGCTTAGTAGACACCTCTGTAAATAGCTGTTGGGTTATGCTTTGTTTAAAATTTTGAAATGTTCATTTTTTGTATATATTTTATTATTAAAATTTGCCTGCATTTTTTTATTATTTAAAACCAATAAAAATATTTGGGAAAAAAAACAATGCACTGTAGGTGTGAAGTGCATTTTTATTTTTTCCCCCTAACCATGTGAATTAATAAGGGTAACAGCTGAGGTTATCTTTGAAACACTATTTAGTCCTCAGTTGGGAGTGCCTATTTAGTTTAATCTTGCACTGAGAGCTCATACTGCTGTTAAATTAGTATCCCTGACATTGCTACTTGACATACAACTTCATTCTTTTGCGAGATCATGGTGACATGCGATGTCATTATAAGCAAGATTTTAGCACCAGTGATGCAGGTTGTGAAAACAGTGATGAATATATAAAACTTTGAAATATGCCTATTATTAACGTGAAATCTACTTGACCAAATGATTGAAAAGTACTTCTTTACAGATACTCAAACCCTAATTTAAAAAAAAAACATGAATGTTGTCTCTTTTTCCTTGTTTCTTATTAACATTTATTCTTACAGTTTATTCACCATTTTTATTGCTTTAATACAGATAGATATTTTTGTTATCCAGAGCAAAAGCTGCATCCTTAATTTCAAGTCCACAGCTGCCCTGATGTAGTCCTACAATAAGAATGCATGAAATAGGCCAAATTGCTTTCTTTCTACATTTCAGCCAATTTCTACATTTATGACAGTTTAGAAAAGTCTCTCAAAAAGTGGTGGAATAGGCAATTAGTTACTTATCAGGTTTTATGGGAAATGGTTTTCTGAATCATATTTCCAACAATTTCTTGATAACAGCTCAGTAACTCTCACATTCACATTTCATATGTGATGTGTGATATTTTAATAAATGCATGTCATGGGATAGAGTCTGAAGAGTTCACTTGTTATTATTATCAGACATCACATTGCTTAAAACACTTTAACAAATATGTTAGAATGTAATGCTTACCAGATTAAAATGTAATCTTTTATTTTTAAATATGTACTTTAGAGATAGATGGAATACAGTAACTAAATATGAAATGTATGCTAATATAAGTGACAAAAAGTTGTAACGATGTAATTAAACAGCTGCTCTACTGGTATGAGGGCTTGACATACTTGTGGGTTTCATTTTCCTATTTTGTATATTTTGCATATGTGACTGCAGACATAGATATGGATCAGTTGAGGACAAACTATAAAATTGGATAGTAAGATCTGCATGATACATTTTATCTGCTGCTATCCTTACTTATGCATTACCTCAGGCTTTAGGCCTTCTCTATCCCAGGTGAGTCTAATTATGCATTCCATATACTTTGTTTTAACAATCCTTATCTCTGTCCCATTCATTATATGAACCCATTACATTTCTGCCTTCATGTCATATTTAAGCAGTAACTGATGATGTGGTATGGTATATTGAAGATTTACCCATGGCTGGCATGGTTTAATCATGAGGGCAAAGCCCAAGTGATTAAATAAAGCCAACTGGGGGTAAATCTTCAATATACCACAACCGCAGAGTCAGTTATTGCTATTATACAATGACATTATTTAAGAAAAAAAAACTTAACTTTTCTTAAATAATGTCTTTGTATAATATCGCATTACTGTTCTTCCCTGGTGGTGGTATACTGCTTCCTTGTGTTGATTTACTATGCATGCATATGGGACTTGCATTCCCACGCATACCCAGTGCATCAATGCTTTGAAATGGAAGCAATGGAGGAAAGAAAGTCTCTGTTGCTCCATTTTTTTTTTAAATTAAAAAAAAAAAGTTTTGGACACTTTATGCCAGATGAAAAAAGTTTGGGCGACCGGACTTTTTTCCGTTGGTATATTGTGGATTTACAACAGGCACACTGGCCAATCAGCATGCACGTTTTGGAATATTAATGGGGGGTGATTGTATAATTTGAAATAAATCCCAGGGAACCTATTCTCTGTATGCAGAAGCAGTCTTGCCATCACTTCTAAATGTACTATGCTTTCCTTCATTTTCATGTTGTTCTTGCATATAAAACAAGTCTTCCTTTTCTCATTACTTAATTCTCTGAAATATTGGAAATTGTCTCAATTGTAGCCTGAAATATTTGAAAATATCTTATCACTACATCATCTACATTTGTACTAGGGTAATATATTACTACTTATGACATTTGATGGGGTTTCTAATAACACTAATCATATTTTCCAAAGCTTTATACAATTTTGTAAACAGATCAACTCATAAAACAAATAGAAGTAACATTGTTTCTCATTAATTGTATGTAATAACTCTCCTTTCTGCTGTAATGTATTACTGAATGCTAGTGTCATGTATTTAGTTGTTTGTGAAAGTCTGCATATTCATATAGGCACGACCAAGTGATCTTTGCATGTTTGAATGTTGGAACATTAGAATGCCATTAAGAAAGGCAATTCTGTCAGTGTAATATGCATTGAATTTGATGGGGGAGGTTAAGTTTCAAGTTCTGCAGGTTGCATACTAATAGAGAGTGATTATTCAAGCAAACCTTTGCATGAAGAAATGAAATGATAATTCTGTAACTGCTACCTGAGTTACTTTGCCATTGCACAAATGAATATATTTTATGTAACTTTCTGCTTTAGTAGAACACTGCTCTGGTATTTTTCATCAGTCACTCTATGCCTACTGATTAACTGTTACAACTTCGGCATTTGTTTCCTACCAAAGGGGTGAGAGCCATCACTCAGACAAACATGAGTTTTTCTTTCATTTTTATAACCATAGTCCTACCCTGACACTTGCTGTGAAGATTTTGCTGCACCTTTTCCTGTGTTTGTGTGTGTGTGTGTGTGTGTGTGTGTGTGTGTGTGTGTGTGTGTGTGTGTGTGTGTGTGTGTGTGTGTGTGCTATGAGTGTGTACAAATGTGTATATTTCCACCCACATCCCATAAAAGCTGCTGTACAGACATGGCTTGGCAGAGCCAAGCACTTTTTTAAAGCACAGTGCTGCATGCCACATGCATCTTGTCTCCATCAGGTGTCAGTAGTGGAGCAGGCCACATTATCCTCCTTTTCACATGATAAGTCAGTCATCCTCAGCTTCTACACAATAAGTAGTTTTAAGTGTTGACTATTCTTCCTCCTCCTCTCTTACCTGTGGTATATAGTTGGGGTCCATTGTGGTGTCTTGTTGTTCACCTTGTATGTGATTCTTCTGAATGCCATTAATTGGGGGAGATGGCAGACATATAACTGACTTTTTGCATTTGTGACTTTCTTTTGTACAGAATTTATATCAGCATTAATTGGGTTAATGGAAGATTTGAAATGCATCTGCAACTGCATATTCTGTAACTGATTGGAACTCAGTACCTCCAAGTTGGCTACAATGGTGCTATGTGCCACTGTATAGGATTCATGTGCATAAATATGTCCTTGAGTATCATCTGTAGTGGCAGAAAACTGGAACTCATCTTGAAGATGTGTGGTTTAGGGGCAGTTATTGATGCCAACATGCCACTGAAGGACTTGCATGTGAGTGTCATGATATTTTGCATTGTGAATCAACCTATAGAATTTGCAGATTACCAGTGGTAGTGTTTGTCCTGATTTCCTCTTACTTGGTCTTTTGTAATACTGTGTTCCTGGAGCTACTGGACTAAGAATGTAATCAGACATGTCTGGTACAGAATTCCACACCCTAGTCACGGATGGGAAAATCTTAATGCCATCATATAGACATGTATTCAGGAAAGTTTGCTTCATCCCAGTAAGGGAATTGGCATGATGAGACACCACTGTCAGGGTGTGAGCAGTTCAGAAAACTGGGCTCTACAATCCTGGCTGTCCAGAAAGCTGGGTTGGTCTTGCTGTATGCTAATGACCATATAATGAGCAGCTGTGTATGATAATGACACAAGAAAAAAAGACAAAGAGATTCAGAAATGTATGAATGCTATGCAATGGAGCTGTGCTTTTCTGTGAAATATGAGTACTTGGGAGGCCTTTAATACTGAGAAGGGTTGATGTCAGTGGAGATGTGTGATGCACAGGGGGCTGTGGCACAAGTGTGTGTCTGCATGGACACAGCCTCAGCAGTACTTGCAGCACTGTGGCTTAGTGTACTGGACAGGAACAGGGCATACATGGCAGAGGGTTCATCATCCTGTGCATATGCGCCCATGACATCTGTCAGTATCAGAAGTTTCACTGGATTTACTGTGACCCTGGCTAGATGCTGGTGTGCTCTGTGAACTTGTAGGATGTTTGCTGTGAGATATGCCAACATAATGAGAGTATTAACCATAGGTGTGGCCATATGTTTTTGTGGAAGTGCCAATACCGAGGGAGCAGGATCTCAGTTGTTCATGGTCACATTGGCTAACATCTGTGGATGTTGCAGATTACAAGCTCCATGGACTGCCCCTTATCCCTGGCAAACAAGCCTGAGAAGACACTGCAGGTTCCAGTATGTAAGGAATTACTCGTTTTGGACATGCATTCCTGTAGGTCATGCATGCCCTGGATCATCCTCACCATTTCCTCCATGGCTCTGGTACTATCAGTCTGAGCCACCTCTATGGCACTGAACATACAGCAGCCACTGACACACCAACCTTAGGGATGGGGAGTAACCATGTTTCCATGTAGCACCATTACCAACTCTCTATGTGAACCTCTCTGCCTATATGTAGTAGGGGGCAGCACACTTCCCTGATTGATAGTATTCCCATCAGCCCATCATTTCTGTGAAGTCCAGATAACCTTGGTATCCACAGACAAAGATGATGTGTCCACAGTCTGTGTTGGGAATTGATGGTCACATTTTCTATGTCCAATACACACTCTGTACACCCTGGTGGTGCCATGCCAGCTCATCCTTACCACCAGCTGCAAATCCTAAAACCTCAGAATGGGCAGTTGCACAATGCTGGTGCTGGATAAAGAGTCACCTGTGAATATACCAAAACATAAAATATCCAGTGTAAGTATGACCCAACACCACTGTTGTACATACAACTGAGAATTTCACAAATATAAACATTATAAAATGATACCCTATGAACATACCTGCTGTAGACAGATGTGGCAGTTACTTAAATCCCTGATGCACCTGTATGCCGTAAGTTAGCTTTAATTAAGTTTTATAGTGACTAAGGGGTAAAGAGAACTTGCAGATATTAATACACAGAAGTATACCTCCATAGCTGGGTCATTTGCAGTGAACAGACTATGGGGTCTGTTCAGATCTGCCCCAACAACCAGCACAACACTGTGGGACTGTTTAGAGGTAAAATTCAACTGACAAAGGACACATGACTGTTCCTATCATAGCTGCAAATATTTTGGCTACTGAGATATGTGCAATGCATATAACACTTGATCAGTGCTCTGACTGTGAGCTCATGGATGTGTTTCTCATCAATCGAGTCCAATAATTGCTATATCCTTGCAAACCCTGTCTTAATATGCCTTGGCCAACACATTTAAAAATACTGATAAACTTACATCCTTTATTATCCACAGTCTGAATATCAGTTAAAAACTACCATTGTACAAATGAATGGAGTTGTAAGAAGTAGCCCTTACCTTATTCAGTCAGATATGTTTTTGTTGAAGACAAGTTTTGTTTTGCAATTCACTTTATACAGAAATCAAATTCGTAAGCATCAGATGTTTCTTCCCTAGCACAATGAGGCTGTTTGTCCATCATCATATGTTCATAGGTTCATAGGTAGATACTAGGCTATTGGCCCTAGGGCCTATATAAGCCTAGCCAAAAAGGTACCCTTGCTTTCGCCACCCAAGAAAATTATTTTCCTGTGCCCCTGTCAAGCAAAGCCACAGAGATGATTCCCGGGGTGAATTTCCTATTTCCCATCCAATCATGAAGATTTTTCTTGAAGAGTGCTAATGAGGAACTTTGTTTGATATAGATAGGTGGTTTGTTCCAGAGTATGGGAAGTCGCTGGGACAGGAATCTATCCCTCCAGCATGTTCTGTTTATTATGGTGACAAGGTTTAGGTCCCTAGAGCATGTAGCTTGGAGGGATTGGGATTTCTTTAAGTGAAGCATGTCCAACAGCTCTGGGTTTGACATAGCTTTGTATGTTAGGCAAAGATCACCTCTGAGTATGTGACAGACTAAAGCTAGAGCTTTTTGAGATGGTCTGCACAGGGTATCTGTTTGAGATGGTCTGCACAGGGTATCTGTTTGAGGCTGTGCGCCATTCAGTAATCCTCTTTGTGAGGTATTTCTGCGGCCTTTCCAGTTGTTGTAGATGTCTTGTGAGGTACATACCAAAAGGGGCATTGTACTCTATAATGGGTCTAATGAGTGATAAGTAGAGGGGAACAATGACTTCTTTCTTCCTGGATGAGAAACATTTTGTGATGAGGTGTGCCACATAGAATGATTTCCTGACTACTGTGGTGATGTGATTATCAAAGGACAGACTACTGTCCACCTGTGTCCCAAGGTCTCTTATCACACCTTTGGTGTTAAGTAGACTACCACCTATGTGGTAGCTCATGGGTACAGAGTTTTTACCAAAGGGGATGACAATGCACTTTTTGGCATTGAGCTTGAGGCCATGGCTTTGACACCAGGCATTTGTCTCAGTGAGGCCCTTTTGTAGGATGTCCACATTGTTAGGAGTTTCAATTATGGCTCCTAGTTTGCAGTCATCTGTGAACTTCATTAGCCAAAGACCTTCTGCGTTAATCTGCTCAGAAAAGTAGATACCAAACAGGAGAGGACCCAGGACTAAACCCAGTGGAACTCCAATTGTCACTGGCCTGAAGTCAAATTTGGAGTCTGCTACTTTCACAGTGTAGGTTCTGTCAGTGAGCCAGTTGGCAACCCATCTTATGACATAGGGATTTATGCCTAGTTTAGTGAGTTTATCTATAATTTCAGAGTGGGGGATGGTGTCAAAAGCCTTGGAGAGATCTAGATAGGTTGTGTGAACCACCTTACCCTCGTCTACATCTTTGATGACTGCTTCAAAGAAGTCTATCAGGTTTAGGAGACATGATCTGCCTTTTACAAACCTGAACTGGGTGGGGTCCAGAGCAGAGTTTGGAGATTACCAATGTCTTTGTTTATAAGTTCCATGATGATACATTCCATGGCCTTGTAGACCAGGCTCATTAGGCTAATGGGGTAGTAGTTCCTGGGGTCTGTGGTGGCTCCCCCTTTGTGGAGTGGGATAACCATCACTGTGCGCCATACAGTGGGCACAAAGCCTGAGGTGAGGCTATGATTGAACATGGTGCTTAGGTGGGGTGCCAGTTCATTCTGTAGTTCATGTAGAACACAGCCTGGGATGTTGTCAGGTTCCATGGATGCTGTGTTCTTGGCTTTGGAGAGTTTGGTTTTTACCTGTGCAGCCATGATTACATGAACTTTGCATTCTTCTGGTATAGAGATGGGCCTTTTAGGGAGTGAGAGGGGGCTAAAGTTAGCACTGAACCTATCTGCCAGGAGGATGGCAATATCAGTTGGTTCTGTATATTTAGTGCCATTGTGCTGTAACTCAGAGCAGATCTGAGTGTTGCCATTGAGATTCTTGACATAGCTATAGAATGCTTTGTGGTTATCTTCTCTTGACTCATCTTCTTCTCTTGGATTTAATATATGCCAGACAATCCATCACGTATCCCTGTGCTAAGGTTGTTGACAACATACTGAAAACTATGTAGCACTTGAACCACAAATCTGTAAAGATTCTTGGTAATTTTTAAACAACATCAATAACTTGGATTTCAAAGGAGAATATAATTTCATGACAATTGATGTATGTGATTTATATACGGTTATACCGCAAGACACGGGAATAGAGTGGGTGATAGATCACATCAGATCCAAGGGAGTAGACCATAATGAAATAAGACTAGTGGAATAACTACTTGGGATAGTGCTAGAAAACAACTTCATTATGTTCAATAACCACTTCTATTTACAAAAAATAGGGGTAGTGATGGGGTCTCCCTGCGGAGTGAGTTTCGCAAACCTAATGTGAGCTCACTGGGAACACAGGGTAATTTTGGATAACATCGAAGTAAGCCAGCTCTTATATTATTACACTCGCTTTTTGGATGACATATTTATGATCATTAATGGAGACTCTGGACTAGCACTTAACCTGATGGATATTTTTAACAATTCAAAGAATTTTCTTAGATTTACTAGCCAACTCAACAGGGATACCATTAATTATTTAGATGTTGAATTGTCAAAAGATTATATACGCCAACAGTATGGAACACGCATTTTCAGGAAGAAAACATATTCAAACTGCTTTCTTCATTACACCAGCGCACACTCATACCACCAAAAGAAATCAGTGATAAAAGGGCAGCTGGTGCAAGCAGCTAAGATGACGACAGAACAGGAGAAATTTGAGGATGAATGCAGGATATTAAAAACAATGTTCATAAAAAGAGTCTACCCTAGGGAACTACTGGAAGAACTGATAGATGAAGTTGACATTAAATGTCAACAAGGCAGATTTAAACCTATATTGATGGACCATCGTAATGAAGGAGCTTCCACTACTACCAACTTGAATCTACAAGTTGGGGTAGAAGAAAGTGTTTTGTCATTGACAGAAGCTAAACCACCAGGAGCCCATTATAAATTAAGCTTCACTTTCACATTCAATACTGACTTTCAGGCTATTAGGAACATCCTGTTTAAAAACTGGGAACTCCTAACTAGTGATAGGGACCTTTTAGATAACATAGGTGACCACCTGGCCCTAACATATAGGAAAAGACAGAACCTTAAATCAATGCTGGAGAATAAAAAAATTCCCAGGGACATACAAATGTGAAGCATGCAACCAATGCAAACATATAGATACAAGTATTGAATTTACAATAAGAGGCAGACATTACTACATGAAGGGGAAATATAATTGTAACTCAAAACTGATAGTCTACCTAGCACAGTACCATAGCTTCCCAGCGTTTTATATTGGCAAGATGGACCATAGATTTAGAGATAGGGTGTATGAGCACACTTACTACATTAATAAATGCAAACAGGACAGCCCTCATGCTAGACATTGTAAGGACCTCTCAGGACATGGTTTCAAATTCAGTCATTGACTCAATTAGGACTGACCCCTGGGGGGGCCCCTACTCGTTACTACTAGAAGAGTTAGAATTGCTGTGGCAACTAAGGTTAAATTTGCACCACTGGCCTGGACTGAATGAGGCCTGCTCGATAGCACCTATATTGAAACTCAAGAACTTAATTAGATGAAATCTACTTTTAGGTTGTTTCATTAAGTTTAGGTTTAACCTGACGTATAGGTTATTATGACAACTTCATATACAGTGGGGTAATACGGTCTATTTGACATTTTGGAACATAACGGTTACATTCTTAATACTGTGATGATCAACTATAGATGGGATGAAGGACTCGAGGGTATCTGTTCTTAGATTTTTAACATGATTTTTAATATGAATTTTATGACCTGGGTAGTTAGATATTCAATAACTAATGGACATGTCTAAATTAAGTGATTGTAATATAGGATGATTGTTTTTAACATATTTAGAGACAGTAAACTATCCTGACTATGGATTTTAAATGATTAAATAAAACAACTTTAATAAATTTGTTTTCGGTTGGATTTACTTGGTACTGGCCTTTTGCTTTTGTTTATTTTGAGTTTACGTTTTTTGGAACTGGCAGCCTGGGATGTTATCAGGTCCCAAGGATGCTGTGTTCTTGGCTTTGGAGAGTGCAGTTTTTACTTGTGCAGTCATGATTACAGGAACTTTGCATTCTTCTGGTATAGAGATGGGCCCTTTAAGGGGTGAGAGGGGATAAAATTAGCACTGAACCTATCTGCCAGGATGTTGGCAATATCAGTTGGTTCTATATATTTAGTGCCATTGTGCTGTAACTCACAGCAGATCTGAGTGTTGCCATTGAGATTTTTGACATAGCTATAGAATGCTTTGTTGTTGTCTTTAGAATCAGTGGCAATTTTGTTTCCGTAACTAGCTTTGGAAGATTTTATGAGGGATCTCAGCTTCTTACTGAGGCTGACCAGGAAGGTATTCCAAGCATGGGATTTTACTCTTTTTTGCAACAGTTTTTCTCTTCTGTTGTAGAGTTTGTTGATGGCAGAGGACCACTAGATTGGCTTCCTTTTTTGGAGGATAGCATCTTGGTTCTGTTAGTGATAGCATGATCCATGCACTCGTGTAAGTGCTTATAAAATGCATTTGTGTAGGATTCAGCAGTCGTACCTCTATTGTCCGTCTGCATGAGTGTCGTGAAGTTTTCCTCTTCTGTCTTAAGAAGCGTGAAGTTGGCTTTGGAGAAATTTTTTACGGTGGTTTCCCTAATGGGGGTGGGGGTGGGATGTGGATGTCTAGGGTGATTAGCTTGTAGTCGGATCTGACCAACAAGGAATTGACCTCTGGTGTGGAACACCGGTCGCCCATGTTGGTAATGACCAGGTCTAGGATATTGCTGCCCCTGGTGAGGGTGTGGATAACTTGATCCAAGGCATTGGAATTTATGAATTCAAAAAAACGTTGAGCAAAAGAGTTGGTGCATGAGTAGTTTTCCCAGTTAATGGAGGGGTAGTTGAACTTGCCCATTATTAGGGTACTGGGTTGTACCCTAATATTTTCCAGTGTATCAAGAAATGAGGAGTGGGAATCCTGGGACATGGTGGAGGATCTGTAGCAAGTTAGAATTTGGATTGCGGTCTTGCTCAGAGTTAGTTGCACTTGGATAATCTCGGATGCATTATGCTGATCAACTAGCCTGGAGGTCTGGATATCCTTAATGAATATGGATATGCCTCCGACTTTGCTGTTTTGGTCCAGGTTAGGTGGCCAAAAGGTGTGGTATGAATTATAGCCTGGTAATGGAGGGGTGATCTTTGGAGCCTTGAACCAGGTCTCTTTCACTGCACAGATGTTGATGTTCTCCATTTTATGGAGTGCCTCAAGTGAATGCATTTTGAGGTTTAGACTTCTAGCATTGAGTAGCATTACCCTCAAATTTTGTTTGCTTGTACCTGTTATGGTGGTGAATTTGTCATTTGAACCTTGCCTAAAAAAGGCACTATAGGGGTGGTAAGAACCTTAGCCAGTATCCGGAATCCCAAGGGCGACATCCTTATATTTTTAAGATTTATCTGTCTGGGCTTGATATTTATGCTAATTAGGATATGACTCAGTATTGTGTCTGACTCACTCAATTTGCATGATAAGAAAACCTATTAACCATTGTGCAGATGTCTCATGAATGCCATGCACAGGCCTGGGTCTGTGTGGCCTGCACTATGCAAGCTGATCCAGGCCATGCTTCGGGGGAATGGCATTTCCTTATTTAACCATCTGTAGTGCCTGATTTCTTAACAGTATACACAGGGAATGAGGACTGCCATATTTCACACCTTAAAGTGCCAATAATTATAAGGAGTAATAATACAGTACCTGTATTTTCCATGTCTGCTGTGCTTTGGGCAAATTAGATGCCCATCAGTGCTTATTAGTGTGTGACAGATGGGTCAGGTGTGACCTGATTTGGCACCAAATCTCTCCCGTTTTTTCCCTGAGATTCTTTAAGGTGAGACATCATAGTTGAAGAAAGAGAGGGTACTGCTCCTTTCAGAGCTTCAACTTGGTCCAACACAATCTTCCTATAGGTTCCTGCTGCATCTGTGATGAAGAAGTGCTTATCTTGCACACTTGCCTGGCTGCATGCATTCATAATGAGTACTGGGGCTCAACACACACACAAAGTAAACAGAATTGTGTTGGCTATGATTCTGGGATAAATGCTTTGTAGTCCCTTAAACTATGTCTGTCCTGTATTGTCTGAATAGGCTATTAGGCCATTTAGATATACATTATCCAAAAAGTACTAGTCTTGGTTATCTAGCCCTACATAATTTGGTTTACCTGTTTATTTGGGAGCTGCTTACCTAGTATTATCTGCCTCTGCCTTGCACGTGACTACAATGCAGAAGTTTTTAGAAACTTCCTGGTTTTTTTTTTGCTTTTGAGGGACATACCTTTGTTTGCTTCCATCAGGTTGTTTGAAGTTATCCACTAAGCTCATTGACATCAAACAGTCACTCAGGACAGGGATTAGAAGGCTGCTAGCCTTGTTGTGTGTTGTCTAATTCTGGTATTTGTGCCTTGTTTTCATAAATTGTATTGATATTGTCTTTTACTTTGTTATTACCATTTGCTATATTAGATTGTAGAGTACCTAGCTTGGACATTTAAAGCAAGTAAAAGTTAAATTTGTCAGTACCCATAATAATGTTTTCTTTTTGTAGTGAAGTAAATTAAATGGGTTATTTTGCTTACTGATGATTTATGAGAACAGTTCTACCAAACAGTCTAGTTTGTCATAAAAATGGCTCAGATTTAGACTAGTATCACTTCCACCCTTGAAAAACACATTGTAGCTTATTTATCATCTCCTGCCATAAGAATTACTGTAATACTATAAGTGCAAAATATGTATGTCTTGTCTGCTCAAAAAATGCTTTTTCTTTTTAGTTTGTAATGTGTACTTTACCAAGAGTCAAAACTGTATAACATTTCAAGTGAGTTTTATGTTTTATCCTTTGTAATCCTTGTTTAACTAATGACTACTATCTTGTACTATGTTTGTGGAGCTTTTCTCCCCAGGTCTCCACAGAAAACCATCTCATTTCAGCCCAGTGGACTTTCCTGGTCAATAAAAGCAAAATAAGTAAACAAATAAATAGTGTCCTTCTGTAAAACGTATGAAGAAGGGAAGGAAAGAAGGAAGGAAGTGCCATTTGCCTTTATGGAAAGCGCAGGATACAACGTGACAATGAAACACTCATTAATGAAACCTGTTTCTACCTATACAGATGTTTCCATGTAACCCCTTTTGTGATGTTTATTGTACAAAATATAATTGACTAAAAGTAAATGGTATATTGGAATAACAGATAGAACTGGTAAATAGACAATATGGGACCATATTGGAGATACAAAGTCTTGCAATGTATTAGATTTTGCTTCAGTTTGTGTGAATGAAACAGCACAGTGGTATCAACAATGTCTTAAAATGCTGTGTATTGCTGTCACTTGTATATCTAGGGATGGAGGCAGAGAATATTATCTATTTCCTTTGAAATAAGACACGCTATCCACATGCAGTCTTATTCTAAATTGTGATACTGAAAAGAAGTACTTAATATAGATTTGATTTTATTGTGAAGCTATTTATAAGTGGCATGAAGTAGCTGATATATTTTATTTCACTTTATCTGATGAACATTAACCTTGACTTTTCAGATTAATTTTGTAGTTATTAGACATCCCTTTATACATGCATGCATACAAATATATAAGTATGCATGTATGTATGTATGTACAATCAGCCAGTTTATATTTTAAGAAGTGGAATGAAAGAAACCAGAGTACCCAGTAAAACACATACAGACACTGGGAAAACAAGTAAACTCTTCACAGGATTCAGTTTACCAAGCTGTGCTGGGGTAGGAAGTTGGCATAATGGCTATAAACACAGGGTACAGAGTTTGATTCTCACATGGGGTAAATGGCTAGGCTTAAAATGGCCCACAAGGGCAGTTAGCCTAGTACCAAATCTATGAACCTAGGAACCATTCAAACCAAGAGCCTGGAGCTCACAGTTAGATACGGAGATGGCACCACTAAGCTATTATGCATTTGCATTAAGGATGCTGTTATTTTTTTTCTGTATTTGTTGTGTGGTTAAAAGCATAACTCTGAATGCTGGCAGTTTAGGTGACTAGGTTCTTAATTTCCTTAGCCAATTCTAAATATAAGGAGTGGGGGGAAAAACTTCATGAAATGTCCATTGTTTGACCTTATTGGTCAAGAACAACAAGTACATCTTCTGTGCTTCTTAAAATACCATAACAAGAATTATATATATAAAAATCTATGTATACCTGCATATATACCCACATACCAGGCCCTATGCCCTTTTTTGAGTTAAGGATACCTTGATAAAAATTGACTCCTATGAATTTAAGGAGTAGATGGAGTCGTACAGCCTAATCAGTGGCAAAAAGAATGATTTTAACAAACAACGTTGCACTCTTACTGTTCTAAACAGCCTTTTTTCAAACTTTATATAAGAAGACAAAGGATGATCATTTACAGGTTGTGTTTGTGAATCCTAGTAAAGCTTTTGATTCAGTTGCCATCCTCTGCTGATGAATAAATTTAAATGGCATTGCCTAGACACTTATGAGAATCTTCATGTTCCTGAATGGCAGGCTGTCTAGATTCCTCAGTTGCTGTTCTTTCACCTCTCCCGTGGAAATTCCCTGGCACTTACCACAGACAGGCAGTCTTGGAGCCTCTGTTGTTCCATGTATTCATTAATTTCATATATTCATGCAGCTCTCACCTGAAGGGCATTCTACATATTGACCATTCAGCTCTGTATAATATACAGTAGTCCGCTGACATCATTTGTGCCTTCCTTCAGCATGATTTGGTTACATTACGTTACTGGTTCTTTGAAATGTGTACTTCCAATCAATACAACATAAAGGACATTCTGTCTGTACCTGCTATGAGACTCATAATATTTTCAAAGTCAGCTTCATTTAGTTTCATTAAGGTGCTCCTGGACTCAATAACATTTCCAAGGCCAGCTTCCCTCTGCTTCACAAAGATGCTACTTTTCAAACAGTGGCATCCTTTAAATATTTCAGACATTGGTTGGATGCTCTTTTCACTCCTTCTTACAGACTGTCTTCATATCTGATTACTACTGAAGTCCCTTCAGCTAGGGGATACTATAACCCACTTTGGAATATCCCTTTATTGTTATTAACTGTGATAAAAAATAATTTACCCAGATAGCAAAATGTTCTTAACAAAGCTTCCAGATTCATGAACTGTCTGCAAAATGAGGACACTACTACTCTTTTCGCCCTAGCGATGGGTTTCTTAATGGTGCTGGCTTGTACATTTCTCCACAGACTTCTCCACTTTAACTACTGTCTTTCTTTTAGGAGTTAGCTTATTCTTAGGCATATTGCATGCTTACTTTACTTGTCAGTGGTTAAATTACAGCTCTGTTCATCTTTTACCATTACTTATATCCAGCGGCAAAGTCTTTCTTTTCTGACTATGCTCACAAATTACGTAACTCTGTCTCCCTGTTCTATATCAGATTCCTTCTGAAAATCTTCTTCTTCTTCATCTTCATATTGACACAGAAGGGGCTTACTATTTCTCAAGGACACTGCATTCGCTGTATTGGCATAACCTAATTTTAACAAACATCGCTAAAATGCCACCATGCAATTATTTATCTTAGCTGCCTGGTTCATTTGGCCTTCAGAACTGACTCTGTATCTCTTGCTTCTAGTATTGACTGTTTGTCTGCACTATTGTACATTATTTTGTTTATTATACATGCTTTAATTATTAGTAGCTCCTGTTTTCATCAGCCTTGGATTGTTAGTTCCTCTTCAAAGTAGCATACTCTTTATTGTAATATTATGAACTGCACTTTTATTGAATGAATCTGTTTTTGTTGTTATCCAATCTTTAATTTAGATTCCTGTTGATTTGTAGTTGAGCATTCTCCTTGTTAGCCAGTTCAAAATGAATTCAAATAAAATGCTCACATACATTTTAAACAAATACATTAAACTACTTTGATTAATTAAGTCATTTAACCAATATGTGATTTGTCATCACAAAAATGTCTCAGCCTACAGGAGCAGATAGCAACACCTATTTCATATAATACTCCTTAACCATTCCTATTGTGGGAGGCGAGTTCACTCACCCCTAATGTTCCGGCAAACCCCTTCACCCTCAATCTCTCAATATATAACAACTTCACAAAAGCTTGTACAGAAGGACAAAAAATGTAAAACAAGCAAAACTCATGTTTTACCTATTCTAAAACTCCCACAACCCAAAAGCACAAGTCAGCATATGTGACACATAAAGTTCCAATGTATTAACATGTGTTGTGCTCCATGTGATGTCATGTACTTCAGGAAAGGAGCACGCAGTAATCATAGGTTTCACCATTCATAACTACACATTATATATATGCATGTATGTATTGATCTCTCTGTCTATCTGTCTATTCATCTATCTATCTATGTATATATATATATATATATATATATATATATATATATATATATATATATATATATATATATATATATACATGCACAGATAGTGTTGATTAAATGAGCTACACCTGAAACAAATAAATAGTTAACATACCCATACAAATGCACTGGGAGCTTACCAAGCTGTGTTGCAAACAATGCAATCAACAAATATGCTACCTAATAGGAAGCAGTACCAGCAGCCAAACCAAATGACAGTGTTTCTTGTTTTGGAGAGATGTAAGCCACTAGACCCCACACCTCCTTAATTTATTTATGCTAACTCTTTAATTGCATAATGCTGTATACTGTGTGGCTGTATATGTCTATCTATCCATATGCATATATAAAGATCTGCCTAAAATCATCTAAACACAAAAAAGTCAGGATGAACATTTTCAACTTAAAATCTTCTTCTTCTTTCGGCTTTTCCTGGTTAGGGGTCACCACAGTGGATCACCTGTCCGCTCATGATTGGCAGTGGAGTTTTATGGTGTTGAGTTGCCAGCCTGGCACCCAGCCTTCCACAGAAGGCACACGCACACACTCACACCTAGGGCCAATTTAGAGTGCCCAATCCATAATCAACAAAAACACATTAACTGTTTTATTTGCATGCTCCAAGACAAAAACTTAGAATATGCAAATAAAAAAACAAAAATTTTTACATGTAAAGTGTTTAGGGTTTAGATCTTTTATTTGTGAGAGATAGCTATACTACTAAGGTTGGGAAATATGCCCTTTCCAGGTATTGTGTGATCTTGGAGTTGGTACATTTAATTAGCATGGGGTGCTGGAGGAAGCCATTCTGTAAAAAGTTTTTTATTTGAATGCTGCAAGATTTTGTCTTGGCTCAGACAGACTTGCTGAGGGGGGCTTGTGCACCTGCTTTATTGCATTATGCTTAAAGATACTTTAAGTTGTTTTATTATTCCATGATTATTTGGAAAGTACCTACATTTTTTGTACTTGCGTTCAATACATCCATGTTATTTTATAGGCTGGTAGTCTGTTTGGATTTTATATTCCACATTGCTGGCTGTAGTAGACATATTGTGGCACATTTATTCAAGTCAGAAACCCTGAGTTTATACATTTTGCTTCCTATAAAAAGCAATTTGTTAGAGCATATTTTCTGTAACATGACAGACAGTATTCCTGTGTTGTATACACATGTACTGTGGCAGAACTGTTGGAACAAAGCTATTCCACCTAAAGGGAAAGTAGTGCTGTCATGTGTCCTGGGAGCTTTTGCTAAGATAATGACCATAGAAAAACTGCTACAGACAATTACTGCTGCTGCAGCTAAGGGGATGATGGTCAGTGCTAAATACAGCAATGCCAAAGATAGTCACATGAATGAAGCAACTAACCAGATATCAGACTTTGAACCAAATGTGTTATCCATCAAGCAGTACACCTACTAGGAGGGATAGGACCATAATGAATTGGCTAAATTGCTCATTCCTGTTAACTGAAGAGCCTATAAAAGACTTCATGGACTAGGAATGGACTGAATATCAGGCTATGAGGAACTGAAAAAGCATTGGTAGCTATAACTGTTGTTCCCTTGGGGACACAAGCTCAGAGGTTTCATAACTGGTCATTTTCTCCTACCAAAATAGTAATATCTCAGTTATATGATTTAAAACATAGTTCAATTATTGTTAGATCCTGAGGGCCAAAATACTAAAAGTAAAATTATAGAAATGTTAGCCAATGATAAATTTAAAAGGGCTTTGTCTGCTTCATTGTGAAAGTGAGTGTTTCAAACTGACCATAAAAATAACAAACATCCAACTGCAGACATACTCTGTTTTAAAACAATATGGAAAATGGGCCACATAGCTAAATGTTGTACTAGTAACACTGTTCCACCTATAAAAACTGTAACCAGTGAAAAATATGCTGCTAATGAAATTATGCCTACAGAATGTGATACACTGTATGAAAGAATAGTTGAGTCAGTCTCTTGCTGTTGTGCTACTCCAAAGGTAAGTGTAATATCTTAATTAATAGCATGGTTCTGCAGTGGACTGTTACATTCAGGTAGTAGGGTCAGACTTTTAAAGGCATAGCATATGTCTAAAAAGGACCTTATTCAAAGAGCAGTTAAAGTACTTTGTAATCAGGGAGATAGGACATAATATCTCATTACTCAAGTAAAAATCCAGTTTGTGCTTGGAAGGGTAGTTCATCCTGATGCTGTAGTTCTCATAATAAAGTAAGAGGCAAAGATTTTCCCCCACTAAATAAGTTCTGGAAACAATGGGAAGAAAATAATCCTTTTGATAAAACTCTGTACTGTTGTGAGGAGAAAACTAGCATGTGCATACACATATCTCTTCCTATCTCAGAAAAGGGATTAAATACCAGTGCCACTCATAAGAATACATGAAACCAATAAAGGTTACTGAAGAGTGTTAGAAAGATTTATATGTACATAAAACCTACACCATTTAAAGAGAAGTCTGTATACATCTGACGCAGAGCAGCCTACAACTGTAGAAGCAGTAGAAGGAGGGGTGTTATGCAATAAAATGTTATAGTCCGAAAGTGTTACAAAGCATATAGAGAATGTATATTACAAAGGGATGGAGTTAAGAAGTATGGAAATAACATAACAAGCAGAATTAAAAACTTTCTGTCAAAATGAAGAAGAAATTTTCAAAATGAGAATTTTAAGCAACAGGTGAGTGATGAGGAAAATAAAGTAACCGATAAAAAGACTTCACTAGTGTAGTAACATTGTAGGAAACATTACATCGTCAGAGTTTCACACCCATTTCTATCAGTGTAAGACCAAATGCTAAGCAATAGGGGACACTATGTAACAGGTATCTGCAAGTAATGGAAAAAGTAGTTCTATACATTTTGTTCTGAGAGACTCTCTGCAGAAAGATAACTACCTAGAAGAAAAGTAAAATGAGTGGGTGATGGTCCCACAGGGGCAGAAAGAAAGCAACCTACAGAAGAAAAAGAAAGCGAGATGGTGAAACTTACTCACACTGAGGCAGAACAGTGTTAAGATGGAAACATAAAGGAGAGGTCAATGTGTAATGGAAGAGAAGATAACCTTAAACAGTGCCCTAATGTTATGTTAAGCCAAAATATAGCAACTTTAAAAAGAACAAAGAGGGTTTATGCTTTATGTTCATAAAGGAAAGGAGCTAGAAAAATCAATAAAGTAGGAATAACAACTGACATTAAAAATACTAGTTTCAGTTGCTTTTTTTGGGGAGAAGAACAAGAAATAATAATAATATGTTCTTAAAGTGGTTAGCATTATTTGTAGATAGGTGCAGTTGGAAATGATGGCCAACAATACTCTTATCTCAGGGGAAAACATTCAAACTAAGCATTTTTTTTATGTGCAACCATTCCTTTCTATTAAACAACTTAAAACAGTACTCCCTGTCTATAGATGCCAGTTTTCTAAGTATCCAGCATTTAAGTCTTAGTCTCCCTCACACTTACTTGTTTTCTGCTTATGTTAACCCAGCAGAAGGAGAAAACACTGCCTAAATCAGGCCAAACTGATTGTTTTCTTGCCAGCATTCTTAGTGCTGTGAGGTTGGACCCTCTCTATTCAATCCAGCTCATGTTCATGCTAACCTTTCTCCCCTACCCTACCCCTATTTCCAATCCTCCCCCAATTCCTCTGCATTTGAATCAGGCAGTCTTCACTTACTAACCAAGCTACCCTAACTGCATACTAACCATAGAAACTTTAGCTGAGGTTACCAGCTATGAACAATCTTTGTGCTCACCATTCCCAAACCAACCCATTGCACAGAGATACCCCTCTCAAACTACTCCTACATCCATTTTACCATATCATGCAGCATAAACAAAACTGAAATCCTCCACTTCTTCAAAATCTACTATGCCTCTCAACAACTTTTCAACTATTAAACTTAATATGAAATATATTACTAAACTGAAATGGCTCAATAACTACATTCACATCCTTCAGCAACTTCATATATAGGTTCATAGGTTCACAGGTAGGTACTAGGCTATCTGCCCGAAGGCATTTATAAGCCTAGCCAGAATGTGTGGGTTTTCACAGCCCCCTTAGATTAGTTCCCTGTGCCTCTGTCCAGCAGAGCCACTGAAGTGATCCCTGAGGTAAACTTTCTGTTTCCCATCCACTCGTCAAGGTTTTTTTTGAAGAGTGTTAGTGAGGAGCTCTGCCTAATGTAGATTGGGATCTTGTTCCAAAGCATGGGAAGTCTCTGGGACAGGAATCTATCCCTCCAGCACATCCTATTTATTGTTGTGGTGAGGTTTAGATCCCTAGAGCGTGTGGCTCGAGTAGATAAGGTTTTCTTTAGGTGGTGCATGTGCATCAATTCTGGGTTGGACATGGCCTTGTATGTCAGGCAGAGATCACCTCTGAGTAGGTGGTATGCAACCGAGTACAGCTGTGCTTTCTTCAGTCGAGCTGCATAGGGCATCTGTTTGAGGTCAGTGATCAACTTGGTGAGGTACTTCGGTGGTCTTTCTAGCTGTTGCAGGTGTCTTGTAAGGTACATCCCAAATGGGTCATTGTACTCTATGATGGGTCTGATGAGTGATGAGTAGAGGGGCACAATGACCTATTTTGATCTGGATGTGAATCCTTTTGTGATTAGGTGGGCCACATAGAAGGATTTTCTAACCACTTTGTCAATGTGATTATCAAAGATGAGATTAGTATCTACTTGGGTCCCCAGATACCTTACTACATCTTCCGTATTTAGGGGACTACCACTTATGTGGTAGTTTGTGGGTATTTTATTTTTTCCAAAGGGGATGACTATGTACTTTTTGGCATTTAGCTTGAGGCCATGATTTTGACACCAGGTAGCCATCTCAGTGAAACCCTTTTTGAGGATGTCTGTGTCAGCCAGAGAGTCAATTATAGCCCCAAGTTTTTTTTTTTTTTTTCAAAACAAGTTTATTGTTTTAACATATAAGAGAAATATCATAACAATTTTATACAAATAATTAAAAATAGGTATTATTATAATATTCAACAAAACAACTAAAGTATTTACAAAGACATCCACTACAATCAGATCAATTAATTAAACTAAAATACTGTGCTACTGAAATTAGAATTTTTTTAACAAATTTTGTAAATTATCCCATACAATAAAATGTGATGTTTTTCTAGTTGTTCTCATTCTAATTGTGCTTATTTCCATATGACACATTATATTCATAACATTTTTAAATTCATTGAACGAAGGAGGTGTATCTGAAATCCAATTTCTAGTTATTATTTTCCTAGCCACTGCTAGGATAGACCATAACAAGGGAAGCTTAATCTTTTTAACACATTGAGGTACAGGTGTGTTGAATAATATAAGAGACTTAGAAATAATGAAATTATCTGTAAAAGAGCCTGCAAAATTCATTAATTGACTTCCAGTATTCTTTCAACTTCATACAGTCATAAAACATATGAGCCCAGTCAGCATTAATTTCTACATTACATCTCTTACATAGATTATCTTTATTATTAATTTTATTCATCATCAAAGGTGTATAAAAAGATCTATGTAAAAATTTCCACGTATAAAGTCTCCAGACAATGGAAGATGTAGTTCTATAAGCAGATTCCAATATATATTGTTTATCTTGTTGAGTTGGTGGGTCCCCATTAATAGAGGTGAAATAATTCCAGTATGAATCTACATTGTAAAAAGTTTCTTGTCTGATAATTTTATGTATATATGAAAGTTTACCTTTATCAGAAACTTTATGCTGTAAATTTATTATCAAGTAATCAATCAGTTTTGGAATAGATTCTTTAACTGTTATAGACATTAGATCTATTCTATCAATGAGATGTTGTCTAAAGATCTGAACCTCTAACCAGCAAGTTTCTCTTAGATCAAATTCTTGTTTTAAGAAATCTAGATTTTTAACTTTATTATCAGATATCAGCTGATACCAGTACTTTAGATTATTATCTATAGCTAAATGAGCTCCTTCAGAAGTAGATGACATAAGCATACCCTGAGTATAAATTATAGGGAATACAATAAAATTCCATTCCCTATACTTAGGGTGCATGAATATAAAGTTACGATAACTAATAATAATATTTAATGGGTAACAGACCATATGTTTAGGTGTAATAGGTGAAGTACAAAATTCCTTTAGCAACCACAACATGGAGTTATTTATAATCATATTTTTATGTGTTAAGGAGATTTTCATGAAGTGCATACTAATTGGCTCCCAATAATCTTTCCATGTTGCGACATATGACCGATCTATTAATAAAGTAATAACTTTTATAATAGAAGAGATAATATATAAATTAAAGTCTGGAAAAGAAATACCCCTTGAGACCAGCTATTAGTATGTTTCTTTAATGCAATCCTAGGTCTATTAGGTGCCCATAAGAAATTTAACATTAGTGTATTCAGTTTCTTGATAGTTATTTTTGTAGGTGAAAGTATTATTGATTGTATTAAGTATAAAATCTTGGGGAATATTATCATTTTAATAATTGTAAGTCTCTCCTCCATAGTAAAAACATATTATTCCAGGTATTAAAAGATTTTGTATATTAAGAAAACAGGTATTATAGTTATTATATATAATAGATTTAATATCTTTAGATAGTATTATACCTAAATAAGTTATCTGACCTGAGTTGGGTACATATTTAGTAAAATCACTAATGAGAGTATTTTTCGTGTATATATAGGTAGTATTTTAGTTTTTCTTCATTGAATATTAAACCAGAAATACTTTTAAAATTCATCATTTTATCAAATAAAGACTGCATAGAAGAATTAGATCCTGCTGATGTAATTAGAACATCATCTGCAAAAGTTGAATTTTTGATGTTGTATTTTCTTCTATTTCAAAACCCTCTATGTCAGTACTGTTTCTAATCAAATTAGCCCAAGGCTCCATTACTAAAGTGAATAATAGTGGAGAAAGTGGACATCCTTGCTTTGTACCTTTAAGAATGGGTATTTTTGTGAAACATATGTTCCTACCTTAATATAAGCCAGCGTTCCTTTGTATAAATGCTCAATTAAATTTACAAATGCATCAGAGAAATTTGTGCATTTCAGTAAGGTAAACAGATAGTCCTAACTTACTGAATCAAATGCTGAACCTATATCAAGACTAATAAGTGTTAAATCTTTCTTTTTCCTATTTGCAAAATCAATTAATGTTAAAGTTCTTCTTATATTATCAAAAGTATTTCTATTTACAATGAAGCCCGTCTGATCTATGTCTATAATGCCGGGATAATTGTCTTGATCTATCAGCAAAATACTCATAAACATTTTATAATCAACATTAAGTAATGAGATGGGTCGATATGAAGAACATCTAGTTGGATCTTTATTAGGTTTTAAAATTGGTGAAATAAATGTATATTGCCAAGATGGGGGTTATTAACTCAGTTTGGGCCAGAATAAAAACCTTATGTATTAATGAATATGTAGTTTTAGAAAGGATTTTATATATCTCTGGTATAATACCATCATTACCCGGTGCTTTGTTTGATTTAAGCTTATTTATTTGTGTAATAACTTCTGTATATGAAATACTCTTGTCCAATAGTTTAATCTGTTGTTTATTAAGCTTTTTATTCATGTTTGTGGTTATAAACTCCTTTATTTTATCTTTAGGTTCCATGTTAATGTTGTTATGGTTAATCTTGTGAAAGTGATTTCTAAATTCATCCAGTATTTCTGGTATACTAGAAACATTCTTCTTTTCCTTAGAGAAAAGATTTCTTTGATATGGTTTTGTTTATTCAATCTTTTGTTTTATTTTTAAGTCTATGTAAGTATTTGGGCTTATTGAATAAGACAAAACTTGTATTTCTCTAAAGTTATTTTAACTTTATGAGTTAAAATTTCTTTGTATTTCTCATTTAGTTTGTTTATTTCTTCAATAACTTTCTTGTCCATAATATTTTCTTTATTATTATGCTTATAAGAGTCCAGTTTACTTTGAATATCTAACAATTCCTTATCCCAAGATTTCCTTTTGTTATTATACCATCTGATACTTTGTCCATATAGATATGATTTTAAGGCATCCCAAACATAGACAATGGAGACTTCAGGAGTATTATTTATGTTTAGAAAATGTTGTACTTCTGAAAGTATATATTCTTTATAGTCTTTTAGCTGAGTTAAGTATGCTGGTATCCTTTTGATCTGAACATTATGAGTATTTTTATCATGAATTCAAAAACAATTGAGTTATGATCAGATATAGGACATGAAATGATTTTGGAATTAATTAAATCTGTTACCATCTGGTTAGAAATAAAGACCCTATCTATTTTTGAATAAGTTTTGTATCTGTTAGAAAAAAGGTGTATGGTAATGATTTTGACTCTATCTGATTATTAATATCATTCAAATGATAAGAATTAGCAAAATCATTTAAATGTTTTGCATTAAATGTAATTCTTCTTTTCTTTATAGTGGTAGTATCACTTTCATGTAGTATACAATTAAAATCACCAGCTAAAATAATATCCCTATAGAGAATGATATGATCTTATCAATATGATGTTTCACTGTATTAATACCAATTCCAGGTATCCAATATACATTAATTAAAGTGTAAGTCTTCCCATTAATTTGTATTGTAACCATACAAAACATTCCTTTGTCATCCTGATAAGACTTAATGGTTTTAGGAATGGGCATACTTTTATTCCATAAAATAGCCACTCCTCTTTTTCTGAGTGTGCTCTGAACTAACCAATACTGTATACTTATTAGTGGCTAGTTTATCAATATCTTTTTCAAGAGATGGGTTTCTTGCAGGAAGACTAGATTGGCCTTGTGTAGATTAATGTATCTTATTAGGCTTGCCCTTTTACACGGATTATTCAATCCATTAATGTTTAAAGAAATTCCTTTTAAAGATGTCATTTGGCATTTTAAAACTCAAGAATCTTATGATCGAAATAACAAATAACCAGATAAATAATGTTACATCTCCTCTTTTAGGTGTACCTTTAAATATAGCTGTATTTATTAAATCTCTTATGGAATTTTGTATAGGATTCAATTTTGTTTGTAGTGACAATGAGTGTACAAAATATATTGTGGATGTCAAAACTATATACATATAACAATGAACAAGTGAAAATAATGTAAGGATTAAACCTTGCATCCCGCCTGGAGTTGAAAACTCCAACTTAGAGCAGTATTTACTACTCAAGTTAACCCCTACCCTAAGCAGCAGTACCTCAGCTACCACCTTATCAATTTAATACTAGTTATATTTAACTGAGGTTAACAGTTTTCAATTCAATTATCTATCAAGACAAAACTACACATTTGGTAAAACAGCATCATATAAACTAAAATAAACTTTTTTTTTTTTTTTAAAACTGTTCATACTATTATATAGATCTATGTAATATATAACACTTGTATTCTAATAGCATTCAAATAATCTTAATGTTAGAAATCAAGAGGAGAAAATTATGTTCTAACATTCATTTAAATCAAAAACTTTGGCTACTATGATTCAGACATTACATGCATTAAGATGCATCTATTTTCTGTCATGTGAATTCTATCAACAGCTTCCAAAAAAATCTTGAATTGTTTGTATATGAGCATTTACTTAAACTCATTATTGTCAATAGAGTAAAATATTGTATTCATAAAATTATTATAAATCATATTGCATAGTTATGCAGATTCTCAGAAACACCTGCGTTATTACCTAAAAAAAAAAAAAAAAAAAGCCATCACACACATAAACACAGACACACACACATACATATACACACACACACACACACACACACACACACACACACACACAAATACATATACAACATACACATATATACATACACACACACACACACACACACACACACATATACACATATATATATATATATATATATATATATATATATATATATATATATATATCTGATCTCACTGAGTTGTGTCTTTGTAGAGCACAATCCTACTTGCTGTCCCTAGAATAAATCTGTCTGCTTTATACAAAATAATGCACAGCAAACACATATTAGTAACCAGGTTTTACAATCATGCTAACCTACTGCTTTAAAATATATCACATGACATTTCTTCCAGAATAGAGTTATAAGATTATTTATGCTTGTCAATCAGATGAATTAAATGAGTTATAGTAAAGTATATGTTTGGGACACAAGTTTTTAACACAGATTATTATGCTACTGTTAAGTAGATTTTCAAAAACATTTAAATAAATGTTTCATTTTCTATGCCTTCTAAAATAAGATATTTACTTGCTACAAGAAACTACATCATCTAAACTCATCATAACTGACATATTTTATGAAAAGAGTATTTTTCCTGAATCTGTGGTGTGTCAGTGTGATAACCTTGTCAATGTTTATACTAACTGCTTTCAGTTTCTCTGTGAGAATTCTGTGATTTGAAGATTCTGAGGTAACCCAAGGACATTGTGCATAAGACAGCCCACATCCCAGATTGTCTCTCTTAACATTTTGGTGGGAAACTTATTAAAAACTAGTGACAAACATTCATTTAGCAGTGTAAATGCATCTAAACATGACAGAACCTCCACAATGTATTCCACAGATCATCACAGCCTCTATGCACGTGAAATTAAACTCAAAATTACCAACAAGTAATAAAACTCAGCATTCTTCTCCCAACTCAATTTTCATACAAATCCTATTATTCACTGTGCCCACACAGTCAAAAGCATTCTATATATTAATAAAGAAAAGAAAAGAGAGTAGAAAATAAAAGGGGTGAGGCAGAAATAAAAAATGTAAGAGAAAGCTGTAAGAAGTATATACAATGGAATGTTACTTACTGTTTATATCAATAGAGTTAAAAATAAAACATATTATTTACTCTTATTTAGTTCTGATTATTATTAGTTAAAGCATGACAGATTATTTACAAACAAGCATAAGCAGTATAATCAAGAAAGTATAATTAGAAATAGCATTTGAAGAACTTATAAACTTTTACAAGAAATAAATATGTTATTATTCTATTAATGATATTTTCATTACTGTTCTCTCCCTGCCCTCCCCGACCCTTTACCCACTACATAATCTAAATAGAATGTCATTGTTTAAACAAAGAAAATAATAAAAGAAGAAGGAAAAGAAAGGTAAAGATAAAAAATGTATCAAATTACTAACCTTACTTTTTCAGAAAGAAAACAAATCGAGTCACAGCCTGCCATTAAATCCTCAGGCATTTTGACTGGTTATGAAACAAAACATTTCTTTGCACATAGAGAATAACTTTGATTAAATCTTTTCCAAAATATTTGTGGCTTTCTGGAAATGCAGGAACTATATTCAAAAAGATTAATAATGAACTAAAATGATGAGAGAGAAAAAACATATAACAAATCATTTGTTTTTAGTCTCTTCTTCTTCTCTGAAGTCTTCCAGGAAGCTTCAGTTGCCAATCTCTTTAATGAAGAACTAGCCCATTCCATTTCTTCTATTTTATCCAAAATCTTTTTCTTTGACAAACAGTAAAGCAGAGTCTAAATCATCGAATACCTTAGGACCATCAGAAAGGAAGATTTTAAGCTTGGCAGGAAACAGAAGGTATGTTTTAAACTGTGCTTTTAAGCTCCCTTATTAGTGGCAGAAAAACTTTTCTTTTAGCAATTACCATGGAAGAATAGTCATTGTCAAAACGCACAGTTGTCTCATTAAACTTAACAGGAGCTTTAGCCCAAGCAGATTTAAGAACCATCTCTTTATCATAAGATGATAGAAATCTAACAATAACTGATCTAGGATAGTTTTTGTTAGAGTTAGTATTAGCTATAGATCTATGTGCTCTTCGATACCAAAAGAGAATGCTTCTGGTAAATCTAAAGTTTTAGGGAGCCATGTTGTTAAAAAAGAAGTAATATTGTTACCTTCAATATTTTCTGGCAGTCCAAAAATCCTAATGTTATTGCGCCTAGATCTATTTTCCAGGTCATCCAGCTTTGTTTGTAAATGTGTATTTTGTTTCAGTAGAAACTCAATGTTGATTTCCTGTTCTTGTATTTTATTTTCCATGTCATTCACAGCTTCTTCTATGCCTGTCATCTGGATCTTCTGTTGTTGCAGGTCCATATGTAACAAGTCTATTTGTTTTGTAGTTTTTCTATGAAAGTGTCTATTTTAGTATCCATTTTATCCATCTTAGCAGTAAGTTGCTGGACTATAATTATCAGAGACTGAAGTTCTTTCTTGATGCTGGAGTCTTGAGAATTTGTCTTACTGGAACTCATTTCAGACTGATAAACTGACAGGAAAATTTCCAAAGTAATTTCTGACAGGAATATTATTAAGATTTCCTTTCTTTTTTAGATATAGTTCAAGAACTATATAAAACAAACATATTTAGAAAGAAAATTACTTCAAGAATTAATTTTTTAAGTAATTAATTCCTGTCAATGTAATGAAATTGGTGGAGCTGAAGAAATCTGCTGCTATCCTGTGTTCATCCTTCTATAGCCCCAAGTTTGAAGTCATCTGTGAACTTGGTCAGCCACAGTCCTCCTTTGCTTGCTTGTACCTCTGAGAAGTATATGCCAAACAGGAGGTGTCCAAGGACTGAGCCCTGGGGAATGCCACTTGTAACTGGTTTGGAGTCAGACCTAGCTCCCACTACTCTCACCATGTGGGTTCTGTCTGTGAGGCAGTTGGCAACCCATCTTGTGATGTAGGGGGTTATGTTCAGGCTGGTGAGCTTGTCTATAATACCAGAATGGGGAATGATGTCGAAGGCCTTAGTGAGGTCTAGGTAGGTTGTGTGTACCACCTTTCCCTCGTCTATAGCCTTGGTAACTGTCTCAAAGAAGTCCACCAGGTTTAGGAGGCATGATCTGCCCTTAACAAAGCTGAACTGGCTAGGGTCCTGTGTTTGGAGGTTCCCAGTGTCTCTGTTAATGAGTTCCATGATGATGTGCTCCATAGACTTGCAGACCAAGCTAGTCAGGTTTATAGGGTGATAGTTCCTGGGGTCTGTTGTGGCTCCACCTTTGTGTAGCAGAATAACCATTGCTGTGTGCCACTCTATGGGTACATAGCCTGTGGAGAGGCTACGTTTTAACAGTGTGTTTAGGTGAGGGGTTAGTTCGTCTTTCAGCTCATGTAGGACACAGCCTGGGACACCGTCCAGTCCCATTGATGCTGTGTTTTTGGCTTTGGAGAGGGCTGTTTTAACCTGAGTGTCTGTGATTTCAGGGACTCTACATTCTTCTGGTATGGTTATGGGCCCTTTTAGGGGTGAGAGGGGGTTGATGTTTGCGCTGAACCTGTTTGCCAGGATGTTGGCGATATCAGTTGGTTCAGTATATTTTATGCCATTCTGCACTAACTCCAAGCAGATCTGAGCATTGCCACTTATATTCTTGACATAGCTAAAGAATGCCTTGTGGTTATCTTTGGAGTCCTTGGCAACTTTTCTTTCAAAGCTCACCTTGGATGATTTTATGAGGGATCGTAGTTTCTTGCTGATACTGATCAGGGATGTCTTCCCTTCTTGGGATTTTATTCTTTTCTGTACTAGTTTCCTCCTTCTATTGTATAGCTTGTTTATGGCTGGAGTCCACCAGACTGGTTTCCTTTTCTTGGAGGAGTGAGTCTTGGTTTTGCTTGGGATGGCATGATCCATGCATTCTTGTAGGTGCACGTAGAATGCATTAGTAAAGGATTTTGCAGCTTGGACAGCATTGGCCTTCACCATGGGTGCTTAGAAACTTTCCACCTCGGTCTTAAGTAATGTGAAGTTTGCTTTTGAAAAGTTTTTCATGGTGGTTTTCTTGTCCAGGGGTGGGGGTGGAATGTGGATATCCAAAGTGATTTGTTTATGGTCAAATCTAACCAGCGAGGGGTTGACCTTTGGTGTGGAACACCGGTCGCCCATGTTGGTGATGACCAAGTCCAATATCTTGTCCCCTATGGTGGGAGTGTTGACCAGTTGAACCAGGACATTTGAGTTTATAAATTCTAAGAAATGTTGGACAAGGGAGTTAGTACTTGAGTAGTTCTCCCAGTTAATGCTTGGGTAATTTAAATCACCCAATATTAGGGTGTTTTGTAGGACCTTTATGTTTCCCAGTGTTTCCAGAAATGCGGAATGGGGGTTCTGGGATATGGTGGGTGATCTGTATCAAGCTAAAATTTGAATTGCAGTTTTGCCCGTTGTTAGTTGCACGTGGGTGATCTTTGAAGCATCGTGCTGTGCCACTAACCTGGAGGTGTGTTTATCCTTGATGAATATGGATACGCCTCCGCCTTTTGTATTTTGGTTTGGGTTCTGTGGCTGAAATGTATGGTATGAATTGTAGCCTGGTAGTGCTGGGGTGCTCTCTGGAGCCTTAAACCAGGTTTCTGTTACTGCACATATATCGATTTTCTCCATACTGAGGAGTGCCTCGAGTGCATGCATTTTGAGGTTTAGACTTCTGGCATTGAGTAGCATTACCCTCAGTTTTTTGTTACTTGTGCTATTTATGGCGGTGGGTTTGTCTTTTGAGCCTTGCCTAAAAAAGGCACTATGGGGGTGGCAAGAGCCTTGGTCAGTATTCGAAAGCCTAAGGGTGACAGGTGCAAGCCGTCTCTAGTGAAGCAGCATGGCTTGTCGAACATGTCATCCCAAGCGGACAGACACTGGATCCCCTTTGAATGACACCAAAAACTTAGCCAATTGTTGAAATCGAGATTTTTTTCTTTATACCATGGTATCATTCTTGGTGAGGGCAGGATGCTACTCAGGGTCAGGGTCATACCAGCCTGGGCTACATGATCAGAGAGCTCTTCCATGTCTCTTTTCATGTAGTCCTGGGAGGTACAGCTCAGGTCATTCACACCAACATGGACAATGACAGAGTCATATTTGTACTTGTTCTGGAGAGACCTGAGTGCTTGTGTCATGTGGCGGATCTTGGCACCTGACAGGCAGCTAACAGTAACCTTCTCCTTATTCAGCCTAGTGAGTGGGATGTCAGTGTGACTGACTATAGAGTCACCTATTACTAGTATGTTGGGTATGTTATTTTGCCTTAAGAGCTGTGATTGCATGGCACACTGATTTTGTGAAGTATGTGTTTCATGGTTTGTGTTGGGGGGGTGGAGGTTGCTTGGATATTTGCTTTGAAGGTCTCTGTTGGTTTTGCAGATTTTTATTTAGAGCCTCTGAGTATGTTTTCATGTATTTATGTGTGTTTTTTGCCAGTGCTGCTTTAATGGGTCTATGTGAGACTGGTGGTGTGATGCAAGTATTTCCCTTCTCCTCTTGACTGTCTGATCCAGTCTTGGGTTGAGAGAGCTTAGCCTCCAGTTTGGCTGTATAATTGCATCTCTCGCATGTATTAGTGTTTGGTGGTAGGAGGAGGGGGGGTTGTCTGTGTACACGAGGCAGTTGTAACATTGCCTTAAAATGCCCAGATTCACCAGTTGGACTGGAGTGTACACCTGAAACTGCCCTTTGGACATGCCTGGATAGGTACAGTGAACTGTTTTACTGTATGGCTGGTAATGTCGAATAGAGAGCCTTGTCCTTCTGTACAGTACAGGGGGGTCTAGTGCTAGGGTTTATAAGTGCTTGCTATAAGTTCTGAGCAAGTTCCAGGCTGAGAAATTAATGGCTTGAGTGCTTAAGTTGAAAGTTTGTCTAGTTCCAAGGGAAGAATTGAAGAGGAGACTTTGTGGAGCTGGGAATAGTTTTACCCTAGCTAACAGGTGCTGGCCGGCACGCAAAACTGGGAAAATATGTTATTTATAGCAGGGAAATGAAAGAGATAGATATTAGCCCAAAATGGCCAATAAACTACTAATTTCTGGGCTGAAACCACTCCTCCAGGGATATATAGGCAGTTCAAAGCCCCCCTCTCTCACAGGTAAATGGAGAACTTATTTCTATCCAAGTGAGGTATGGGCAAACACAGAGATTTGTAACACAGCCCTGAATTCAGCACTAACCTGAAAACTGGGCTATACTAGCTTAGAAAGGTGGGAAACAAGTATATATATATATATTTTTTTGTTTTGTTATTTTTTTTTTAGAAAATAAAACAGATACACTCAAAAAACACGTTAAATGCACAGAAAATTATACTTATTTTATATATTGCAGATCAGAGTTGTAGTCAATGCCCCTAGTAATAAAGTAGGAAGAAACACAAATACAGTAAAAGCAGATGAATAAAGTGCAATATATATATATATATATATATATATATATATATATATATATATATATATATATATATATATATATATAAAAAGAACAAACTGATTTAAAAAAGTTACCCAATTAACCAGAAAAAAGCTCAAAACTGAGCCCTGTTCATAGGTTCATACTAAGCTAACTGTCCTTGTGAGCCATTTTAAGCCTAGCCAATTATCCGTTGTGACAGAATCAAACCTTGCACCTTCTATTTGTAAGGCAAACACCTTAACCATTAGGCCACCCTCCCAAAATCCAGCAGTCTGCAATCAGACAAGTTCTAACTGCACACCCCTGCTTACTAGGGTGCAGGGGAACCTTCTCCAAAAAAGATGGCCTGGATCAGTGCTCAAGTTATACAAACAAAGCTAGATTCAGCAGACCTGAATCTGGTCTATGCTATAGCAACAAGCCAACCAATTTCAGAAAGAAACAGTTCAGATAAGCAGGCACAATAAGCCTGTGACCAGAAATTCCCAACTCAGAAGGGCAGAATCCAGCCTGTCCTCCCACAAGAGTACAGACCACAAACCTTCTTAATGTAGAATAACTGGCCTGAAGCCCAACTGCTTAATCCAGAACTAATACACTTTTAGAATAGCAGACAATGGGCCTTCAATCAGCAATTCCCAGCTTAGAAGGATGTAAGCTACCTGCCCTACCACAACAGTGCAGACCACAAACCTTCTTAATGTAAAACAGCCTATATGAAGCCCAATTGCTTAAACCAAAAGACTTAGAATAACAGTTACAATTTAATCAGGCTACTACCAAGCAGTAACAAATGCAGCAGAATAAATTAAATTGAGTACTTTTAAGAATAGAAAAATAAAGTAGGTGGAAAGACAAATACAGTAGAAGCAAATTAATAAAGTGCAATTTTTTTTTTAAATTTCAAGGAGAGAGGAAGGAAGAACCTAAGTGGGCTGGCCATCTCAAATCCTCTCTCTGTATTAAGTAGATATGTGGTAATATCTATCCCACCCCTGGGGCTAAAACTTTTCACAATCTCAGACAAAACTCTCCTTCCCCAAGAACTAACCAGCTACCAAATAAACTATTTGAAGTGTTCCTCTATGCTATCAATGTACAGAACATCTGCAATAAAGTGGCAGAACCCCATGCCTGTGTAACTCAACATATCCCTGACATCCTACTTATCTATGAAACATAGCTTAAGCAAAAAATCAAGGTCAGTGATATTTTACCACCAGGTTACAACATACTAAGATGAGACAGAAATAAAAAAGGGTGGATGAATAGCCATAATCTATAAAAAATGACCTTATGCTCCCCATTTCCCCATATCAAGTCTCCCACAATAAAGAACTAAGAAATGTTAATATCTTCCTCATAACCCAGCAGTCACAAAAGTCTATACACAATAGGAATATGCATACTCCTTGGAAATAATTTAAACACCACATTAGAACTTCTGTTCTGGGCATCTATTAACATCAAACAAAAGACAATTATTCTACAGTACTTTAACAATGACTGGCAAGCCAGAGATTCAGAGTATCCATCTAATTCAATAAATCTATCTTATATTGTTTCTGTCAACTAATCTCTACACCAAACCAATACAACAAACCAACCAAAAAGGTAACTATTATTAACAGGATCCAAAGTAATAACCCACAAACTATATCTTCAACTTGTACCCTTCCTGATGCTGCATGTGATCATAATCTTATTTTAGCCATAATATTGTCTAAGTCAACACAAAAAGGACATCTCTAGAACTAGATCTCTATGGAACCCCTCCCACTTCAACATTGACTCCTTTAACGGTGAACTAAAAGCTGTCAGCTGGAAGCAGCTATAAACAATCAACCTGAATGAAGTTGTCACCTTCTTTAATATGACATTAACCATAATAATAAATACTCATGCATCCATCAGGGAAAAAAAAGAATGAAAAATAAACCTTCACCTTGGCTGTCTAAAGAGACTAAAGAGTTAATGTAAATTTATTTATTTTATTTTATTTTATTTAAATTTGTTGACCGGGAGTGTCCAACTGGACGTAGGTCCATTTTCAGCAGAGGCCCGGGGAGAAAAGCTCCACAGTTAAAATAAACAGACAGTATTTACATTGGATTACATAGTGATTAACAATTTACATAGCAATTACTTACAACATATTTACAGATGAAGAACATAGTAAAGCCACAACAAAGCATGCAAGTCCTGGAAACAAAACAGCTAGTTACCAACTATATGGGCAACTTAGAAATTCAAGTAAAATAGGATTATATTTGATTTAAAAAAGACTTTCCATGTTAAATGATATACCAGACACCAGAGCAACCCCGAATCATATTGGTCAGCAATAAATCTCCTACTAAACACTGGCCAAAATACATAACCCACCTAAACCCTCAGTAACCACAGTACCAATATCACCAATTAATTAAACTCACATTCTATTTAAATAGTACCACCACTTATTAGTACCTCATCTTATATCAATACCCCTCCCCCACATACAAATAAAAAACAAAATCATTTCTCTTTTTAACCTGTTCCAACTCAATTATTAAGGAGCTACTTCAAAAAACAAAACCTATCACTCTCACTCCGGATAACTTACCATCAGAAGATATCAAAATAGGAGCTGAATCCTTGGCAGATCCAATTTCTATCCTAATAAATCACTCTCATAAAGAAAGCTACATCTCCACTCTATGGAAAGAATAATCATATATTTTACCACTGCATAAAGAAGGCAGTTCCACTGATATTTCCAGCTACAGATATATAGCCATCCTATGCCCCCATCTAAGATTTAGAAAAATGGATACAAATTCCTTATTTAAATTACAAATACAAACTTAATCACTGTAACTTAGCACAGCTTTATATAAACCATAGCACTACAACTGACCTTCTAAACTTCATCAGCACAATAAATGAAATGAGGAGTTGTGGTACTTCTGTCTCAGCTATATTCTTTGACTTGACACAGTGTCCCATTCCAAGCTACTATTTAAACTGTCTGCTCCAGGACTTAGCCATAGTGCCCACTCTCTCATAGGGCAATAGCTGTCTAACTAACAGAATCCAGGCAGTTAAATGGCAAAGTAACATCTCCCGCTTTCTTAATGTAACAATTGGAGTCCCTCAAAGATAAATTCTGAGCCTTATACTGTTTAATGCCTTCACAAATTACTTGCATAATACAACCAAACATGCTTCTATCATACAATGTGCTGATGACTCTGCCATTATCTGCTCAGACAAAAGTTTGGAAAAGCTGAAACAGCTTACTCAGGAATCCATCTGTTCTGTTGATGCTTGGATGTCTGACTCACTCCTACTGTTAAATCCTAAAAAAACTAAACTGATCTTGCTCACCCCAAAGCATGTAACAACCCCCCAAAATACTTCACTATTTTCACATCCAATCTAGCTAACACTGAATAAGTAATCCACAGTAAACTATTATGTGCCATCAATGATGATAATCTAAAATTCAAAATCTACATACAATAGGCAATAAATAAAACCCAACAAAAAATAGGCTTCCTCTAGAGGGCCAAACCATATCTCACAGACAAAGCAACAATAACCACAGCATCTACCTATCTACTCCCTGTTCTTCTCTGTGTTACCTCCATACGTATTAACCTTCACTCTACCTTACTCTTTGCACTTGAGTGATGCTATAACAAAGTGGCCAAGTTTGTTTCTAACCACAAGTACAGGACCCATCACTATCTCTCTCTCTTTGTTTCCGGTTTACACATCATGTAGTACATCATGCAATCAGCACCTTTCAGCATTCATTGTTTGTGTAGCAGTTACAGTTTTACTGGCTCAGGTTGCTAGCCCAAGGGCCAACCCTCCTCGAAGACTGCTTGCCCAATGACCAACCCTCCTCAAAGAGTGCACCACAAACATTTGCACACACACACTTACACCCACACCTAGGGCCAGTTTAGAGTGTCCAATGTCCAGTGTACTGCATGTTTTTTGAATGTGGGAGGAAACTGCAATACCAGGCAGAAACCCTCACAAAAGCAGGGAGGACATGCAGACTGCGCACAGAAGGTTCCCCCAGCCAAGAATTAAACCAGAGAACCTCTTGCTGTGAGGTTACAATACTAAACACTAAACAACTATACCAACAGACCCATCACTGCATACCCGTTAAACAGTTCTATTGGCCAGAGTTGAAACACTTCTAAACTTACTCAAACTAGCAAAAACTCACAAACTTATTTACTATCTTGGCAAGCATTTGAGTCTAAGCAATGTCCTAGTCCTTTATAACCTACATAGATCACTCTGATCCTCAGACAAACTACTTCTGGAAATAACTAAAGCCAAAAATTGTGCTGCAGAATCACTATACTCCTAACATGTTTCAAACGTTTGGAACTCCATCCCCCTATTCATCAGACTATCTGAAATTGGAAACTCATTTAAATCTCTCTTGAAACAATACCTCTCTGACACATGGCTGTCTGTACCTTTGCTACACCTCCAGCTAATTCTCCTGCCCACCCACTACTTATTTTTCTCTAAATCTGTTGTCTTATCTGTGCATCATCCACTTCATACCTATTTCTATATCTGTAAGGTATTTCTTATGCACACACCTTATTTCAGTCTGCAGACCTTTCTCTCCTTTTCATCCCCTTCTTCTCCTTCTCTTCTTACCAAAACAACACCTTTCTTCGTCTCACTCTACCACTCAAGATCTGACATATACTCCTCATCTTGACCTTTACCCTTACTTTCCTATGTCCTGATTGCTTTCTAAATAGGTTAATCAGTGGTATTTCTTCACTGCTACTAAATTTCCTTCATTTAGATTGTAATTATGTCTATTAATTTTATCTAATTTTGTTTATTCATGCTATTAACTAATATGTTTATTCCTATGTTTACATCTTTATGGCATGTATAATATTTGTAATTGTCTGTAAATTTTTTTAGTAATGCTTTTGGAGGAGCTTTTTTCCCCATGTGCCTCTGCATGCCATCAGTCAGAGTGCCTGACTATCTTGATAAACAAATGTCATCTATAAATATAAATGAGAGTTAGACACTGAAACTCCAGTGTCTGTTTTAGTAGGAATGGAGGCATCTCTGGTGCCGGCTTACTTCCAAGTAAGCTTGACAAACTTTAAAATAGCACAGTAAGAAGATGACATCTTCAGTAGAGCAAGGAAAAGTGCAAGAGTTTGAGGGGAAGAACCTGAGCAAAATGTCCCTACTTCTTACCCTTATTTTGACATTCACAATGGCTTATTGTACAGAGTAAATAAGGATAGAGATTGAAGTAGTATGTGAACTATTAGTGCCCGAACATTTTAGAAACAGCATGATGAAGTTACTACATTGTCATATACCAGTAGGATATCTCAGAATGCAGAAGAATAATGCAAGGATCTTAGCAAGATTTTACTGGCCAGGAATAATGAAAGAAACTCAGAACTTTTCTGATGGATGCACTGAATGATAAAAGATAACTCCTCACCTAGACTTCAAAAATCTGTGATTCCAGTACCCATCACTGAGTTACCAGAGACACTTTCTGCTACAGACATTGTAGAAATACTGGCAAAGTTCAGCAATGAGTTTCAGTCCATTTTGGTTATAGTGAACTATGCAACTAAAGTGTTCTGAGGCTATTTGCTTATGTATGGCTAATGCTGACTAATAGTGAGTTATTACTATTATTTTCCAGAGTAGGAATACCTGAGGAAATATTTGCCTACAGCGAGACTCCATTTATATGCAGAGTAATGCATCAACTGTGCCTCTCCTTTATGGTCAATCAATTAAAAACCTCAGTGTATACAGATTACTGGAATATTTAAAATGAACACTGAAGTCCATGCCGAGAAAAGTTATTGAGGAAGATAGCCTAAACTGTGACCAGTTAATAAAATACCTCTTTCTTGCCATTAGATAAGTACCAGAAGTGCACTGAACATAGAATTAAAACCTGGAGAACACACTGATTTTTGGTATCTGCCACAAAAAAAAAAAAAATGCAGAAAAATCACGATGTAAACTAGTGGGTTACATGAAATGATGAGAGAAGGCCAGAACAGATAAACCATATCAACATTTTAAAACCCATGAAAAGAAGTGCAAACATATATAGTTAACTTAATGGCAGAAACTAATAGGTCTAGTAAAGAAAGACAATTTACAGACAAATGATAGAAAAACATGAGTAAACTGAGTTTATGTTAAGAAAAGAACTGACAAGAATAGATTTGATTTAACACCATACTGACAAAAGGTTAGTTTAAAGCCATACAGACTACTAGAGTTACAGAGAAAAGTTATGCAAGGGGGGGTACAAATATACATAAGGTTGGGGGGGCTAAAAGAGTAGTCAAACGGCAAGTAAAATAACCTCATAGTGTTACTGCAAAACCTGGTGGAGTAATTGGGATTTGTAATGACTGAGCTGAGCAGGATTTCAATATCTGACCTTTACTGAATGCCTAGGGTTGATGAACTAACCGATAGATAAGTGAAGGCAAGATGTTTGACCTTATGAGATCTATCAGCGTGACAAATCCTTCTAATAGATAAAGCTAGAGATGACACCTTTTTCAAAATGAATAAGCCAATTCCAGTATACTGTCCCTTCTATTTGGGGTGTGTAGTGCCATGTGACTTTTAAGAGATCAACGGAGAGAGCACTAAAGATGTATGTCAAACATGATGCTGCTTACCTAGGTGATGACATAATAAAATCTGGGAAATGGCCTCTCATTTAGCTAGGAACCAAGTTCTATTTAACTCTTTCAGATAACCCACGTTAACCTTTATTGCCACCAAGAGCAAGTTAGGAATGGCAGAAATAAAATATGCAGGGTCTGTAATTGACTGTGAAATTATTAGGTCTCAGAAAGATAAAGTGAGACATTCTTAGAGTTAGAGTGGTACTATCCAGAGGCTTAATTAGGCTGTGCAAAAGGGGAGGCTGCCCCAGGTGCAAGCTGTAAGAGGACACAATTAGAGGGTGATTTCTGAAGCTGTTAAGATATCATAGCTTCAGAGGCGAATACTGATACTGTACTTCTGATCAGAACAGTGTTTTTTGCAAAAATGCAAGCCCCCTTTCACCACTATTTGCTGTCTCACATAGAAACAAATCTGGTTATGCTTGATCAGCTAATTTCTGATCAGCTGTGCTGACTTTTTTCCATATGATTATCTAACAATTTGACAAACTGAATGGCTCTCTTCTATTGATGAATATATTACGAGTAGGCACTTGAGGAAAAAAAAAGCCATAAAACAGAACACAGTGAGCCTTCATATGTAGGAAACAGAAACAGCCAAAAGAAGTGCTTACACTGAGCTATCATGTCATCAAACAGAATACATGTGACACAGCACAAATCACAAAAGTGTGAATAATGGTCAAATTATATTTTATTTTACATAAACAACGGCATACCAAGACTACATATAGCGGCTAAGTACAGAGCTGCAAAGCCACCAATCTTAAGAAAGCCCACACCTCAGTCAGAGTGATGCTCAAGCAGATATTTTATTGACTCTTCCTTCTAACATATAGCAGGGTGATGAGGAGTAAAAAGTATCCCAACAGAGACACATAAATGAATGTCATCCATGAGACTCTGGTCTCTAGCCAAAGCATACATTACAATAGACAAATCAGGTGTATGTCTCCCCAAATGGAATTTTAAATGCCCACACCGCCTCCAGCGTATTTCAATTATGAGGCAAACTGGCTATCAGTAAAGAATGTGCACTTCAAAATGCAGGTGGAAACAATGGAAGACAATGGAAGCTAGAACCCATGCATGGAGTAAAAGGTCTCACATAACCACGTGTTCATAATGAACCCATGTAATGCACAAATGCAGCAGTACTCTCCAGCTAGTCTGTTTTCAGTATTACAGAAATGGCAGGAATTCTCTCTAGTGTCAAAAAAGCCAAAAACATAAACTTCCTCACAGTTACTTTGAAAGATGTGTTAGAACTATACAGTTCAGCTAAACCTACAGATTGAACTTTCCTCAAACATTTTGACAGAAGTGGAACAACCAGCTATGCTGAGCACTTCTAGTGAAGTTAAACTGAACACTGTGAATTGCTGTCTGCTCTAAATATATTAGGATATGCCGTGGTGAAGGTGCAAAGTCCATATCAGCAAATAGTTAAAAGATACAATCTACATCATGTTGCATGCTGTGTGGGACTTCAATCCCCTTAAAACATACACAAACTGTAAACTTGTACACAACCACCATGCTCAATAATACCATGCACACTATACAACTGCCGCATTACTTTTTCCTTCCAAAACATATGCCTTATCACAAAGCCACATATTGCAAGCATTAAGATCAGCTAAATTCTGTGTGGCAGACAACACCAGCACTTGGTATACATTACCTGCTTTCTTTCCAAACAGAAAAGTATCATCCCATAGTGACCATTCTAAAGGGTTGATTTCAGGAATGGATTTAGGTGATATCCTTTTCCCTTTAATCAGGCAAGCACAGACTCTGTTACAGTCTGTCGCATACTACATCTTGTAGGTAACTGAAATACCACATCCTCAGGGATGTCTGCCAGCACATCCTCCACTATTTCACTTGGTAGATCTCTCTTGAGAAAAGTCTTCTGATGCATGGTAGATGACACTATGTATTTCTGCACCTCAGCTGGATAAGATGAATGCATTTCCATGGTGAACTTTACCAGCTCCTCTCCATTAGCCCAGAGAATGGTAACAGCTCAGCCATTATATCTTTTCCAAACACAAACCCAGAACCTATGTTCCTTCACCTGCTTCTCTAGCATAAACTCCAAAGACATATCGTCAACAGTGAGTTTTCTTTCTGAGACACCAATGTCTCATACACTGACCCTTCAATACCAACAGAACAAGTACTAACTTCCACATTCTCAACTTCTTCTACCTCATACCTGTCACGTTGAACACTCACACAACCAAATGTGACACACATCCCAGTCATGTCTCATTCAGATACTGCTCTAAATACCAGGACAACAACTTAAACTACCTCTCCTAATACTACACAGTGGAGCAGTGGAGCAACAAACTTTACTTCAAAGAACAGGAATATGCTAACACCAGTACCTCACAATACCTGCATTCCCTGTGACACTGTCAAAGCCTAAACCTTCACTTTACCACACGAGTTCCTAGACAATTCAGTCTTTTTCCATTTAAGCATACAAATGCTCACTCTTCTTTTTCTTTGCTCATATTATGCATGTATATAAAGACATTTTATATAAATAAATAAATATATATATATATAAATATATATATATATATATATATATATACACATACACATACACACATTCATTGGTAGTGTCATTTGAATGACTGAGACTCAACAAGTGGGCTAATAAGGCAGTTTGTTGTAATAAGGATAAGTTGTGGAGAAAAATAATAGTAAAATAAATTACAACATAGTGTCCACATTAATTACTTTGTTTTTAACAATAGTTAGTTTGGTTGAAATTAGTTATTTATTTTATTTTATTTTACATTTGTTTACTGGGATAGTCCGACTGAACACAGGTCCATTTACAGCGGAGCCCCGGGGAGAAAAGTTCCGTAACAGTAACAAAGTAGTTTACACGCTTAATACAAGTCAAAATTAAAATATCAGAGACAGAAAAGCACTTGTACAGAAAATAGGCAATTCTTGGTTAAAATGCGTATAGAAAAATTCATTTGGAGGTTTGCAGTAGGGATTCCTGAGTTTATAAGAGTATCAGAGATACCTTAGAGTAGTTTCTTTAATGTTACATGAGGTAGTGGTTTATATGATGCACGGGCATAGCCAGCAATTCATTAGGTACACTTTGAGTGAGTTTTTGAACAGAGTAGTTGATGGAGCAGAAGTCAGAGTAGGGGGAAGGTTGTTCCAGATTTTGGCTGCACTGTGGGAGAGCAGAGCTTTCCCTGCAGAGTTATTGGCTTTGGTGATACAGAGGAGAGATTTTTCAGAAGAGCGGAGGGGGCGACTTGACGTGTACTGGGTTAGAAGTTGGTTTAGGGATGGAGTTTTGTTGGAATGATTTATTATATTGTAGGTGAGAATTAATTGGTGGTATCTGATTAGTTGTGGGAGTTCTAGCCATTTAAGTTCCTGTAATGCCTGACAGTGATGGGTTTTGAAGCTGGAGTTATTAGCAAATTTGGCGATTTTATTATAACATGATTCGAGTCATACAAGGTCTTGTTTTCTTGCATGGGTAAGGATTGGGGCAGCATACATAAGGGTGGACAGCAGGTGTGTTTGGGTTGGTGTAACTTGTGCTTTGTCAGATAGGAATTTCTTGTGTCTGTATAGTGTGCCCATATTTTTGTGGGCCTTTTTGATTGTTTGTGATATGTGGACATCAAACAGTAGTTTATTGTCAGTTTCTAAACCAAGGAGTTTGGTGTGGTTAGTGGGAGAGATCTTGGTACCATTTTTGGATGAGATTATAAAAGGTTGATGGGTGGATTTAGGTTTGTTGGGAGAGAATATGAGCAATTTGGTCTTGTTGGGATTGAGGATAAGTTGGATTTGGGTAATCCAGTTTTCCACTGAGGTAAAGGATTCCTGGGTAAGTTTTTGTAGGGCTGTAAGTGATGGTGTGGAGCAGATGAGATCTGAGTCGTCTGCATATTGTATTAGTGTGGCATGTTGGGTGGCTGTATGAAGGCTGTTAGTAAATATGGAGAAGAGTAGAGGGCCCAATATTGAACCTTGTGGGACTCCTATAGTGGTTGGAAGTAGGGGAGATTGTTTGTTTTGCCATTGGACAGATTGTTGTCTGTCTGACAGGTAGCTTTTAAACCAGGCTATAGTGGAGGGGGTGAAGGATAGGGAGGCCATGGAGTCTAGTAGTATAGTATGTGACACCAGGTCAAAAGCCTTAGATAAGTCTAATAATATTGCAGATACGAAGTTGTTGTTATTTCTGTGTAGGTTAACTGTATTAGTAAAAGAGAGGAGAGCAGTAGTTGTGCTATGGTGCTGTCAGAAACCATGTTGTGTGGGTGAGAGGAGATTGTTAGAGTTCAGGAAATGCATGACTTGAGAGTGAATACACCTTGAAATAATTTTTGATAAGGGGGGTAGGATGGCTATGGGATGGTTGTTAGAGAATACATAAGAGTTTCCTCCTTTGTGAAGAGGGATAATGTATGATACTTTCCATAGTTGTGGGATGTAGGATTCCTGAATAGAATAGTTTATAAGGATGGAAACAGGGTAGGATAGGGAATCGGCTGCTAGTTTTAGAAAATTGGCTGGTAAGTTATCTGCAGCAAGGGTAGTTGGTTTATGTTTTTCTAGCAGTTTTTTAATTTTAGTGGTTGGGACAGGTGAGAGGGTGAAGGTAGGGTTGTTATTGAGGGGGTAGTTGGGAGTGTGTGAGTGGCTGTTATTTGAGAGTTGAGAAGATAAGGATAGAATAGTTTCAGTGAAATGGTGATTAAATTGGGAGGCAAGGTCTGTAGTGTTATTGTTGGTGGTGGGAGTTTGAGTGGCTGTTTTGCCTGGATGAAGTAGGGAGTTGATGGCATGCCAGAATTTTTGGGGGTCTCTTATATGTTTGTTTTGGCAGTCGTGGAAATAGTTTTGTTTGTCAAGTTTGGTTTGTTTTTTGGCCTGATTTCTTAGTTTTTGGTAGTTTTGTTTGGATAAGTTTGAGTTATCTCTTTTCCATGCTTTCCAGGATTTATCTCTAGCTTTTAGAAGGGCTCTTGTTTCCTTACTTAGCCACGGAGCATAGTTTGTCTTGATTTTGATTTTTCTAATGGGTGCTATTGAGTTAAGGATGGTAGTGAAATTGTGGTTAAAGTAGTTGACTGCTTGGTCTAAACCTAATGGATGAAGTGGGCTCCAGTTACATTGTTTTAAGATATTATTTAGGTCTTGTGTATTTATTTTACTGTCATCTCTAATGTCTCTAAAACGTATGGGGTTTGAAAGATTGCTGTGTTTGCGTATACGAAATGTGGGGAGGTGATCACTTAGGCTGTCTGTTATATGCCCAGTGTGATATTTGTGTTTTGGGTAATTAACTAGTGTCCAGTCTAAGACAGATTATTTGTGAGATTTTTTGTCAACTCTACTGGGTTCCTTGATGAGCTGAGTAAAACCATAGAGATTGATATGGTAAGTGGGGTTGTTTGAGTTACAGGCTAACCAGTCTATGTTCAGTTCACCTAAGAGGATGGTTTCCTGGGGTAGTTTGTTTGAAATCCATTGTAGGATTTCTTCTATGGTGGGAGAATTATTACCTGGGGGGATATAGCAGCAGATAATATTGATGTTTTTGGTGTCATTTGCGGACAGAGTTGAGATTAAGGTTTCAGCATTTTGAAATGTAGGCATAGGGGTATCTAGGGGTTTTATGTTGAGGGAGTTTTTAAATAATATGGCAACTCCACCTCCCTTCCTGCCTGTTCTATCCTGCCTTAGTATATTATACCCTGGTGGGAGAATTTTCTCATTTTGGATATTGGGTTTTAACCAAGTTTCAGATATGGTTACTATGGGGAGTAGTGACTTATAAATGCATTTATATTGGGGAGTTTGTTAGTTATACTCCTGGTATTGATGTCTATGATTAGTATGTCTCTTTTTCGTTTAGGTGGAAGTAGGATATTGTTTGGTCCTGGGTTAGGGTGTATATCAACTGCTATGAGCAGTTTTTTGTAACTAGTAATATGTGTTTTATTCTATGTGTTATAGTTGTGTGGTATGAGTAGACTTACAGCAAATTTAAATGGTAAAGACTTTTACATCTATCTGTTCCCATTAGTTGCTTCAGCTAAGACATCAGCCATGGGACTAGGCTAGCTTCTCCTTAAAAAAAAATTGTCATCTCAGAGATGTCAGTAGTATGTTTGCTATTGTATTTCATTGCTTCTTTGACATAACCATGATTTCTGACCAGTTGTTCATTCCATTGTACTGACTGTATTATTAGGAGGACTGCAGCTTGCTGTCACACATAAGTATAAACCACTATTCTGAAACAGTGCAGAATAAGGAGTCTTTGGGAGAAAGGAAACTTGCAGATAAATTAGTTATGCAAGCAGAGGAATTATATTGCATCTGTAACTATGTTTGTAATATTTTATTTGCTAGGACTCTTCATCTGTAACTATGTCTGTAATATTTTAATTTGTGGAACTTTTCTCCCTGGACCTCCGCTGAAAATGGACCTGCGTCCAGTCGGATATTCCCAGTCAACAAATGCAAATAAATAATAAAATAAATAAATAAATAAAGCAATCCTGCAGTAAAAGTATACCATAAGAGGTCACCTTAGCCTAAGTTTCTATGGCATTAAACATAAGACGAATACCATGTTTTTTCTTCGGGGGCTGCAGCATTTAGCATTATCACAACTTCATAGGATACCTTATTATATCTTGTTTCAATTTTTTTCAATATTCTAAGTTTATAATTTATTAATTGCAGTAAATTGTGCCCAGTGTTACAAATGTTCCTACAACAGATGCCTATTTTAATTACACGTCAAAATGATTGACACAAAGGTTAGCATGCAGCTTTTTCAGATTCACTTTAAATTTTAATGATTTCATTCTCACATCTGATTATCTTGAATATTTTATTTTATACAAAAGTGCTAGATATCACACAATTTCTTTGACTGTCAGCAAGCTGAATGCTAATCTTTTGTGTTGTCTTTTTTTGAACAGAACTGCAGTCATTTTTAATTAGGTTATTGTTTTCCATTGTGCCATGCTTAATTAAGCAAAAGAAAGATTGGGTGGGGGGGGGGGGTAGAAGAAAAGAAAGACAGTTGTGTATATGCGTTGTGGAGCAGAACTAGTGAAACATTTACTTGAAAATCCTCAGCAAAGTTTTAGATGTTACTGTGTTTCTGCACATCATAAATTAATCTAAATGCTTGAGTTTTATTTATTTATTAATTTTGTCTGCTGTCTTTCTCACATTCCTTCAGCAGAATGGATATTATGGAAAGACTCACATTAAATATATAGATCCATAATATCTGTTAGGCCACTAGATAATATTAATTTCACTCAGACTTCTGGAGCAATGTTATATTGTTTGTGAATCAGTCAAATGTGAATGCTGAAGATTCCAACTACCACAGAAATGACAGTTATGTATAATAAAATGTAAGCAAATTAAACAACATATAAATATTTATGATGTTTTGTCATATTGTAGAATAGTAATATAGCATAAGCTTTTATGCACTTTATGAAATCAGTAAAACATCTCTAAATTTCTGATTCATTTTTCTTTCATATGGATTTTTGCTATTAAAAGCTTTGTCTTCTATCTCTGTTATAAACTCACAATATGGCATAAATAAGTAGTGTAAAATCACTTTGGATAACATCCTCTGTAACCTATACACTACTAATACTCATAACTAGTTTTAACTGGAAACAGCCTATAGTAAAACTTGTTCTCCCAGTCTCTGCAGTCAGTCTCTAACCCTGACATTGCAGAGTCGTTAACTTAAACTATAAACAACACCTGCTGCTATGATTGTTTCTTGACCGAGTATATCACTGTGTGATACCTTAAATCTCCTGTAATAGAGACCTATGGGATATATGCAAATGACCCCTTAAGGGCATTAAGTGTTTCAGCTGCATGGTTTCTGTAGTTATCAGATTGCTAATAAAACTGACTGTTGTAGCCTTGTGTCCCCTCCACCCCACCCCCGCTAGTACAGTAATCCTAACTGTCCAATAGACAGTATAAATTTAATTCACATCTCTGTGACTAAATTAACCATCAAGCAGCCCTCTCAGTGCTTTCTGCCTTAGTTTGTATCACTTGGAGGCCCACCTGATTATTTGCATCTCTATACATTCCCCTTCATTGCTAATGTATCTGCCTACTCTAATCTGTGCACAAACTGGTTACTAATCAGCAAGTCAATGTGAAGACACACTCCCAACCTTAATAAACGTTGTTGTCTCTTCTCTCCTTCACTTTACAGGTAGTTTGAATTATTACTTACCCCCTCTGAGACCTTCACTGATTGCCTCTCTGGTATCTTTGCATTCCACCTGGCTTACACCCCTTGTGCTATCTCTCTCCCCCTAATACAAAGTCTATATTAGAATCCTGCTGAGCATGGAGCCATCTTTAAATTTCTAGTCTCCCACCAGGACACAAGTGCTCTTCAGCAATTACATTCTGATTGCCGGTAAGCAATTAGACCTCAGGAATTTGTTTAAAGTGCTCAGATTTGTAAAGTAATACTTACTTTTTTCTCTTGTCTTGGTTGGCTCTGCCCCGCTCCGTTCACCCTCGCTAACGCTCGGGCTCTCTCTACTCCCCTGCCCTGTCCCCTATTCCCTCCCGCCCCGACTACCTCTACATTTATAGTAATCACAGCCAAACCCACAGCTCACCCTCACATCACCTCCACCAATCACAGCTCCTCAAGTCATATCACATTATACCACACCAACTTGCTCCACACAAAATACTCCCAATCACTCTCATTTCCACTAGGCATTTTTTACATCACCCACATTACTTCCCCATCCACTAATAGTGCAACCCTATAATTCCTATTCAGACCCCCACCTAGAAACAACTTAAACTTTATAACCATGACTATCACACAACTAAGTCTAGTCTGTCTTCTCATAATTCTTTACAACACCACAAGTTATCACTCTAGCAATATCCCTAAACTTAGTAGCACAACACTACATTATGCACTCTCGTATACAGACACCACACATTATAATAATATCTGCCCACAGTTATTCAAGAACTACATAACGGACCAATTCAGAACTGAACACATGCTCTCATTCCTACTCCAACAAAACACAATACTTTCTCACAATCCTCACCAAACTCCAACATCTGTATAACCATTTTATCTCCAGGCTCACCATAAGTGGGGATATCCACCCCAACCCAGGCCCAAATCCATCCTGTCCAACACAAACTGCTCCAACGCAAATGTCAGAGCATAACACCCCCACTTTCTTCATCCCTGGGCAAATCAACAACAGCAGGAAAACCAACCATCTTTTAATGCTAAATATTAATATTTGAAGTATCAAAAATAAAATACCTGAACTCCAGGCCACTATATCACACTACTCCCCAGACATAGTTGCTTTAACAGAAACCTGGCTAAATAAAAACATAGCTAACTCAGAAGTTCTCCCTACCGGCTACAGTATCATTAGACAAGACAGACCACTTCGTAAAGGGGGTGGAACTGCCTTACTGTACAAGTCCAACTCAACTGTTCATTAATTACCAAACTCCTACCCCTCCCCCAATAATTGGGACATACTTATCTCACAACTTCAACTTCACCCTAAAAAGGTCATCACCACAATTGTGATCTATGTTCCACCTGGTACTACACCTGCTAGCCTTGAAGACTTCTTATCCTGGTGTTCTTCCACATACTCACAAGAAACCCTTATTCTGGGGGACTTCAACCTAGATTGGTTCACCTGTATATCAGAACCACCAAGTAATCTAATAAATCTCCATGGCTGCCAGCAGCTAGTCCAAATTCCAACTAGATGTGATAAAAAATCTAAAAGGGAATCCATCCTTGACTGGGTCCTAACTAACAACCCCACATTGTGCCCTCACACAGGCAGTCTCCCAGACACCTCAAGTGACCACAACATAATATACTTTATATGTAGTAGAACAAGCATATGCAAAACCACTAACTATATATTCACTATAAACACAAACAATTCTCTCCTGAGGTCCTCTGTAACTGTGACTGGAACCCCCTAAAAACCCTCCCACTTGACCAGGCTGTAGCATATTTTAACAAAACATTTCTACAACACCTAGACACTGTCGCTCCATTGCGCAAAATCAAGGTTAGAACCTCTACTAACCCCTGGCTCAGTAAAGAAACCAAACAAATCCTCAAGTCCAGAGACACTGCCTGGCTTTACTATAAAAAAAAAAAACAAAGAAACACAAAGCCTAACTAAGTACCAAGAACTGCGCAACCGTGCAAAAAATGCATTAGGCTGGACAAAAAATCCTACTACACAACATTACAAACTAAATACCAACACAACCCGCAAAAATTTTGGAAAAATGTAAACCAGCTACTGAAATCCACCCAAACGGCTACCCCCAAACCAACCACCCCTGACACTAAAGTTCCCATCAAAACACAATTCAACTCCCACTTTGTGAACTCAATTCTATCCTTAGTATCACAGGACAGTTCCTACCTCACTATCCCCCCAACACAAATAACACTAATACAAGCTTTACCCTCAAAACAGTTTCCACCACTTCAATCAAAAGCATGCTCTCCAAACTAAAAACCTCATCAACAGCAGCCGACCTAGTCCCCAGCTATTTCTTGAAACTCACAGCAGATGCTATTGCTATCCCAGTCTCCACTCTCATAAACAGATCAATTGTTGAAAACTATGTGTCCAAACTCTTGGAAATATCCTATGTTACACCCATACATAAAGGTGGGACCTCCACTGAACTTAATAACTACAGACCCATTGTTTTACTCTCCTCCCTGGCCAAAATCCTAGAAAAATGCATCCATACCCAGATGCTAAACTATCTCCTAGACAGCAACATCCTGTAACCTACTCAGCATGGTTTCAGACCTGCCCATAGTACCACTGCAGCCCTCCTCTGCTTCACAGACACAGTAATCCGTCTCAAAAATGAAGGCCTACAAGTGTCAACTCTTTTTTTGAATATGTCCAAAGCATTTGACACAGTCTCACACTAAATCCTGCTAAACAAACTAAACCAATATCATCTATCAAATTCCACTCTTACCTGGTTCCAAAGCTACTTAACGGACAGGTACCAAGCTGTGAAATGGGAAAATTCTCTCTCTCCTTAGATGCCCATAACTACTGGAGTCCCACAGGGTTCTATCTTATGACCACTACTATTCACAGTCTTCACAAATGACCTCCATACCTCCACACACCATGCATCTATAATTCAGTATGCAGATGACACTACCTTAATCTGTGCTGCACAAAACATTCCCACCCTCCTGCAAACAACTCAACTAGCATTCTCTGATGTTGAAAACTACCTTACCAAAGCCCAACTTATCCTCAATCCAAAGAAAACTCAGCTTATGATTATAACCAGTTCTAACAAAAACACTTAACAGTCAATTCACTATCTACTCCACAAATGCTACTCCAATTGCTCCATTGGCACAGGCTAAGCTATTGGGAATAACCATAGACTCCCACCTAAAATTTCATAGTCATCTCAACTTAACTACTAAAAAAGTAAATGCCAAACTGTGGTCACTCTACCATATCAAACCATTTCTTACCAACGACACAAGATCAGCCATTGCTCGCTCCTAACTTCTATCCACTCTATGCATCTCCCATTCTGACTAATCTCAACAAAACTGAACTAAGCAAAATGGAAGCCTGCTATAACAGAATTGCCCGCTTTGCTGCAAATTGCTCATATATAACTCATCACTGTACTGCTTTGAGATAGCTCCACTGGCTTGAACTGCCCAACCTCCTAACCTACAATCAGCTCTGTCTCTGTCATGCTGTCTATTGCCTCCCCAATAAATGCCCTACCCTCAAAAACCTATTACAATATCACTTAGCCAAAAGGCATCTTAGATCATCAAGCAAACTACTACTAGAAGTCACCAATGGCTACAATAACTTTGGAGATGCACTATATAGTAGTTCAGTGGCTAAAAAATGGAACTCTGTCCCTACTAACATTCAAAACACATCATTCAAAGCCTCCTTTAAAGACCTCATCAGGCAAAATCTCAAGCAAAGTTGGCAGTGCCATGACTGCTCCCCAGGCTAGTGAAAGTGGATAACATATACATACTAAATCTAGAGCACTTGATAATAGTTTTCAATCTTACTCACAAACACTGGCTAATCTACAATGTATGTACTGTACCTGTGTACTATGTATGTATTCTACCTATGTTCCAAATTTCAGCTGTACACCACAAATCTATTAATTACCTTTATTTTTAAAATTAATATTTTTTATTTGTTCTCTCCACTGTAACTGTTTATGTGCTGCATACCACTGTAAAAACATGTCTCTTGCAATTTGTGTGTATACTGATCATGTCTAAATAACTAAATGTGTCTGTAATTTTTCTTTGTGGAGCTTTTCTCCCTGGGCCTCTGCTGAAAAAGGGCCTTTTTGGCTCAGTCAGACACTCCCAGTTAACAAATGTAAAATAAAACAAATAAAAATAAATGTCGATGACTTTTTACTTTTTTTTTCTTTTTGATTGTTTATTTTTCTTGTGTTTTTTACTAATTGATTTGTCTGTGTGACCTTTTTACTTTTTGGTTTAGTTGGTAGTTGGAATATTTTGCTGACACCTTAATGATTATCAAGATCAGCTGGGTTTAAAGATACTATGTTTCTAGACTATAGTCAAACAGTTCGTTTATATTGTCTTGATGATGTTATATGAAGGCTGAAATGTGTATGTTTACAGCTAGCGGTGTTTGGTCTTATTGGTCTGGATCATAAAGACTCAAAAAAGAAAGAAAAAAAAAGTTATGGTGATTCAGAAGCCATATGACTAAAACTCTTAATGTTGTTAAGGGGTCATTTGCAACAGGAGGTTTAAGGTATCACACTGAAAACTCTAGCTTGACTAGGTTTTTCTTGTGGGTTTTTACTACTTGGTTTGTCTGTGTGATCATTTTACTTTTTGGTTTAATTACTCTATGTGATTTTTTTACTTTTTGGTTTAGGTGACCCAGTATATCTCCATCTTCAAGGAAAAAAAACCTCATACACATCAAACAAAGTGCCACCCTTGCCACCCTCAAAACTAGGTTTGATAAGTGATGGGAGATCATAAATACATGCTTGATTTAATCATTTGCAATATGGGATCTTGTGGCTAATCTTCTTGTTGGCCCTCTATAGTTATAGGGACCTGTGACATATAGCGATACACAGAAAAGGAGAAAAGCATAATGAGGACAAGTTATAGGGACAATGACATCAAGCGCACACAAAACAGCTAAAACATCATGTCACAGGAGTAAACAACAAATAACACTAACCAGTTATTAATAATGGCAACATCTCTGTCAGTTAAAACTTGAAGACGTATGTCAGGATTCATAAGCAAGTGTTGCTAATAAAGATGGGTGGAAGTTCTTTACATCAATTTGTTATTTGTATCCCTGTTGGCATTGTGATGGTAAAACTCATGAATGTCACCTTCTCAAGAGTGCTGAACAACAAGATCCGTGCAATGGACTTTTACAGACTGGGATAAAACAACAAGAGAAATTATAGAAGCATGAAAAGAAATTTTCCAGATCTTAAAATGAGAGGCCACATAGAGCGGTCACCCGGATGTAATAATATTATCTCATTACATCCGAGTGATGCTTCCAGGTGCAATGGCAGTTACCTCCTGCTGACTCCTCTTGATGTCAGATATTACTAGTTCATATTTAAATCAATAATTCCAAAATGATGCTATGTACAAGGTTTTAAACAATTTCATCTTAAAGCTTACACAATGGCTAACTCAACTGAATTAATATTTGACCTCTGTCTAGTGCAGGTAAAGAGATATTAACTGTTGCTTTTATTATATTAGTTATAAATATAATTTTAACATCTTTCCAAATATCTCAACAACCAAGTAACACAGATGGAACTCCTTAGCCTCATACGAAAGCTCTCAGCTAGATGAATAAAATGTTACTTGACAGTATGTGTGTAAGTTGAGTGGTTGCTGAGATACTGTAAGTCATTTACAAAATATTGCAAATGTTATAGTTACTCCCCAGTCACCCAAATGTAATACCTGTTATTGTTTTGATTCTGCATTTTTTCCATGCCAGAATAGTGCAGCAGCTTCTACATGGAATATGGCCACTAAGTGATTCAGTAAACAAGGTTGGGGGAGTGCATGAGCCTGCCAGCACTATTCTGGCCCAGAAACCACTAAATAATGCGAATTACCTCATTTTCTGGTGAAAACCTTGCAGATGAGGTAAATTAGTGATTCAGTAAGCATGCAGGCATCCGTGCCAGAACAGTGTCTGTGTCTGTTGCAGAAATGTATTTGGTTACTGACAGTGCACATTTCTGCAAAAATCAAAACAGAGGCATGACACCATAAAGTGAAGCATGTATTATGATCATTAGACATGCCGATGGCCACAAATATTGCCATTGGCATGGAAAAGAGTTGCAAAATTACAAAAATCAAAGTTTATTTTTTTGACCGATTTCGGCTGTTTAAGCATAGCGTAGTGGCGACAAACAAGATTGTGCAGAAAATAAAATAAAATTGTGAAAAGACAATTTTAAGTGAAATCTGCATTTTGCCATTATAGTGTATATCATGCAGAATCAAAACAATAACAGGTAACACTGGTTGCTAAGGAGAAAGGCTTTGGTGCAGTAGTGTAACAAGGGACTAAAGCAGTGGGGTATGCAAATGAGCAAATTTTACTGAATACCAAAATGGGAGACCATTGTCTGGATGCACCTAACTGTGTAGGAGCTATAACGCAGTGGTGTAAGCAGGAGAAGCAGCTGACATGAAAAGGGTGTGTGTCCTGCTTGCTGTAAGCACATTGGAGTTCCACAGCTTCCATTTGAGCTTAGCTCAGCACAGCTAAGCAAGGGTGTGTGTCTGAGACTTATTCCATGAAATGGGGAGCGTGTTCACATCCGGGGAGGGCCATTTCTGCTTAAAAGTGTATACTTTAGCTAAAGAGGTTTGTGTGGTGAGCACTAGATCTGAAAAAATTAAAACCCTGGAAATAGCAGAACTGTTTACATTTGGGCAGCAGGTTTGTGCGACGTGCCACAGGGGCTTAAAAGAGGTGGTAATGGGAAGGGGAAAAAATGGGAAATAGCAGAATAAAAGCAATCAAGTAAAGCTGGCATGTGGAATGTATCAGAGTCAGCCAATCATACAGGCAGCATCTGCAGCACAACAGTATAAACTATGCTAACACCTGTCAGTCTGTTTTTTTCCACAAACTCTGCACCATTGGTGTACACACTCGGGGGAATTTTAATCCACATAATGTTAGGGGCTGCTGTCACTTTGATACATCAGTATGTGCTAGAGGCTGAGGGCTGTGATGAGGATAATGCTGATAACCACCCCAGATGGAGGAGAAAGGGAAGAGTGTTCAGACCTAGGGTAACCTACAAGGGACTACACGATTTGGAGATAGTAAAGAGCTACAGGGTGGACAGGGACATACTTCAGCAACTCATCGAGCTGTGCTGGCTTCACCTTAGACCAAGAGCCAACAGAGGGGAACCCATCCCAGTGGATACCAAGGTATGTGTAGCCTTAAGAATACTAGCTACAGGTAATTTCCAAATACCTACTGGGGACATCATGGGGGTCTCACAGGCATCTGCATCCAGGGTACTCCACCAGTTCCTGGATGCCATGCTACTACATGCTGGTGAGCACATTTCCTTCCCCAGCACCCATGAGGAGAGGACCAGCAATATGTGCCTCTTCCACCATGTAGCAGACTACCCAGAGGTACTGGGTGTCATAGACTGCATGCACATCCACATCAAAGCACCACCCGGTGAACAGGGTAGTGTCTACCTAAACCACAATGGCTTTCACTCCATCAACTGCCAGGTAGTGTGCAATGGCTATGGCATCATCATTAATGTGTGTGTTGGCAGCCCTGGAAGCTATCAAGACTCCCACATCTGGCATTCTTCACACCTGTACCAGAGATTTGCCAGGGGGGACATCCCATATGGCCATCTGGTGGGGGATGCTGACTATGCACTGGAGCTGCGGATGATGACACCCATCAAAAATGCACACACATCCACTCAAAAATGCCGTAATGAGGCACATGCACAAATCAGGATCATTATAGAGTATGTGTTTGGGATGCTCAAGTCATGGTTCCTCTGCCTTGACATATCTGGTGGAGCCCTGGAGTACTCTCCAGCCACATGTGTACACATGGTCATAGTATGTGCCATACTACACAATATAATCCTGCAGAAACAGTTGCAGCAGGAACAGCATGGGAAAGAGCCACACAGCCCGTCCACCATTGCCAAGGTCCCCACAGGCACAGAGGGACTCTGAGGAGGAACCCCCTGAACTAGCTTCTGTAGGCAGACGGAGGCATACCCAGTATGCCCTGGCCTTGGCAAAGAGGCAATGCATACCACACAAACTGACAGTCTAGGGACTCAGGGATTGACACCTCTATCCGACTCGCACACACAGTAAAATGGATGCCATGCACATCACACTACTGGTACCTTACTATGTATAGACAATGTAATGCATGGATCCGACAGAGGCAGCCCTCAAGCACCATCCTTACAACTGCTGCAGGCACAAGGTAAGTCAGTCTTCTTAACAATAAATGAATGGAGTAGTATGTTCTGGAAGCATATCTATGGTATCACTGCATGCATGCAAGGGAATGGGGTGGCCTACTGGGATAGCAGCAGACACCTGACAGCTATATGGGGCACAAGGAAATGTTTGCCCGATACTGGTTTCCCCACATTATGCAGTAGTACCCAAGGTGACAAATCCCACTGCAGTATATGTGGGGGCCAACTAAATGGGGGGGTCATAGGTCACAGGCATGGATGTCAGTGTGGATGATGACACACTCACCCATTAGCCTCACCCAGCAAGTCAGCCATAGAAAACCATAAAGAAATGTCTGGCAAAAGCCCACAAATGGCAACAATGATGAAATACCCCCTATAAACTAACACAGCAGATCATGCAGTTGCAGTAAGGCTCTAAAGGGTAAGAAGTCTGAAACTCAAATGTATGCTATTACAGTCTAACCTGTGGTCTTAAGTGATATGACACTAGTCTCCAAGACAGGGCACAATGCTATGCTAAATGGAACCAAAATGTAAAGCAAATATCAGCACAGTCTGTTCAAATGTGTACAGTTGACAGGTGTGCCCCCCACACCCATATACCCATAGAAATGCACTAACATGTATGTTTGTAGGGAAATAGCAGCAGAGCACACATTGCCAAGGCTGTCCCAATCAAGCATGTCCACAATATGCAGGGGTCAATGGGCTATGTATATATCTGGTTAATACTGTCAGGATGTGGCTAGTACTTACTTCTGGCTGTTGTGTTGTAGTGACCTAGGTACAGTACTGTGTTTGACAGGGTCATGTTTCAAGAACTGCAGTGCCAGCTATTCTGCATGTCAGCTACACCTACGTAGGAGTTGTACACACTGTGCAGATGTCAATATCTGTTAAAGCAGGAAAGCTGTACAGGTCATGGACAGGGGGCCACACATATAGATAGTACACAGCTTGGAGTAACCTACACAGTGCCTACCATACCTCTCAACTATACAGACCTATTGCAGAATGTCCAGAGGTTTGCATCATATTTATGGTCTGTATATCATGAAATAGTGGTTATCTGGCAATTCAATGGCAAATCACGTAAGACAAAGTTCAGAAAATAATGACAGATTGTAGTGTCAGACTTCATACCCTATAGAAGCATGCATTCTAATGCAAAACCCATTACTGAATCACCTTTTTAGGTTTGTAAGGCCAATACTTAAAAATGGTCCCTATATTTAGGCCTCTGTCCCTCCAATGATGTATGGCTTTTTCCAGATGTCTGGCTGTCAGAAGCTGAGAGGTATGGTGCCAAGTAGGACAGCAGGTACCTGAAGGTCAGTGTACTGCTAGTCAGCACTAACAACATGTCACTGGCCAACAGCCATACCCCAGGAATGACACAGGTTGTCACAAAAGGAGCACAAGTATGCCTTGTATATCTGTTCTGCTTGTCCTAACATTGCATTTGTCTGCCAACTATTTGCAAATCAAGAAGGGTCATGTCAAAACAGCAATGGCAGGCAGTGGGAAAGCAGACGTCATACCCATAAGAGCAAACAAGCGATTAACAAACTGGTCTCCCAACTGTCTATGTTTGGCAGAACATTATTAACACCCTGCCCCCATGTGTGGGCCTTTGTCTGACATTCATATTTGGGCCTGTCCAAATGTCATTCAGTGATGGTATGACAGCTAGGCCCACATGTAGCCTCATAATAACATATAGCAACACAAACCATCTGAGGACCACAGCAAATGGAGTGGTCCAATGACCTGCAAAAATAGCTACACTCAGAGGTGTGAAGTCCACAATCTTGTGTGTGATGTAACAGCATGTACCCTGCCCACATCAGAATTACAAATACATAACAGCAGCCACTGTGGCTAAAGCCAGTGACTGGACTACAGAAGGACAAAGAGACATACATAATGGGAAGAGAAACCACTGGCCAGACAAATAGAGAATGTGCACACCAGAATAGATTGTGCAGTAAAAAAAGGTGCCATGCAGTGTAAGGAGTCAGTAAACATCACCTGCAAATAGGCAATACACACACATGTAAGTGGAGGTCCACAACAAAACAAAACCCAAACAATGGACACCTCAGAGGCAAAATCACATGAGAATTCCACAAATCTACACACCACAGACCATGTCGACTCCACACACCAGGATCTTGCAAACACCACGGGCTTACCCCAAACACCTACCCTACACAGATAGGCTAACAGAACTGTCCCTCTACCCCATTCCATACAGACTCTGCTGAGGTGACCCCTGTCTGGCATACAAAGCAAAAAAGACCCGGCCTTGATGGCACTGTTGCACATCTGTAACTCAATGCCCACTCCATCAACCTGTAGGTGCAGCATCAACCTGGGCTGTGATATCAGTACAGCTTGTTGGTGTGACAGATATGTGTACCTCACACTCCCCCATCTGTGGAATACACACCCTGTCAACAGCAAGCCAAGTGCCTCAATATCCCTAGTGATGTGCTCCCTGTATAAGTGCATGGGAAACACAAAATACAGTCCTATGATCCCACCTGTGTCCCTGCTGGACAGGGGTTCTGTGTGCTGACATGTTGTAAAATGGGCTACACTCTCATCTGCATGGGTTATAAGGGCCACATTGCCAATACCCTACTAACATCATAGCAATCTATCAACCTATACACAGCTTTTGTCAGTGGTTCACCACATTACTCTGGACTGCCCTGCCAATGACATACCTGGAAGTCACAGTGCTATGTGGAATATACTACACATGTAATGGACATTTCTGCACAGTAGAATGCACTCTGTACCCACACCCATATCTCCCAACCTCTGACAGCAAGACATTTGGACAAGGTCATAAATAAAAGTGGGACAAAGGCACAATGATAGCCACGTGTTGTAAATATTGTCATTACATACTGAGAAAGTGAGTAGAATAAGGGGTTTTGCATTAGCAGGAATTGTCTGAAGGTTATGAAGTCCGAAACACTAATTTCTGTCATTATTTTGTAACATCAGTCTTCAATTATATGCAAGTAACTTGCCATAAAAACACATGTTTATGTAGACTGGATGAAACTTCTAGACAAACACCTGAAAAATCTGCCAAAAAATGTAAAGTTGAGAGGTATGGCCACACCAGGATATGACTTTGCAGGTAAGAAGAATACCACACAAGCAGGAGATCCCCAGCCAGTATATCACCAAGTTGCTGGACTGTTTACACAGAAGCAGGACTATTCGATCCCAGACAGTTCAACCCTGGATGATTCAACCCCAATGTAATTGTATACACTTTAATGTTTACATTTACATTTATTGTCTATGGGAGTAGCTAGTGGACAGTTTGACCCCAGACGATTTGACCCCAATTATATAAAAAAAGTTTTTAAAGTTTTATAAATGCATTTAATTGCTTAACATATAAATCGTGATTTTTTTCCACTGGAATTTAATATATTGTTTAACTTTGTTTATATGTAAATGTTAATTCATTTAACATTTTATTTAATTTGCAAATATAATTAATTTAATGAATAACAGTTTTTTTAACTTAATTTTTAAATCAATATTATTTAACATTGTAAACAATATTATTTGAAATTAATATTAATATTATTACATGTATTTCAAATGCAAATGTTTTAAACAGTTATATATCCTCATGCCTTCTTTTTTTTTCTTGTGATTTTTTTTTGAGGCAGTCTTGGACATTTTCTCAGTAACTTTGTGGATGCATGAACAGTATATAACATTTTTTCTTCTTTATGTCAAAATATCTGTGGCTTATTTTTTTCTTGCTTTGCCATTTCAGTGGGGTCAAACCATCTGGGGTCAAACTGTCTGGGGTCAAAATATCCTGTACCCATTTACACAGCTTCATCAGTCAACCGGCTGTAGCCACACCTCTCAAATGGCCTTTTTGGGCAAGCATGTATATAGTCAGGCTCATAATATTGGTCTGTGCATCATACATCTTATATTCCTCTGGTAAAGCACTGTCATGATCTGAGGATGGCTGTCACTAGGTAATGACACACTACATTGCAGTGTCAGACTTCAGTTATGTCAGAAAATATCTGCTAAAACAAACTCAGTACCTCTAGGAAAGTTCCGTTGACTTTTAAGAGGCATGGTTGTAGCACACAAAACCCCGGACCAGAGTGCAACTATCTCTGGAACGGAGTCCCACTCTCACTCTAGAAGATCATACTGGGCATGCTCCTACACTTAAATCACAGGCCATGTTGGAACCCACATTGGACTATATAACTGTATTGTGCATATATGTCTTTGCATACAGACAGCTATGTATAGCTTAACTGTCCCTATACACACACATCGGACAGGATTACCCTCAGCTAGCTGTAGGTGGCCCATATGTGATATAGCTGCATCTATTGCGTGTGATACACAGACATATATATGGGCAACAGATGACAATATGTCAAGCATACACACACATAGACGTTGGGAAGAGAGAGACTGACAGTGATAGAGAGAGAGAGACACACAGGGGGACGCACAGAGAGTGAGTCTTGCACACAGATACCCTGAATGGCATAGAGTGATGTCCTGCTGCTGACAGCAGCATACTGGTTGTAGCCAGTTGCACATGCCAGCATGAAGGTGAGCTCCATTGTGTAATAGTACTGAGGTGGGGGTTATAATATCACATCACCTGCCTTTGTGTATGTGTGTATATGTGTGTGTCTGTCTGTATATTTAAGTATTAGGAGGCTGTTCACACTCAGTACACTTTCCATTGGCCTACTTCAAAAGATCTGCTGCTGTCATTCACATTAGAAGTACCACTGGATACCTCTCAGTCCTATAAGCTCTGTAGCATGTGCAATAACTGTGTAACACTATAGTACAAATAACTAGTTAGGTAGGGGTTCTAATCTCAGCCCTGGCAAATGTGAGAGTGTGTGTGTGTGTGTTTGTTTGTAGGTGAAACAGTTTAGGCCATTCCCACACAGTACACTTTCCAGTGCCACACATTTGCAATCCAGCTGATGTCATTCTCCTTAGAAGTACCTTTGCACAATCCCACACCCTATAAGCTACATGCCCCATCCAATAACTATGTAACAATATAGTACAAATAACTAGATAGACAGGGGTTCTATGGGCAGTTCTGGCAAGTGTGTGTGTGTGTGTGTGTGTGTGTGTGTGTGTGTGTGTGTGTGTGTGTGTGTGTGTGTATGTATAAGTGTGTATGTTTGTAGGCTGCATTATTTTGTGGACGTCTCCACCCACAACTCTTCCCAATGCCCTAGTTTAGCAGTCCTGCTGATTTCATTCACCTTAGAAGCACCTTTGGGCACTTATTAGCCCTATAAGCTCTGTAGTATGTGCAATAACTGTATAACACTATATTACAAATAACTAGATAGACAGGGGTTCTAATTCTAGTCCTGGCAAATGTAAGTGTGTATGTGTATTTGTTTCTTTGTAGGTAAAACAGTTTCAGGCCATTCCCAACTACTACATTTCCTAGTGCCCTACCTTAGTAGTCCTGCTGATGTCATTGCCCTCAGAAGTACCTTTGTTCAGCCCTCAGCCATATAAGCTCAGTGGTGCATGCAGTAACTCTGTAACAGTATAGTACAAATAACTAGATAGGCAGGAGTTCTATTTTCACATCTAGCAAATGTGTGTGTGTGTGTGTGTGTGTGTGTGTGTGTGTGTGTGTGTGTGTGTGTGTGTGTGTGTGTGTGTGTGTGTGTGTGTGTGTGTGTGTGTGTGTGTGTGTGTGTGTGCGTGTGTTTATAAGTGTATATACAAGAGTTTGTAAGTGTGTACATTTGTAGGATGAATTATATTGAGGACTTTCACACACAACACTTCCAAGTGCCCTATTTTAGCAGTCCTGCTGATGCCATTGTCCTTAAAAGTACCTTTGGACAGCACTCAGCCATATGAGCTCTGTGGCACGTGTAATAACTCAGTAACAGTATAGTACAGACAAGTAGATAGGTAGGGGTTCTACACTCAGTTGTGGCAAATGTGTGTGTGTGTGTGTGTGTGTGTGTGTGTGTGTGTGTGTGTGTGTGTGTGTGTGTGTGTGTGTGTGTGTGTGTGTGTGTGTGTGTGTGTGTGTGTATACGAAGGTGTTTGTAAGTGTGTATGTTTGTAGGGTAATGTGTTATAATGCCCTTCCCACCCAGTACATTTCCCATTGCCATACTTTACAAGGGGTTTCATGTAACTCACCTTAGACATACCTTGTGACACTATTAAATCCTATAAGCTCTGTGGCATGTGTGATAACTGTGTTACACTGTAGTACACACGACTAGATAGGTAGTGGTTCTAAATTCAATACTGGCAACTGTGATTGTGTGTGTGTGTGAGTGTGTGTGTGTGTGTGTGTGTGTGTGTGTGTGTGTGTGTGTGTGTGTGTGTGTGTGTGTGTGTGTGTGTGTGTGTGTGTAAAAATCATATCCTTTGGGGGTGTTATGCCATTTTGAGGTATGTACCACCCGGGACATGTCCCATTGGTCTACTTTACAAGGCCTGCTGATGTCATTGACCTTAGATGCACCTGTATACACTTGTCAGCCCTCTAAGCTCTGTGGCGTGTGCAATAACAGTGTAATACTATAGTGGAAATAATTAGATAGGTAGGGGTTTAAATATCAATACTGACAACTCTAGTAGCATGTTTGAAGCATATCTCCTGTGGCTGCTGTATGTGTATAGGTTATACCATTTTAAGGTCTGTTGACCCCTACCCATGAAATTACTTTAAATAGCCTGTTAATGGCATCTGCCTCACATGCACCGTGTAAAACTAAACACCCATACCAATCATCTGTACAGATGTACATGGAATATACACATTTGGAACCAATATGTGGTCTGTGTTCCCTAACAATTAGCATTCCTGTGATATCATTGCCAAATATGTCACAGTTACTGTAGTGACACACATGCCAGCATCAGACTTCATACCTGACTGACACATCATGCTGATACGAAGTCTGTCACTCTATCACTTGTGCAGGTTTGTAGGAGCAGTAGAAGAGACTAATCACTATGTCTGGTTGGTTATCCCACCATCCATGAAGGCATTTGCAAGATTGCCTGTTGTAAGAGGTTGCATTTTATGTCCCAGGCATATGATCTATATAGAGCATGTCATGTGTACGCAGCACTATAGTACATACAAGTGGATATGTATGGTTGCTAATATGTTTACTGGCAATTGTGCATGTGTTTCTGTATGCACATACCCTGTGGCTGTCTTTAGTGTGTGTATGTGATGGCTATATAATTTTGTGTGCCTCCCCCACTCTGTGAACTCTCCCAATGCAAACCAAGTGTCAGCCCATACAGATGTCATGCACCATACAAGCAAAGTTGCACAATTTCTAACACCAATCCACTGTGGTGCATGCAATGGTCATATCAATGTGTATTGTACATTAATAGATGGGTAGGTCATCTACTCTGATAAGTGTCACCTCCATGTGCATATGTGTTTCAATGAATGTCCCCATGCAGTGGTGTGCATGTGTATGTGTGTGTCAGATGGCTCTAACATGTTAAGGGCCTCTGAACCCACCGTAGGCAATCCTAACAGCCCCTGCAATCGTCACCCACTTCGATAGTAGTGGCAGACACTGCCACGCTACAGTACCACTGTGTTATTTGTGTTATGTATTTAGCACTATCATTCGTAAGACTGTGCAGGTAGGGGGTGTGTTCAGCCCTTCATCAGATGGCCCATGTACAGGACTATGACTCTCTGTGTACTACCAGCACAAGAGGCCAGACATGCATATGAGATAGCAGACACACATGCTGGTGATTCTCAGGTTAGACTAAAACAGGCTGACCTGTGTCAGGAATACATACCCCAAAACTGTCATACGCAGTGTCAGGCATACCCTCATCAACTGCATGATGATTGAGTGGATGGGACAGAAATGGCAGTGGCAACAGGTGCTGATAGCAGAATCTATTGCAATTAAAGTAATGGCTAAGCATGTGAGGGACCTAGTGCCAGTACTCAAGTATCCTCCTCTACTTGTGTGAGCCTGTGGTCCTACAGAACACCCAGGTGTCATGTATGAAAGCTAAGTGGCTGTGTCAAGGGTATGTATGCAAGGTCACACTGATAACCACAATTGCCCCCTCACACACTGTTGCATGTAAAAACACCTGGTAAACATGTACATATAAAGTTGTACCTTGGCTATGAAATGGTCGATGTGTTTCCACTCTGCCATACTTCACGTTGGTAATGTCTGCAGGGACACAGCTTGCAGACACACAGATACCTGGAACACAAACAGAATACAGCATGTCAGACGACATTCAGTCAGGGGTACTAACACCAATAATGCATCATGGCTAATAAGGTACATACACTTTGATATGTTCCCATAACAAATGCAAGCAGACAGAACCTTAAACAGCATTACATAGCTACACTGTACTATAGTCACCCTATGCATCAGACCCATATTAGATCATTTTTGGAACCCAGGTTACGCACAATCACGCAAAAGAGGGTTTGGCGAACAGGAATACTGAGTGAGAGACAGAAAATAAAGCTGCTTTTGGATCCTGTGCTGACTCCTGTTGTTTTGCCATATTAGCATGTCCCTGCATCGATGGTATGGATGACAGTGATGTGGCACAGGTATCATCACATGCACAGGCTGTGGTGTGGGTTTGCCCGAGGCTTAGGCTGGGTCATACGGTTGACATCATGTGTGTATGTTTGGAGGGGTGTTCTAGAAATGGGCTGTGCAGAGGTACTGATGTGTCTGGAGGTGCCTGCATGTGATAGAGATGTGTGTGTTTGTATGCACACAGTCACACCATGTGACTGCCTTACACAGGGGTATGCTGGACAGCTGTATACCATACATGGCAGGGTGTAAAGTTCACCGTCTCCGGCCATGGACATGGAAACTGGTCCTGCCAGGGGTATCACTGGCACCACCAGGCCCAAGGTCAGATGCAGTACTACTTCCCAATGGTGACTGCTGTCTGCTGGATCCATGTCCCTGATGGAACCTGCCAGGTCCACATGCCCATGGCCTGCTCTGATGGTGTGTGGACAGCACCCTCCCCTTTGTTAGTGTTGGTGGTGCTGCCATTATGGGAGTGTGAAGGTGCATGGCCCCATGGACTCTCAGCTGATCTTGGTGCTGACCTACATCCACATGGCTGAAGCCCATCTCCCACCACATGCTCCAGCACAGACATTCCATGGTGGAGGATTGCCAAGGTCTCACCCCCACCATCTATTCATGACTTCAGTATTGTGATGTGTGGCCTCCACAAGGTCATGTAGGTTGTCACAGATGCCAGGAAGAGCTGCATCCAAGACTCGGAGTATCTGTCTGATGTTGCATTCAGTATGTGCTTGTACCTCCATGATTGCCTGAAACATGCATCTAGTGACACCAGCTGTGCACCTGCAACAGGGGCTTGACAGGCAGCAGTCCTCCTTTGAGCAGTCCTGTCCATCCGCCTGTGTGGGACCTCACCTGCCCTTTGGCTATGGCTAGTGTCTACACTCACACTTGCCATAGTCACCACACTAGCTTGTTCCATGCCACCACCCGCCAGCTGTCCATTATCTGTGGCCACTGGGGACAGGGTATGTGTGCATTGTGACTGTGTGTAGGGACATTGGGGACAACAGTGGGATGCCAACCAATGGCACATATTCAGCTCCTGATAACCCCACCTGTGCCTCTCTATGACTACCATCATCGCCAGAGTCCGCAGAGACACTGACATCAGATTTTGAAAGGGCGGGACCATGACCCTCATGTCCACCTCTGAGGGGAAGACAACATATGTAAATTAATACCTGCACTATACGGTTTGCTGTACACACACACACACACACACACACACACACACACACACACACACACACACACACACACACACACACACACACACACACACATGTGCACACATGGACGCACACACAGACACATACAGGTAAGTTGGCAGAAAAGCATTACACAGACCACAAATGGCAACCTGCACAACACACAGTCAGATCACAGCATACACACTTTGGATAGGCCCTCAACATCATGCAGTGCAGCCATTTCCACTTACTGTTACTACTAATATACATCTCTGAAATATGTGAGTAGTGTTAGTAGGTGATGGACCTTCACCTAGCACACACTGCACCCATGTACATGTTACTGCTTTTCACCTGTATAGTACAGTGGCAACTCCAACATAACATACCTCTCAACTGTACAGACTTTCACAGAATGTTTAGATGTCTGCCTCATATTTTTGATCTGTTTCTCATAAATCCTGTTTGTCTGACACATTACTGGGATGAGCTGAGGATTTACATCACTAATTAATGACATACATTTGAGTTTTAGACTTCAAAGCCTGCAGTAAATGTATGTTAAAAAATCTGGTTAATCTAACAATTTTCTAAGCTTACAGTGGATATAATAAGTGTACACACCCCTGTTAACATGCCCAGTGCTTGTGATATATATATAAAATGAGACCAGAATAAATCATTGCAAAACCTTTCTCCCCTTTAATGTGACCTATAACCTGTGCAATCCAATTGAAAAATAAACAAATCTGTTAGGGGTAAAATATAGAAAATTAAATATGTACAATAGGCTGATTGCCTAAGTGTGCACACCCTTAAACTAATACTTTGTTGAACCACCTTTTGATTTAATTACAGCGTTCAGTCTTCTTGGGAAGGAGTCAATCAACATGGCACATGGTGACTTGGCAATATTTGCCCACTCTTCCTTGCTGAAGCCGTACAACTCTATCAGATTGGGAGGGCATCTCTTGTACACAGCCCTCTTTAGGTCACCTCACAGATTTTCTATTGGACTTAGGTCTGGGCTCTGGCTGGGCCATGCCAAAACTTTGATTGTCTTCTGGTGAAGCAATTCAGTTGCTGATTTGGATATATGCTTCGGGTCATTGTCGTGTTGACAGATGAAAGTCCTCATCATCTTCAGCTTTCCAGCAGACACCTGAAGGTTTTGGACCAAAAGTGACTGGCATTTGGAACTGTTTATAATTCCCTCCACCTTGACTAAAGCCCCAGTTCCAGCTTATGAACAACAACCCCAAAGAGGACATTGCCACCACCATGCTTCCCCATGGGGATGGCATTCTTTTGGTGATGCAAAGTGTTGTTTTTGTGCCAAATGTACCTTTTGGCATTGTGGCCAAAAGATTCAACCTTGGTCTCATTAGACCATGACACATTTTTGCACATGCTTTGGGGGACTTGACATATTGTTTTCACATTTTAGCCAGGCCTGAATTTTGTTCTGTGTGAGAAAAGGCTTCCATCTTTCAACCCTACACCATAGGCCTGACATATGGAGAAATTGGGAGATTGTTGTCACATATAGTATGCAACCAGTACTTGCCAGAGATTCCTGCAGCTCCTACAGTGTTGCTGTAAGTCCTCTGGCAGACACCCAGACCAGTTTTTGTCTTGTCCTTTACATCATATTTGGAGGGCCATTCAGTTCATTGCAACGTCACTGTTGACCCATATTTTCTTCCCTTTTTGATGACTGACTTCACTGTGTTCCATTGTATATGCAATGCTGTGAAAATGTTTTTATACCCTTCTTCTGGCTGATACCTTTCAACAATGAGATCCCTTTGATGCTTTGTAAGCTCTCTGTGAACCATGGCTTTTGCTGTAGCAGGCAACTGAGTAAATGTAAAGGAAATCCTACTAGGACAGCTGACCATTATTTGGTGTTAATCAGAGTCTATTTAATTGATGGCAGGGGTGTACCCAAGAAGACTGAATACTGTAATTAGATCAAAAGGTGCTTCAACAAAGTATTAGTTTAAGGCTGTGCACACTTATGCATCCAGCTTATTGTACATTTTTTTATTTTTTTATTTTTCATATTTGTTCCCCTAACAGATTTGATTGTTTTTCAATTGAACTGTACAGGTTATAGGTCACAGTAAAGGTGGGAAGAGTTTTGAAATAATTTATTGTGGTGTCATTTTTGTATATCACAAAAACCTGCCATTTTAACAGGGGTGTGTACACCTTTTCTATCCACTGTATGAGAGTAATATTTAAAATATGTCCTTAGTTTTGGGCCTTTGTCCCCCCATTCTGTTAGTTTTTATCCAGATTTCTTGCACTGACAGATTGTGAGGTATGCTGCAGATATGTTACATCTTCTGCAACTAGGCCCCTGTGATGACCTCTGTGATGCAATGCAGTTAACCCCACCACAAGTGAACATGCATGTAACGCAGTATGGCTGAGTGACAGTTATGTGCATGATAAAATGCATGCCCTTAACATGTCTGGGGTATTGGTGAGCCACACCAGGACAATTCCATACTCACCAGCTTCAGGCTGCTGTTCCACATCCAGACCAGAGGGACATATGTAGTTGTGGGAGAGAGGTATTGTCAGCATACTCATATGTGGCATTGGTACAAGATGAATGCTGCATTTTTGCACATGTACAGTACAAGCTCCGATACTACACAATTTGCTGTGCTTCACCATAGATGTGCACGTCTGTGCAATACAAAACCCCACCCACAACTGCAGCTTGACCTGACATATGCATCAAAATGCTCTACAGATGCCAGTATGGCTGCTACAGTAGTAGATTGATGTCCACTGGGACCTTACCTGCATGCACCTTGCCTGTTGTCTGGGTGCCACCCACCTCCACAATGTGAGAGTCTTGACTTTGTTGGTGTTATGTGGTGGGTATCCCAAGGCTGGCATGGAGCTCCTCCATAGGTGTAAGTGGAGCCTGCATAGCAGGACCCCAAACTGTGGCTGCGCAGTCCCTGGCAATGGCAGCAGCCATCCCCTGGGCATGGCGGATGAGGACAGTCGCACAATACCTGACCTGTTTGTATGTTCATGCATGCTGATCCACATCATTTATTCTGTGGATGAAGTCATCCCACAGGGCAGTCTGCTCCTGCAGATGCTGTTGGCTACAGGCAAATATCACCCCATGGTGCTGGACTATGGTGTCAATGATTGCTGATGTCTCAGCGTCTGTGTATGGTGGCTGTCTGGCACCCTGCATTTCACCTGGAAGACATAAACAGGGAAAAACATCACAGGACCTCATACATTGGTCAATGTTATTTACAGAACCTGCACATCAACATTGACTAGCACTAGTCACCACTTATAACCACATCATATCCCTGTCATCTATCAGCACAATATGATCTTGAATTGCACTCCTGGTTCTGATGTATCATGCTCCCCCAATGAGGGCCAGTAAACTGCATACTCCTCTATTCATTATTCACTTTTGTATAGAGGGATGACAGTGGCCATCTTCCATGTAGATGGGATGCTGATGGTGCTCATGCTTTGTTTGACTACAGTGTGTAAGAAGCTGGGAACCAATGCTTAAGTTCATATAGGATACAGACAGGAATATTATCAGGTTCTATGAAGACTTAATTTTGTTGCCTTTGAGTAGGCATTATGGACCTGCTCCCTGATGATGAGGGGTTGGGTGTGGGTATGCATATCCACCTATATTGATAGGAGGACAGGGGGTGATGTTTTCATTTAACCTGTCTGCAGCAGGTTGGCTATAGCTATGGTGTATGTGTATGTGGTGTGATTGCCCACCAGTACAGAGTGGGTTGGGTTGTTGCCTCTGAGATTGAAGACATATGTGAAGATGGCCTTGTGATTGGCCTTGGTGGATGTGTCCAATTTGGACTCATAGTTAGCTTTACAGCGATTCACCTGTGACCTTATATGCTAAAGGTGGACTTACTTCCAAGTTGGTGTCTGCTCCTACTTGGCCTTGTACAGCCAATATAGCAACATATCATGTGGTTTGTGTATTGCTGCTGTCCAACAAAGGGGATTACTCTACCTTTGTTGAGGTGGGTTTTTCAAGTCAGGTATTGCTGAGTCCATACAGCTATGTAGGTACTCATATAGCTGTTTGTAGTAGGCATGGACATGATGTCATAACACAGTTGGACACTTCTCCAATTTCAACCTGATAATCATGCTTATTCTAGTACCCATTTCTGTGTCAGGACAATGCAACAACCAGTAGCTGTAGACATTTATGTCTGTTGGATGCACTGAAACTATGATTACACACATGTACAACATGAACAGCTTATTTACCTGATGTTTTGCATCTCATGTCTGTTGTTTTGAGGCTTCCAGCTACACCTACTCATACATACACGTGCACTGGTAATACCTGATATATATTTCTGTTCTATGTCGGTATGGCACACTGTATTTACATACTTGCTGCTCAGTCATACCTCTCAACCTGTTAGAGTGGGACATCTGGACGATGGCACACATAAATGGATGGCAATGGCCCCAAATTAGTGACACCTTATTAATATTGCTGTAACACACTTAAGTCAGTTGATAGCACAGTAGGCTTTGCATTCATAGAAATACCCTGGAGGATGTCCGACATTCATATGTATGCTATTATGTTCTGATGTCAGTCTTCACAGATCTGCCAATGATTTGCCATATATAACACAACTCTATGGGGAAATTACTACAAATATGAGGCACACATTGTCAGTGTGCAGAACACTGTACAGTTGAATTGTATGAGCTCAGTATATCACATGCAGTTCAACACACACTTCTGCAGCAGTAGTTTACTTTGCACATACCCTGTATAGGTCTCTTAGATTTGTAAGACAAACATGTATATCATAGTTGTATTGACAAGTAACATATGGATATTTATAACATCCCAGTAGCTGGCCTAGCAGTGTCACAGTCAGTATTATTCAACAGATACTCAGTAGTAGTCATATATGAGCAGTCCTTTCCTGGGGTGACTCAGGGGCCTGAGCTGTGATGTATGTCACTGCAGACAGAGACAGATGCTATGGCCATAGGTGCTGTTCAGCAATTTAGCAGTACAGCAAGTCTTGTTGAGACATATCTGTTTAACTTCCTGTTTCCCATTATTGCGTACCCCCTACTGCATTCCATTACATGCTTAGTTGTTTGACATACTTTTTTTCCAAGTATTCTTGTATTTCATTTCTCTCTCTCTGTGTCTACACATGTAGAGGGATAGACCTGTTTTGCATAGGCAGCAGCTTGCCTTTTGTAGGTAATGCTCATGGGCAGGTGATAGCCTGTGCACTAGTTGGTGTCCCCCACTTGCTAATTGCATGCAGAACAGCTGTGTTGTTATTCCAATACCCAATGACTTAATAATAATTGAGTACTTCATGTGGGCATTGTCCCTTTTCCTTGCCTGTGAGGAGGACATCATGGAGGTGAGTGAACTACAGCATCACAGAGGGTAGGTGGAAATACCTCTTACAACAAGACATGTGGAGGCAGCCCAACAAAATGGGGGAGAAGGTTCCAGACTTAGGGACAGAATGTAATTATTGCTGTTATACTGTTACAATTATGCTAGATTAACAGGGTTTGTCTGGACATGCATTTACTGTGTGATTTCAACTCTGATAGTGTTATGTGGATGACATAACTCTCAACTGTAGGGCTAGCGGCAGAATGGCCAGAGAGTTGACTCTTAAGTTTGGTCTATTCCTCAGACAGTTTTTGTCCTTGGCAAATCAATAGGAAACTGTGGGGATTGCAGTCAGTAAATTCTAACATCCATTTGTGTTTCATAGGTTCATAGATTCATAGGTTGGTACTAGGCTATCAGCCCTAGGGCCTATACAAGCCTAGCCATAACAATTCCCTGGCTATTTCTTCCCACACTATTTACTTCCCTGGACCCCTGTCTAGCAGGGCGACTGATGTGATCCCTGGGGTGAATTTTCTTTCCCCCATCCAATCGTCAAGGTTCTTTTTGAAGATGGCCAAAGAGGCACTCTGCTTGACATGTATGGGCAATCTGTTCTGGAGTCTGGGGAGTCTCTGGGTCAGGAACCTATCCCTCCAGCATGTTTTGTTTATTGTGATGACAAGGTTTAGATCACCGGAGCGTGTGGCTCTGAAGGATTGGGATTTCTTTATCTGACTTCATATCCCTAAGATAAGATATGTTAAAATGAACCCTGTAACACCAGTGACTGTCTCTGTTTATAACAGCAATATTTCAAACATGCCCCTATTTTTCGGCCTCTGTCCCCCAATTATGTCAGGCTTTGTCAAAATGTTATGCACTAAGAGGTTGATAGGTATTGCATATTATCATTTAGTGCCGTCATTCCTGATAACATCCCAGTAATGTAGCAGAATGCCAGACATGTTATGAGGAAGAGGCCATATATAGGAGGCCAAAGCCTGGACATTTTGTGAAAATCTGTACAGTTGAGAGGTCTACGTAGGTCTGGCCACTGTTAATAGACTGTTAAGATTGTGTAGCAGTGTAGTGTGTAAATGTTAGTTGGACTATGTAGGGAGGGGGGTAGATGTGAGTGTCATTGGTCCTTTTCAATCTGACTGTGCATGCTGGTCCAGTAAAACAACCAGTACTTGCCAGAGATTCCTGCAGCTCCTACAGTGTTGCTGTAAGTCCTCTGGCAGACTCCCAGACCAGTTTTTGTCTTGTCCTTTACATCATATTTGGAGGGCCATTCAGTTCATTGCAACGTCACTGTTGACCATATTTTCTTCCCTTTTTGATGACTGTCTTCACTGTGTTCCATTGTATATGCAATGCTGTGAAAATGTTTTTATACCCTTCTTCTGGCTGATACCTTTCAACAATGAGATCCCTTTGATGCTTTGTAAGCTCTCTGTGAACCATGGCTTTTGCTGTAGCAGGCAACTGAGTAAATGTAAAGGAAATCCTACTAGGACAGCTGACCATTATTTGGTGTTAATCAGAGTCTATTTAATTGATGGCAGGGGTGTACCCAAGAAGACTGAATACTGTAATTAGATCAAAAGGTGCTTCAACAAAGTATTAGTTTAAGGCTGTGCACACTTATGCATCCAGCTTATTGTACATTTTTATTTTTTATTTTTCATATTTGTTCCCCTAACAGATTTGGTTGTTTTTCAATTGAACTGTACAGGTTATAGGTCACAGTAAAGGTGGGAAGAGTTTTGAAATAATTTATTGTGGTGTCATTTTTGTATATCACAAAAACCTGCCATTTTAACAGGGGTGTGTACACCTTTTCTATCCACTGTATGAGAGTAATATTTAAAATATGTCCTTAGTTTTGGGCCTTTGTCCCCCCATTCTGTTAGTTTTTATCCAGATTTCTTGCACTGACAGATTGTGAGGTATGCTACAGATATGTTACATCTTCTGCAACTAGGCCCCTGTGATGACCTCTGTGATGCAATGCAGTTAACCCCACCACAAGTGAACATGCATGTAACGCAGTATGGCTGAGTGACAGTTATGTGCATGATAAAATGCATGCCCTTAACATGCCTGGGGTATTGGTGAGCCACACCAGGACAATTCCATACTCACCAGCTTCAGGCTGCTGTTCCACATCCAGACCAGAGGGACCTATGTAGTTGTGGGAGAGAGGTATTGTCAGCATACTCATATGTGGCATTGGTACAAGATGAATGCTGCATTTTTGCACATGTACAGTACAAGCTCCGATACTACACAATTTGCTGTGCTTCACCATAGATGTGCACGTCTGTGCAATACAAAACCCCACCCACAACTGCAGCTTGACCTGACATATGCATCAAAATGCTCTACAGATGCCAGTATGGCTGCTACAGTAGTAGATTGATGTCCACTGGGACCTTACCTGCATGCACCTTGCCTGTTGTCTGGGTGCCACCCACCTCCACAATGTGAGAGTCTTGACTTTGTTGGTGTTATGTGGTGGGTATCCCAAGGCTGGCATGGAGCTCCTCCATAGGTGTAAGTGGAGCCTGCATAGCAGGACCCCAAACTGTGGCTGCGCAGTCCCTGGCAATGGCAGCAGCCATCCCTGGGCATGGCGGATGAGGACAGTCGCACAATACCTGACCTGTTTGTATGTTCATGCATGCTGACCCACATCATTTACCCTGTGGATGAGATCATTCCACAGGGCAGTCTGCTCCTGCAGATGTATTTGGCTATCACCAAACATCACCCCATGGTGCTGGACTATGGTGTCAATGACTGCTGATGTCTTTGCATCTGAGTCTGGTGGCTGTCTGGCACACTGCATATCACCTGGAAGACATAAACAAGAAAACACATCACAGGACCTCATACATTGGTCAATGTTATTTACAGAACCTGCACATCAACATTGACTAGCACTAGTCACCACTTATGACCACATCATATCCCTGTCATCTATCAGCACAATATGATCTTGAATTGCACTCCTGGTTCTGATGTATCATGCTCCCCCAATGAGGGCCAGTAAACTGCATACTCCTCTATTCATTATTCACTTTTGTGTAGAGGGATGACAGTGGCCATCTTCCATGTAGATGGGATGCTGATGGTGCTCATGCTTTGTTTGACTACAGTGTGTAAGAAGCTGGGAACCAATGCTTAAGTTCATGTAGGATACAGACAGGAATATTATCAGGTTCTATGAAGACTTAATTTTGTTGCCTTTGAGTAGGCATTATGGACCTGCTCCCTGATGATGAGGGGTTGGGTGTGGGTATGCATATCCACCTATATTGATAGGAGGACAGGGGGTGATGTTTTCATTTAACCTGTCTGCAGCAGGTTGGCTATATCTATGGTGTATGTGTATGTGGTGTGATTGCCCACCAGTACAGAGTGGGTTGGGTTGTTGCCTCTGAGATTGAAGACATATGTGAAGATGGCCTTGTGATTGGCCTTGGTGGGTGTGTCCAATTTGGACTCATAGTTAGCTTTACAGCGATTCACCTGTGACCTTATATGCTAAAGGTGGACTTACTTCCAAGTTGGTGTCTGCTCCTACTTGGCCTTGTACAGCCAATATAGCAACATATCATGTGGTTTGTGTATTGCTGCTGTCCAACAAAGGGGATTACTCTACCTTTGTTGAGGTGGGTTTTTCAAGTCAGGTATTGCTGAGTCCATACAGCTATGTAGGTACTCATATAGCTGTTTGTAGTAGGCATGGACATGATGTCATAACACAGTTGGACACTTCTCCAATTTCAACCTGATAATCATGCTTATTCTAGTACCCATTTCTGTGTCAGGACAATGCAACAACCAGTAGCTGTAGACATTTATGTCTGTTGGATGCACTGAAACTATGATTACACACATGTACAACATGAACAGCTGATTTACCTGATGTTTTGCATCTCATGTCTGTTGTTTTGAGGCTTCCAGCTACACCTACTCATACATACACGCACTGGTAATACCTGATATATATTTCTGTTCTATGTCAGTATGGCACACTGTATTTACATACTTGCTGCTCAGTCATACCTCTCAACCTGTTAGAGTGGGACATCTGGACGATGGCACACATAAATGGATGGCAATGGCCCCAAATTAGTGACACCTTATTAATATTGCTGTAACACACTTAAGTCAGTTGATAGCACAGTAGGCTTTGCATTCATAGAAATACCCTGGAGGATGTCCGACATTCATATGTATGCTATTATGTTCTGATGTCAGTCTTCACAGATCTGCCAATGATTTGCCATATATAACACAACTCTATGGGGAAATTACTACAAATATGAGGCACACATTGTCAGTGTGCAGAACACTGTACAGTTGAATTGTATGAGCTCAGTATATCACATGCAGTTCAACACACACTTCTGCAGCAGTAGTTTACTTTGCACATACCCTGTATAGGTCTCTTAGATTTGTAAGACAAACATGTATATCATAGTTGTATTGACAAGTAACATATGGATATTTATAACATCCCAGTAGCTGGCCTAGCAGTGTCACAGTCAGTATTATTCAACAGATACTCAGTAGTAGTCATATATGAGCAGTCCTTTCCTGGGGTGACTCAGGGGCCTGAGCTGTGATGTATGTCACTGCAGACAGAGACAGATGCTATGGCCATAGGTGCTGTTCAGCAATTTAGCAGTACAGCAAGTCTTGTTGAGACATATCTGTTTAACTTCCTGTTTCCCATTATTGCACTCTACTGCATTCCATTACATGCTTAGTTGTTTGACATACTTTTTTTCCAAGTATTCTTGTATTTCATTTCTCTCTCTCTCTGTGTCTACACATGTAGAGGGATAGACCTGTTTTGCATAGGCAGCAGCTTGCCTTTTGTAGGTAATGCTCATGGGCAGGTGATAGCCTGTGCACTAGTTGGTGTCCCCCACTTGCTAATTGCATGCAGAACAGCTGTGTTGTTATTCCAATACCCAATGACTTAATAATAATTGAGTACTTCATGTGGGCATTGTCCCTTTTCCTTGCCTGTGAGGAGGACATCATGGAGGTGAGTGAACTACAGCATCACAGAGGGTAGGTGGAAATACCTCTTACAACAAGACATGTGGAGGCAGCCCAACAAAATGGGGAGAAGGTTCCAGACTTAGGGACAGAATGTAATTATTGCTGTTATACTGTTACAATTATGCTAGATTAACAGGGTTTGTCTGGACATGCATTTACTGTGTGATTTCAACTCTGATAGTGTTATGTGGATGACATAACTCTCAACTGTAGGGCTAGCGGCAGAATGGCCAGAGAGTTGACTCTTAAGTTTGGTCTATTCCTCAGACAGTTTTTGTCCTTGGCAAATCAATAGGAAACTGTGGGGATTGCAGTCAGTAAATTCTAACATCCATTTGTGTTTCATAGGTTCATAGGTTCATAGGTTGGTACTAGGCTATCAGCCCTAGGGCCTATACAAGCCTAGCCATAACAATTCCCTGGCTATTTCTTCCCACACTATTTACTTCCCTGGACCCCTGTCTAGCAGGGCGACTGATGTGATCCCTGGGGTGAATTTTCTTTCCCCCATCCAATCGTCAAGGTTCTTTTTGAAGATGGCCAAAGAGGCACTCTGCTTGACATGTATGGGCAATCTGTTCTGGAGTCTGGAGAGTCTCTGGGTCAGGAACCTATCCCTCCAGCATGTTTTGTTTATTGTGATAACAAGGTTTAGATCACCGGAGCATGTGGCTCTGAAGGATTGGGATTTCTTTATCTGACTTCATATCCCTAAGATAAGATATGTTAAAATGAACCCTGTAACACCAGTGACTGTCTCTGTTTATAACAGCAATATTTCAAACATGCCCCTATTTTTCGGCCTCTGTCCCCCAATTATGTCAGGCTTTGTCAAAACGTTATGCACTAAGAGGTTGATAGGTATTGTATATTATCATTTAGTGCCGTCATTCCTGATAACATCCCAGTAATGTAGCAGAATGCCAGACATGTTATGAGGAAGAGGCCATATATAGGAGGCCAAAGCCTGGACATTTTGTGAAAATCTGTACAGTTGAGAGGTCTACATAGGTCTGGCCACTGTTAATAGACTGTTAAGATTGTGTAGCAGTGTAGTGTGTAAATGTTAGTTGGACTATGTAGGGAGGGGGGTAGATGTGAGTGTCATTGGTCCTTTTCAATCTGACTGTGCATGCTGGTCCAGTTTCTGGTGGACTATTGGCTGTATATGTTTGTAGGGGCAGGCTGAGACATGTCCCATACCACCACAGGATTCCTACTACACTGTGACTTGGGGCAGTATATGTAGGGATAGTGTGTGAGTGGTAAACAGGACATATTTGTTCACACAGTTGTTTTACTCTAGTGTTCCGTTGGCTTACCGGTATGTTGCTGTGACTGTGGTGTAATTGGTTGTGGGTATGCACTTTCACACAGGTGTCTGTTTTTCACTACTGTTACATCCCTGTAGTGCCTGATATATTTGCAAATGCATGTGTAATTAACCATAGCTGATTTGGGATAGCGTTGTGTCAGTCTGACTGTAGTTTGGACGGTGCTTGGTGACATGCTTGGCAGCTCAGTGTAGTTTCCCTAATGTTATGTTATGTCCAGATATTTACAAGACATCCAATTGTCTGGTTCATATCTTTGATCTGGTCCCCATAACTGTTGTGTATTTCTGACAAATCAGTGGGATGATGTGCAGATTGAAGTCACTAAATAATGAGAAGCAATTGAGTCCCAGACTTGTGATATTTCAGGCAATATATGTTAGAACAGATGGTGTTATTGCAGCAACTTTCTCAGCTAATCTACTCAAGTATTTCAGATATGTCCCTATTTTCATGCATTTGTCCCCCACTATGTCAGATTTCGTCCAGATTCATTGCACTAAGGGGTTCTGAGCATACCTCTGACATTCCCGGATTTTCACAGAATGTCCATGTTTTTTTGGCTTATATTTTTGTTCTGTTCCACAAATTATTTGTATTTTTCTGGTAAATGACTGTGATGATCTAAGGATTTATGTCTGTAAATAATGACATACATTTCAGTTTCAGACCTCATATCCTTCGGAAAATGTATGCTGCAACAAATCCTGTTACTCTAGCAACTTTTTAAGTTTATAATAGTGATATTTAAAATATGTTCCTATTTCTGGCCCATTGTCTCTTCATTTTGATAGCCTTTGTCCAGATTTCTTGCACTAAGAGGTTGATAGGTATGGTTCTGAGGTGTGATTTACTACATGTTTTATATATATATATATATATATATATATATATATATATATATATATATATATATATATATATATATATATATATATATATATATATATATATATATATGTTTTCAATATGTATGTATCTTCATATATATATATATATATATATATATATATATATATATATATATATATATATATAGTGGTGAAATGTGAACAAGCAACAGGTAAAACATTAGGTAACCCTTCTAAGGATGTGCAGGATAGCTGTAGGAAAGGACCATAGCTCTATATTTCTTCTGCAGCAACAGCTGTGAACAATGTGTAGAATTTGGAATTTACAGCCTCACACCCCACAGGTAGGGGTGTTGGCAACATATGTTTGTAGAATAATTTGTGGGTAGAGTGATTCATTTCACTGTACATGGGGGCAAAATGTAGAGCAATGTATGGGGCAATGTTTTTTTTGTGGAGAGATGCCCTTTTTTATTTTTATTAAGGTGAGAGTGGGATGTTGGGGAAGGGCTTTATGTATGTTTGGGGAGGTAGGTTAAGAAAGCTAGGTTGCATTTGCAGACAAGACACACAAGACAGCAGACAGGGGTGATACATGACACATTAGGGGGTAAATACCTTGGACTGGGAGGGTGGTTGGAAATCAGAGGCCCATGAGCCCCCAAATAGATACAGTGAAACTGAGGTCCTTACTCATGGTCAGTCACCACTGCACCTTCACGGCCCAGAAAGTAGCTGTGCTGGAGGCTGGACAACAGGGGCAGCCTGCCCATCCAAGTGCATCTAGCAGCCCTGCATCTGGTGCAGACATCCATCCAACTCAGAGTGGAGCAAGGGCTGATGGAGACAGAGTGATTAAAGCACTTTTAAGCAGTTGTAAGCAGGTTTGCGTGGTTTTTCTTGGAGCATTTGCACCATATCCCCAAACTTGTGGTGGGAGACAAGCTCCTCTCCTTGTCCATGGCCAGGGGGGATGAGCCCCATCCACTGATGTGGTTCCACCTGAAGGTGGTGCAGGACCAGCAGATAAGGAAGCTCCAGGTAGGGTCCCATATGTGATGGGGCTCAGTGCTATGGCCAGATGGGGCAGGACAGGCAGATCTGCCAGAATCTGCCTTCCCAAATGTACTATGGTGTTGAGGTTATCCAAGATATATTGGTTAGTCATGAAGAAAACATTTCAAAATTAGTTATAACAGCATGCATGGGTGTTCCAATTAACCCCAAAAGATTTGAAACAGTTGCATAGCAAAGATAACACATGCATAAATGGAACAACAGTAAGCATTTTAACAGCATGCAAGTTAAATTGATGGCAACAGGCCACCAATAATAGTATTTGATCAAGGTATATTAATATGCAACCAATGAAGAATATGAACAATAATATAACACATGTCCCAACAATAGGTTTTGAGAACAACATACACGTGGTGTATGAATAATAATTATTAATGCAGATGAGAGGTGGGTGGGGTGAAAAAAGTCCATTAACAACTGTATAGGCTTCCATTTTTCACAACTGTACTACACAGTACTCTACAGGTCTGCTCTCACTTTACATCTATCTATGGCACATAGCTTCTGTAGCACATACATACCTGTTAGACTGTCAACCTGTAATGATGTGGGGCAGACTGGGAGGACAATGGCTACATTATTAGAGGGGGCTTGTACATGTCAGGGTTACATAGTTGACAGAGAAGGGATACCCTGCACTGATGTTGTGTGAGTCTGTTACTGGCATACTTCCCTGGATTCCTATCTGTGTCCAAGGTTATTGGCAGGAGTGACAACTAGCTGTGACAGCATGACACTTGAGGGACATGTATCGGGGAGAGTGCATGGTGATTGTACCTATCCTGCTGTCATTTGCAGACATATGTGTTTGGACAATGGAACAGTTGTACATGGTGTATTAGTATACCCTTCATATAGCTACTACACTCATTTCTTTACCTGTAAGACCTGTGGAGAAAATATCTGTTAACACTTTCTTTTTCTACAAATATTCAGGATTTCTTTCATGTGTATATATACACACATCTCAGTACCACTCCCTGGACTCCAACCATGTCTGGGTGTGCTAAAATGAACAACAGGGCCATTGACCATCACATTGAGCTACTGGGAAACTGATATATCTTGCTTGACTAATTTCTCCCTAATACTTTCTGGATTAGACAGTCTGACCTTGTAATCCTGGCATTCATGCATGACAGATAATTTACTGTGTATTAATCCTTTGAAATGATACTATCTGGAAAGCAAAGGTTAACACAAGAATGGAATGCTGCAGGGGACAATACTGTAGACATTACTCTTCAGGGTTCAGAAGTTAGTGCATACAATATTTCATATTTCCTTTATATATTGGTTTACAGCTCCACATTGTACTGTTTTGCATACTAGCTGACTGTCAGAACAGCCTCAGTTACTTCATGCTGTCTATGCCATATTTGCTGTGATGAACCTGTACACATTCTATTTCTACAACAACATACCAGAGTAAACACAACAGTTTCTGTTATACATCTTCCTTACAGTGAAATGACATTTTTATTAATGGATAACCTGTGGATCACTATTATTGTGACAAACATCATTTATTCATTAGACCCAGTACACACTATTCCTACTGGCAGTAAACAATGTGCTCCGTCTACTTTATGCCACTATATACTGCAAGTTAGATCTGTACTCACCAGCCTGTTGATGCATCCGTGTTAGTCTGTCTGCACAGGCCTCAATGTTACTAGCCCTCTCTGCTGCAGCTGTAGGGGTGAGAAACAAACATTATGCATGCCTGTCTATCACATACTCAGGCTAGAATATGGTTCACCTATATATGTGATAATTACAAACTGCTGGGGCATGGTTGTCCCAAGCATCTTGGATCCATTGGGCCAAAAGCACCCCCTTCCTCCATTTTAGGTCAGCATAGTGATGCCATACCTGCTCACCAGTTCAGGGGTTACCAGTGGCACTGCTGAGATTGCCTGCCAGATGGTCCCAGGTCTCCGCTTTATACTGTAAGCTCTGATACTGGCCTTGCAGCAGTCTGTCATCATGGTTTGATACGAGGAGCCCAGCCATGACCCTGGACTCCAAATTGCCCCAGTGCTGCACCCGAAAGCTCAAGCACACTCCAACACCTGACATGGTTCCTGCAGAGATCAGACTAGAACAGGTTATGGTGTATTCCCGCCTGTGCAGTTTAAATAAGGCCATATTGCCACCCTTTACTGTCACTGGACCATTTTGAAAATGCTAAGCTCAGCTAAGCAGTGCACAAATCTTCTAAGTTGAGTTGAACAGTGCTTAAATGGGTAATTACTGAGCACTGCTTAACAGTGCACAAATCCACTTAGCTGAGCTGAATGCTGCTTAGCATTAACATTTAAGCAATGCTTACACTGGCTAAGCATAGCTGAGCACTACTTGGCATTGTTCAGTTTTCATAGGTTCATAGGTTCATAGGTTGGTATTTAAAAGAATATCAGGATTGTAGATTAATTCATTATTACTGACATATTATTACGTGTATATGATTTACTGTACTTGACATTTCCCTGTGTGCTTTCATTACATTACCTTGGGTGTGACTATACTGTACGGAACATTTGTGTATATATGGATGATTTCACATGTTATATGCACTCACACTTCCATTTTGGAGCTGCTACACTACATTGGGTAACACATATCAATTACTATATCACTTAACATAAAAAAATAATAATTTTAACAATCCCTTCCCTTGTAAAACTAAAGTGCCTGTCTTGGTACTCGAGCCATGAACACCTGCATGCAAAGCTGGGACTCTAAACACGATGGTATCCCATCCTTAAGATTTTAGATATACATTTTTATTTAGCTGCTATGAGATGTTTAAGTAATGCTGAGCAGAAGGCCCTAATGTGCAACCCCACTCAGCTACTCTTAAACATACCTTAGAATGGGTGAAAAAGGGGATATTAATAATACCACATTATAATGCATAATTTTTTAATTATTCAACTGTACAGATATTTGCAGAATGTCTAGCTTATTGCCTCATATTTGTGGTGCATTTCTCATATGACTGTAGTTTTCTAGCAAATCACTGGCAAATCACGCAGGGTTTAAGTCAGAAAATGCTGAGAGACATTTGAGCTACAGACTGCATATCCTCCAGAGAATTCAAGCTAATGCAAAACCTGTTATTGTATTCTATCAACTTTCCAAGTTTGTAAATGCAATATTTGAAAAGTGTCCCTATTTTTGTGCCTTTGTCCCCCCATTATTTATGGCTTTGTACAGATTTTCTTGCTCTAGGAGATTGAGAGGTATGTGAGACATGCAGTTGGGCATTCTGCAAAAAAATGTACAGTTGAGGGGTATGGCCATACAGCACTCTGACAATGCAGGGAGTCTGTGACAGTACCTGTCACACACCCCCTGCATTGCTTCCTATTGAATGAGCCACTGTCAGTGTCCACGGACATGGAAAGCACTTGCAAAGTACCATATGGCACATTGACAATGCAGGGGGTGTATGACAGTACCTGTTACACACTCCCCTGCATTGTTCCTGTTGGAATAACTGATTTTAGTGTCCATGGACACTGAAAGCACTTGCAAAGTGCTTTGACAATGCAGAGAGTATATGGCAGTACCTGTCACACACCCCCTGCATTGTTTCCTATCCAGACTTCCTGCTTTCAATGTCTGCAGACACTGAAAGCATTTGCAAAGTGCCATGCAGGGGGTGTGTGACAGAACCTGTCACACACTCCCTGCTTTACTTTATTGACCCCTATCTATTTCAGTGCCTGTGGACACTGTTTTACCATTTTATTTGATTTCAGTGTCTGCGGACACTGAAAATCTTTTCAAAAGTGCTGCATAGCACTTGCTGAGTGCAGGACGTATGTTAGATGTGCATGCACTACTTAAACACGCCACCTGCACTCAGTAGTGTTCATGTCTATTTAGCCTTAGCAGTAGCGCACCTTCATGAATATGCAAAGTTCGCTGCTAATGCTAAGGGGAAACAGACATGGTTTACTCCATGCAGGAATAGCACTATTCCTGCAGGGAGTTTATTGAATCCCGGTGACTGTGTTTACTGTGACTTTTAAAATTAATTTTATGGCCTTTGATCTAAAGAATACTACCACTATAAAAATAAATTTTGCTGAAGAGTTTGCCATTTATACTTCTTTCATAATCCCTATGGCTCCAGAGATATGAGCATTTGTTTGAAATATGAGGACATAATTTGATTCTGTCAAAAGGCTTAGGCTCCACCCATTGGAAGTTACAGTGCAAACGTCCTGAGCTCCATTGGAGTAAATGAGTTATAGTAGCTAGCAAGGAAATGTTTTTCCTGATCTCATCATTTATTTCTTTTGCTTATGGTTAATGTTGCCAGTAGAGAGCTAATCTGTGCTTCTAGGTATTTCATCTGTAAATGACCTCCTTAGTTCTCTGACAATTTTTCCTAGCATGCTTTGCAGACTGTTGCATTGTTCAAGAGATGTGGTGCCTTGTAAAACCATTTCATATGAAACTGTCACCAATAATAATGCATTTCTATAAAATGCATTGGATCTGCTGAAAGCCAGTTGTCAGGATTCTGCATTTCAGCACTGCAGTTTAATGGTGTTTGTATGCTGTCATAGGTTTTCCATTCAGCCACATAATGCTTTGTAGGACTTCTGTACATTTTTATTTTAGTACTTATGAAGTGCTAAATGCAGCAGATGTATAAATGCTTGCAACACCTAAGTGATAAGCTCCTCTTACAGTGGTAAGTGATGAGCTCAAAACATTATTGGAAAACAAGCTCAAAATTCAGAGGATAGTAAATTCAGAAATAAGTACAGAATGACAGCTATTCTATTTTATTTTTGTGTTATTGCAGATAAATCCTTCTTCCTTTGAAATATGAGTTCTGTTATCAAGGTTCAGAAGTTTATTGTTTCATGCTTAAAATAAGAGCTGTGCTACAGTCTTAAGTATCCACCTGTAGGTTCAAGGTAGAGAAGGATGGCCAGGTGACATCACATAACAGTTTTAATGTTTTATTATTTATTTAAGAATTTATTATTTTGTTAACTCAGTAAGTAGACTTATTGTGGTAGTCCCTTTATAGCTATAACCTAAGAAAACAGAAAGTAAATATAAAGCCTGCATAGTTCTGGAATGCCATTCCTGTGCTTGCATGCTGTTCCTCTGTATATTAGGTAGACCCTATGGGTTTTAAGAGTATGAGGTATGACAGGGGCTATTTTCGGCAATCAACCCACAGTGCTCCTCTTATACTTCCCCAGCATGTTACTATCAGTTGCAGCAGACAAGATACCGAGGAATCACAGACACAGTTGTTACTTTCACTGATGTCATGGAATTCCTGGGGAGGGTCTGAAAAGAGTCACTGTGCTCTGTCAGTTCTGCCCAAGGGAAAACATCATGCTTGCTATCCCACTTTTTGTTCCAGGTGATGTAGCTGTGGATTCCTCATTATTTCTGGGACAAGTATGTGAAACCTATTCTTTTAAAGTCTGAAGGGGATGCTGTGCTGTATTGTCAGGTCCAGCTGGAACAAACTTGGGGTTATCTCTCATATGATGCAGTTACATGAGCTGATATTAATCTATTTCTTCCAACAGAGCTCTTGAAGTTTCTGCTGTAACTTTCAATGGACAGAGCCTAAACTTTTGTATAAATCAAATTATGTCTTCATATTTCAAGCTGATATTTATATATATATAGAACCACATGGATTATTAAAAAGTGTAAATGGCAAACTTTTCAGTACAAAGTATTTTTATAGTGATAGTATTCTTAGGTTCTAAGACTTATACTAGATTTTATAAGCCACTGTAAACACAGTAACTATTATATTTGTAATATTTTGTAAATAACATTATCTCTGCAACCAAGTTACACAAATAGTGTCAATAGCATTTTATTTATCCAGCAGTGAACTTGATGCTGTTGAGAGTTGGCATAAAGGTTAAGGTGTTTATCTCACAGACACAAGGTACAGGGTTTGATTCTCACTGTGGAGAAATTAACTAGGCTTAAAATGGCCTGTCAGGACAGCTAGCCTAGTACTAACCTATGAGGCTAAGCAGTTTCGTCTGTGTCACTTGGTAGTTGAGATATTTTGAAAAATATGAAATGTATGACAATATAAATAAATATTATGAAGAACTATTAACATATCTTTACTGGCTCTTGACAGAGGCAAAGTATTAGTGCAGTTGTGTCAATCATGTAACCTTAAAGATAAAATATTTCAATAACTTCTATGCAGCATATTTATTTTTGAATTATTAAAGTAAATATGAATAGGCACTATTAGATGCCTACAGGAGTCAGTGGGATGTAACTAGAGAAATGCTTGGAGGCATCACTAGGTTTTAATGATTTAATAGCAGAGACCTTTCCTGATGACAGGTGTGTTCCTGAGTTCTCCCCATTCCTGTCTGGGTTACATTGTTACTACTGACATTTACCTTCAAAGTAATGGATGGCAATTACTGACCATCATGTAAAAATAAATTAAAAATAAGGTCTTCTTCCTACCACCTATGAACTTAATGACAAGTCTCTGTCATGTCAGTGACCTCGGTTCTGCCATGTTACTGGTGAAAAAAAAAACAGAAAAACTTATTTAAAATAGTATCCACCAGTTGGAACCATCTGCCTTCTAATGTATTCAAAGAAAAATATACCAAACATTTAGAGCCAAACATCTGGTACATTTGAAGTGCACAACACCTGCTGTTTCTTTTCAGAGAAAGTGTAACAAAAATCATTTCTCTTACCTCAATTGCTAGTATACAACTTTATTTTTACACTTCTTTAACAATGTCAAATCTATTTCTTGGTAAAATGCTACCTCACACTTTGACAAATATACATTAGAATAACGATCATGCATTTCTTCTAAGGATGTCTTTCTTTTCTTCCAGTATATACCTTGGCAAATGCCTGTAAATATCCATTAAGCAAATTTCAGCCACAGTATCATAGGATCATAGGATCATAGGTTGGTACTAGGCTATCGGCCCTATGGCCTATACAAGCCTAGCCATAACAATTCCCTGGCTATTTCTTCCCACACTATTTACTTCCCTGGACCCCTGTCTAGCAGGGTGACTGACGTGATTCCCCAGGGTGAATTTCCTTTCTCCCATCCAATCATCAAGGTTCCTTTTGAAGAGGCCCAAAGAGGCGCTCTGCTTGACATATATGGGCAGTCTATTCCAGAGTCTGGGGAGTTTCTGGGTCAGGAACCTATCCCTCCAGCATGTTTTGTTTATTGTGATGACAAGGTTTAGATCCCTGGAGCATGTGGCTCTGAGGGATTGGGATTTCTTTAAGTGTAGCATGTCCAACAGCTCTGGGTTTGACATGGCCTTGTATGTTAAGCAAAGATCGCCTCAGAGTAGACGATATGCAACAGAGTATAGCTGGAGTTTTTTTAAGGCGGTCAGCATAGGGCATGTGTTTTAGGCCTGTGATTCTTTTAGTGAGGTATTTCTGTGGCCTTTCCAGTTGTTGCAGATGTCTTGAGAGGTACATACAAAATGGGGCGTTGTATTCTATAATGGGTCTAATGAGGGATGAGTACAGTGAGACAATGACCTCCCTTTTTCTGGATGAAAAGCCCTTAGTGATAATATGATAGTATTAATCTTCTTTTATGCATTACATGAATTTTTTCTCAGTTACAGCAACCATGTCTACATGAAAATGCCTCAAATAAAAGTAACTATCAACTATAAGACTCTGCAGTTGTGCCTCAGTCATGTATATAAAAAAAAGATCTCCAAACCAGCAATCTACATAGTTAGGAAGATTAAAGTAAGCAAACAAACAAACAAAATCTGTAAATGAAAGTCAGAAGCCAGGATGCAAAACTGGACAAAAGGTACAACTCTTACTGTGAAAGCGCATTAACAGTATATTGATTGCCTCTCCCCATGTCTTTGACCAAGAACCTAAGTGGGTAGTTTATGAATGCTTATGAGGAATGCAGTCAGACTAAGAAAGTACAGTTGTGTAAGTAAACCTACCATAACATTAGATGTTTCAATGACCACTGCTGCAGTAATGTTAGCTGTAAGGGTTCTATCCTGCTACGGATATAACAGCTGGCCAACTTCCAAAGCTTCATTGCACCTTCCATGTCCTCAAACTGTCAAGCATCTCAAGTTGAGCTGACTAAAAGGCAAGTTTGGACACAAAGCCCTTCAGAGCTTTCCTGCCAACAAAAAGAAGGAGGCCGAGCCCTGAAAGAACAAAGCTAGGAACAATAAAAAAATAAATGTCTGCACAGCAAAAAAAAAAAAGAAAAAAAGGGAGGGGGTGGAGGGAGGGAGTGGCTACTGCAGCAGCTGTTATCCGAATATCTACTGTCATTGTAAGTTTACTTACTGTACTATGTTTTGCCATATTGATCACTGCTGCAGTAGTCTTAGCCATATGCATAGATTACACTAGTGAACTAGATTTGGGAGACGGAAGGGGAAAAGTCCAGCAGCCCCTGCAGAATGGCCCCAACAAACCCTGAACTGGACCTAGAGAAGAAATCAAGTTTATAGTGCTTTGCAAAAGTATTTAGAGAGGACCAAGTAGCAGCTTTTAGAATACTTCTAGACTCCAACCATTTCCAAAAAGCCACAGATGAAACCAAGGCCCTAGTAGAGTTGGGACTTGACACTGCTTGAAATAGTTTTTATGACAAGCATAGCAAAAGCTAATAGCTTTAGATAACCATTTGAAAATAGTCTGTTTTAACACAGGTTGTCCCTTCTTACATTCACAAGAAATGAACATTTATTCCAAAGATATGAAAGATTCTCTTCTATCAAAATAATATCTGAGTTGTCTGCGGACATCCAAGGTATGGAGTATCTTTTCTCCCTCATTTTCAGGTTCAGGAAAGAAAAGTGGGAGATGGATAGTTTGCCTTAAAGTAAACTCAAATACCACTTTAGGTATAAAAGAAGGATTCGTTTTCAAAGAAACCCTGTCCGTATGGAAAATGAGATAGGGCTGACTCACCATAAGAGCCTGCAGCTCAGAAATCCTTCTTGTAGAGATCCAAGCGATCCATAAAACTGTTTTTCATGTTAATAACTTAAAATCAGCCAGGTTAGCTGGTTTAAATGTTGCTAGTATTAGCTTCTCCAACACAAAATTAAGATCCCAAGGAGGGGCTACTGATTTTCTAAAAGGCCTCTTATGCAAAATCAGCAAGTAAAACAAAAGAACCAGCTAACTGTATAAAACACTTGTTTAATCTAAAAATCTATGCCGACTGCACTAGTTGCAACCTGGTCTGTTTGGCTTTTGTGATCAATGTGGATATTACAATGTTGGTACAACAAATTGAATGTTGAAGAATCATATTAGGGAACACTTATATGAAATAAGCAGATGTGACAGTAGGAATGCTTTATATAAGCATATTTGTAAAACTGGTATTGAAACTCTTTTAAGTTTTTAGTTTTGGAATTATTGAATGTAAGAGCCAGAGGATATGATATTAAAACAAAAAACAGACAGTTTAGAAGTTAAATGGATGTTCATTTTTAAATCGGAAAAAGGGAAAGTTTTAAATGAGCATATACCTTTAAAACCCTTGTTGAGGTTACATGACTTGACCAGGTGACTGAACTTTCCTTACTGTATTTAAGCACTGCGTGCTAGTTTCTTTTTAGATCTGATGAAGCATGTTTGGTGTGAAAGCACTCATCTGTTATATACTTTTTACTATTTTTATTTTTTATATTAAACAAGGATTTTAGATTAAACAAGTTTTTTATACAGTGCTATGTTAGCTGGTTCTTTTCTTTACTTGCTGCTTTTGAATTTGTTATTGAACCAGCTTTTACCTGCTCAGTTTGACTCTGTTTCCTGGTCTCTTATACAAAATCCCTTTTAAAAATGTTGACATGAGACTAAATTAAAAGAGGAAGATCCATGTGCAGACATGCTGAAATGGCTGATAAATGAACCATGATAGAGGAATAAAAAAGGACATAGGATAGTAACTCACACACACGTTGTAAAACCAGATAACAACTAGCCTGGAATGGGTGCTGATAATGTTGTTGATTGGAAGATTAGATAACCTTTTCTACTTGCTAATATATGATTTTCTAATAGCAGCTGTCTTGCCTCTATTAGTACCTGTTGCACATACTCAGCAAATAGGTGCCTAAAGGAATTAAGATCCTATCTTCCAGTCATTTGAAGATTATTGATGTCAGGGTGCATCAAACACTACTCTTCCTGTGTCAACAGAACCAGTCTCTGAGGAAGTTTGTGGTAATTACCCCTGGCCATTTCCAAAAGAAGGGAGAACCATGGTTGCCTGGGCCAGAAGGGAGTCACCATAATGAGCTTGAGGGAATCCTTCTGAATCTTTAGAAGTACCCTGGATTTTAGTGAAAAGGTTAGAAAAGTATACAAAAACATTCCTGACAAAGGAAAAGAAAAGGCATCTATCTTCCAGGCCTTCTTGCAAAAAGTCCTCAAACAGAATCTTGCCAGTTAATGTTCAGAGAAGAGTCAAAAGAAATCTACTTTAGGAACTCCCCAAAGATGGATCAAGTCTTGGAAGACCACCGATCAAGTTTCCATTCATGAGGGTCTGTCCTGGTCCTGCTCAGCTTGCCTACTCCAAAACAATTACTCTAATGGAATGTAGGATGCCTGTAGAGTGAGATTGTGCCATGAAGCTATATCCCAAGCTAACATTGCTGCTGTGTAAAGGGGGTATGGCCTAGTTCCTCCTTGCTTGTTGATGTATCACATGAATGCGGTATTGTCTGTAACTCCTTGAAGAGTTCCCAGGGAAAAACAATGTTTCAGAGAGTTGAGGCAAGCATCTCCTTAATATTTATGTGCTTGTATCTGTCCTTGGTGTTCCACATTCCCTGCACTTTTATCTGTCCTAAAACTGCTCCCCAAGAAAAGTCAGAGGGATCTGCAGTTATTGGGTTACTCTGGAGTAGGGAGGGAGAAGGAGAGACCTCAATTTAAGTATATCTGTTGTCTCCGCCAATGATTCCTCTTTGACAAGCTCCAGCACTCGGATTTGAAAAGATAAATGGTGTTGGTGCTGGGACCAAAGAGATTTCTGACAGCACTGTATCATTTTCATGTGGAGTCTTGCCCAGGGTGTCATGAGAATAATACATGCTGTAAGACCCAAAATCCTGAATTATACAATGACCCCCCCATTAATATTCCAAAATGTGTATGCTGATTGGTCAGCATGCCCGTTGTAAATCAGACTTATACTAATGGAAAAAGGTCCGGTCGTCCTGAAATTTTTGTGTTTTTGGTAGCAACGGAAAATGGAAGAGCTCCGTTGCTGTAATCTCGCTATGTTAAATGAGTTTAACATAGCGAGATATCTTAAAAAAAAGCAACGGAGATCTTCCTTTCTCCATTGCTTTTTTTAAAGATATCTCGTTATGTTAAACTCGTTTAATATAGTGAGACAGCTTTAAAAAAGGGAACGGAGATGTTCCTTTCTCCGTTGCTTTTTTTAAAGCTATGTTAAACTCTTTTAACATAGCGAGACACATTTAAAAAAGCAACGGAGATCTTCCTTTCTCAGTTGCTTCCACACACAGCTCTGATGTACTGCGTGAGCATATGCATGCGCAGTACATCAGAACTGCTTCAGAATACCAGACAGCTGTGGAAGGGCAGCACAGAGGCATTATACAATGTCATTATTTAAGAAAAGTATTTTTTCTTAAATAATGTCATTGTATAATAGCAATAACCCACTTCTGGGTGTGGGTAATGCTGGATTTACCCACAGTTGTCTTTGTTTGGCCACTTGGGCTTTACCCTCATGACCAAACCACACCAACCATGGGTAAATCCAGCATTACCTACACCCAGGCATGGGTTATTGCTTAAGTATTCCCTTGCAGCGACTGAAGTCTGAGTGAAAAACCTTAGAAATAGATCTAGATAGATCTATTTTTTCCTGTGAAGGAAAAGCTCTTTGAATTGAGGTGTCTAGTTGGCATGCCTGGAACACAATCCTCTGTGAAGGAGTTACTACAGACTTTTGTATGTTCTCTTGGAATCCAATCTTGTGTAAGAGATCATTTACCCAAGAGAGATTCCTGTCACTTTGAAAAAGACTCTGCAAAGATATGTAAGTTGTCTAAATATGGAAAAAAAAGTGGATTGCCTGTAGCCTACAATTAGTTATAACTGGAACTAGACACATTGTGAACACTCTTGGTGCAGTGGATAGTCCAAGGAATAAGGCAGAAGGCTGATAATGTCATCCAGACTCACAAAACCTTAAGAAACATTTGGAGTCTGAATAGGGATGTGATGATATGCATCTTTTAATTCTATTGTTACCAAGAAACTTGAAAGAGGAAGAGGAGGTAACAGATTGTGAAGTGATGTCATTCTTAATTTTGGCACTGTCACAAACAGATGTAGGATAGAAAGATCCAGAACCAGTCTCCAAGCATTTTCTTTCTTCAGCACTAGGAATATCCTTGAATTAAAACCCATCCAAACATGTGAAGGAAGAAATGGTTTTCACTCCTTGGAAAAGCATGTGATGAAGAAATGGTGGAAACAAAAGAATCTGATCTGAACAGTGAGGAATGACTCCTTGGAAAAGAGGAATTTCCTCCCACTGCCATCTGTAACCTTTGTAATTGATTTTTCATAACTCATTTGTCTAAAACTATATGTTGCCAAAGAGAAAAATGGAGACTCAGACTTTCTGTAAGAAGCAAAGGTGCCAGGGTGAGAGGGGATCACAAGGCCTCTTGAACAGTCATTCAGCTTATTGGACCGTCCTTGGCTTTGGGAAGTTTGAGACTTCTTTTTGGAGCCCCCTTTCCATTTCCTATTGAATGCCTTTATACCTGTATTTAGCTGAGACTGTTTATTCTTCTTTTTGCCAAAACTGGATAAGAAGATAGAAAATCCCTTGGAAAACTTGAAAAGGAGTACCGAAAATCTCAGAAAGTCTCTGGATCAGCATGTTCCTTCCATCACACTTTTAAATTGCCTCTGCAGCAGAGGGGTGAAACAATAAATCTCTTTCCAAGGATGAATTAATTTAAAATCGAATTTTTAACATCATCTGGGAAGTTCTGAGAATGCAGCCATGCAAACCTCCTCAAAACATTACCAGTGGCTATAGCCCTCCAAGAAGTATCAACCAAGTGAAACACACATTGTAAGCAATGAGCAATAACCTGTATATATGAAACTAAGTTATTTAAAGCAAACGTTTCCTCACAAGAAGAAATGGCAGATAAAGCATTCCTCATACTTTCACATTCAGTCAGAACAAACTTTAACTCATGAACCTGACAATTCAAAATTCTGAAAATCAAATTGCACAAGTATACACTTTTTTCCCCATACCATCAATAATTTCCCATCCTTATCAGAAAGAGTAAGACAGGAACTGACTAGTTGCTTAGCAAAAGTGGGATCAATTAAAGCTATACCTGCTGGGTCATATTTGGGGATAGCATATGTAAATTTAAAAGACTGAGGAACTTTGTATAATCTATCTGCCTTTTTAGGGACAACTTGCTGACTATCAAGAAAATTATAAGCAGTAATATACACATCATGTAAAGCAGACAGAACAGGAGGTATGGGTGTAAGATCTGGAATATCCTTCTGTAACAACTCATAGTATTTTCTGAAGGGCTGAGGAACCTCAGTGTTCTCCCACTGACAACACTGGCACATTCTAGCAATAGTCTTAGAGAAAGAGAAACTCTCACAGGGACAATCAGAAACTGAGCTCTCCTCTGATTTGGAATCAGGAAAAAAAGCTGTATCCAGATTCAAAAACTTTAATATTTTCAGGAAAAGGGGTATCCCACTTTCTTTTACCAGAAACTACTTTACAAGAAAGATCAACAACCTGAATTAAACCCTTAGCTTGGTTTTCTGTTTCTTTTTGACAGGAAAAATGGGACCAACCATGTTACCAATGGGGGCAGCAGCTTCCCCAGGGATGGGAACAGCATTCTGAGACAGCAGGGTAACATTCTCTGTTCTCCCTCCTAAGACTGCCAAGAGTGGCCCTACCTTGCCCAATGAGGGGGACTCCAACAGTCACAGAAGACAGGGCTAACCCCCAGTCCGTAGTGACTGTAGGTGCTACACCAGAAGGGTCTGAGGTAAACGAAGAGTGGTCTGAAGTACAACAAATGCCCACAGTACAGTCACCCACCTGTGGCTGAAGCAAATTGCTAGACTGCTGTGGTGACAAAGGCTGTTTGCTTAATTTTTTTTTCTTTTTGTGTCTTGAGGAAGGGCCAACACTGGGAACGGTAGTCTGATCCATGGTCAGACTGAAAATGGTACATCTTTCCTTGAAATGACAGGCAGCAAATGGTGATAAATACTACCTTTCTACAAAACTTTCTTTTTAATGCATTTATTTATTATTAATTTGTCTTTGTTCACTGAGAAAAGTCTGACTGGGCAAAACCCATTTTCAGCAGAGGCCCAGGACAAGTCCCACATTTAAGCTATACATGATGTACGTGTATAATTGCAAGTTTAAAACATCTATACATGAGCTTATTTACATGATATTTGAATATTTTGAAATGTTTCTTACATGAAAATAACATTTTACCACAGAAATAGAGAAAGTAACATACATTAGCTAATTATTAAATACATAAATAACATACAGTAAGAAATAATGTATTTGTAACATGATGGCTGCAGGGAAAAGATCAAACTGGGATGTTTTTGAGTTTAGTAATAATTTACAGACAGAGGAAGAATTGCAGTTAGTGGTAGGTGTGAGAGATGGAGGAAAAGTAATAGTTTAGGAATAAGTGCAGTATGAGGAGGAGCAATAAGCTACAAAACGATTGGAAAGCAAAGTGGCTGTAAGAGTTTGAGAAAAGTAATCTGGGTAAAGCTAGACTGGTGAGTAGGAAGATCAGAGCCATCTTTGGCATAAGTGGTGTTTAAACCAAGTTTTGAAACTATTTAAGTTTTCTATCTGTTTTAACTGTGTAGGGATTTTATTCCAGAGTTCTGAGATTAGAGTCTCCAGCAGTGTTGAATGTCATACTCATACATAGTAAAAAGAAATACAAGACCAGGCAGAACAGCAGAGCCAAAACATTTAATAATTCCACAAAATAAAGACACGAGGTAGCACAATTTCACCAAAGTAAATCACAAGATTAAACGCTTTCACCCGGAACCACCAGGCTTCATCAGAATAATTCAGTTAACTGACTGGCTACTGTAAATACTACCATCAATTATTAAAACCACAACAATTTACCAGAATTTTAGTGACTTTGAGAGAGACCTTCTTAATGACCTCAGAATTAATAAATGTAGAGTTATGAAACCCAATGGGGGGGGGGGTTGATGTACTCTATGGACTACAAGACAGGCATGTACAATATCTTGACTGATGAGCATCAATATACTGTTGTTTCAAAAAACAAGATTAATATTGCCTACTCCAAAATTAATTACTCTCTGTTTGACTATTTGTTACAAGGTACCATTAATGAGAAACTACATAACTATCTGCATGTAGAAAATCCTAAGATTCCTACAATTTTTGGGATACCTAAAACCCACAAGGGGATGGAAAATCTTAAGTTTAGACCCATTGTTGCAGAATTGGGTTCCATCAAGGAACCCCTAGCTATTTTTCTAGATTATCAACTGAAAGAATTTTTACATTCAGTAGCGCATATTACAAAGGACTCATGGGACTTTCTTAAGAGTATTACCAGGGACATATTTAACAGTAATGTCCTTTTGGTTACATTAGATGTGGTGGAATTATTTCCTAGCGTTCCACATGATATTGGTGATACTGGTTTGGTGAAGTGCTAGTGGAGGTTGGTTATTTGAAAGGTAACATAGTTAATTTGATTTTGAATTTATGGACATTATCTTAAAGAACAACTTTGTTTATTTTAATGGCAAATTTTATAAGCAGGAAAAGGGGGTTGCTATGGGAGCCGCCTGCACCCCCCTTTATGCAAACTGTGTTTTATACTTTTTTTGTTATAGTAATAATTCTTCTGAATTTTTAAAATTCACCTATACCTTGTCCCAACTAAATATAGACTATTTAGATGTTACACTTTACAAAGACTTGGCCAACCAGTGTTTTCAATCAAAATTATTTAGAAAGAGTACATTTTCTAATTCATATCTGCATTATGATAGTGGACACCCTCACTAACAAAAGAAAGGGATTATTAAAGGAGAACTCATTAGAGCTTCAAGAATGACCAGTGAGAGGAAGGCATTCTTAGAAGTGGTAGAATTTCTTACACTTTTGTGTTTGGAGAGGGGGTATCCCAAAGCATTTATTGACACAGTAGCTAAGGAGGCAACCAGAGTTCGGAACACCTTTTGTTACCCTGTGTTGGGTACGGGATGGACCATGGGTTGTCAGGTGAATAAAGTACACAACAGTCATGATGTGGCATTTTTACATACCTTTTCTTCTACTTCTGCTCAGGTAGAGGACATAGTGAGGAAACATTGGGCTATTCTGAGAATTAATGAGGAGACTAAGAATTATCTCCTGGAAAAACCCACCTTTGTTAGAAGAAGAGATACTAATTTAAAGGAATTATTCGAAATGAATGAGACCAAAAACCCATTAAGTAATGGTGGGAAATGTGGGACTTACAGATGTGGGTCTTGTAATCAGTGTGGTTACATGTTAGACAAACCCGAAGTTTATATACCATCTAGGAAATATTGGGTGGGAGATTTAGGTTTTTACAACTGTAACTCAAAAGGAGTGATTTATTTAGTGATGTGTGAGACCTGCTGTGGTTTCTACATTGGGAAAACAGAGAGGAATTTTTAAGGAGGAGAGTTTATGAACATATGAATGATGTGACTAGGGCTAAAGAATCCAACACATTATGCAATCATTCTAAGGTATGCAAGGACATGAAACCAACATTTTTTGTATTTGAACAGGTGGCTATTGATCCCCAGGGAGGTTGCTGGGAAGCCAGGCTAGAGTATGGGGAGCTCTTCTGGCAACTTAGGTTAGATTCATGAAGCACCCCGGGTCTGAATGATCAAATTAGCATCAACAGTGTATTGAAACTCAGAGCAGAAAAATTATAAGAAGTTAATTATAACCTTTACTAGATCATAGGTATCTTTATGGTTTTACAAGTAGACACAAATGATAACTGTTTAGATTTTTATATAATTTTAAACAAGTTAATCACCAAGTATACAAACATTTTGTTTTTAATAACACATTTTAACACATATTACGATTGTGTACAAGTTTGGTAGGAAGTGAAGGAAATTTATTTATATTTTAGTGAAGGATTTACGGCATTTATGTACGTATTTTATTTTAGAATTGACTATATAGGGTTTTTTAAATTGTTAATTACCAGCTGGTTAATTGTTGTGGTTTTAATAATTGATTGTAGTATTTATAGTAGCCAGTCAGTTAGTTGAATTGTTCTGATGAAGCCTGGTGGTTTTAGGTGAAAGCACTTAACCTTATGATTTACTTTGGTGAAATTGTGCTACCTCGTGTCTTATTTTGTGGAATTATTAAACATTTTGGCTCTGCTGTCCTGCCTGCTGGTCTTGTAGTTCCTGTTTACTTATTCATTGTATTGCCTTTGGATTTTATACATAGTAAAATCTATTGCTAGAGCAAAGGTCTGTAGTGGATGAATAGTACAGTAGAGTATTTTGTAGTGCTGGGCATTTGTCTGGGGAGTACAATAGGTTGTGGGCAATGATTAATTGTGAGTATGTCAACTGGTTTGGGAGTAGAATCCAGTTTAATTGTTTTAATGCAAGGCAGTGGTGTGTTTTATGTTGGTTGGCTGCAAATTTAGCTCTTTTGTAGTAGCAGGAGGCTATTTAAGTTTTATACATAGTGTTGATATTTGTAAGAATGGAGAAGCATATAATACAGAAGGAAGGAAGTATATTGCTGCTAAAGTAATTCTTGCTTGATATATGAGGTAGTATTTTTGCCCTATAGAGGGAACTGATAACAAAATATAGTAAAAAGCACTGTAAAACATTATGCCAGCCTCACAAAAGTAAAATAAACACTATTTCTCTACAGGAAAAAAATGCTTTCAGCTACTTAGTTTTAAACTGTCAGGAAAAATTACACATGTTACTGTCTAGTGACAGGCCCTTAAAACAAAACACTTTTAGCTTTAAATTAACTTTCTTGTAGAGGAAAGTGATAACACAACACAGATAAGAAAATTAAAGTTTTTTTCCCCCCAAAGGGAACTTCTCTGTCCATCAAAGGAAAAGAAAAAGCCAACCACTGATCCACAAAAGTCTCACAGAAGCATACTCTTCAGTGGCAGTAAAGGTCTTAAGGGGTTTGCACCCAAAATTGTCTTTTAATCAGCTCAGCTCAAGCTGCCTGACAGTTTGAGTGCATAGAAGGTGTCTTAAAGCTCTGGAAGCTGTCCAGCTGCTATATCCTTGGCAGGATTTAACCTGTATAGCGAAGGCTACTGCAGCAGTGATCAATATGATGTCCATCTGGAAAAGTTTACTATTCTCGTTCTACCATCAGACTTGAAGTAAGTAAGAAAGGCCAAACCATGCTGTGTACACTTACCTACAGGAACTCATTACTGCTTGAAGAATTAAAACTCTGTTGGGTATATGAGGCCAAACTCCTGTCATTCTCCACTCTCACAGTCATGTCGATTCATGACTGAATCAACAAGTTCCAACCTGTTGACTGGCAGTCATATCCTTCTTGACCTGGTTTTGCACAAACCAGCTTTTCAGATTCTTACCCTGTTTAGTGGACTATACAGTGACCACCAAATGCCATATTGTCTGTCTTTTCTGCTAAGAAGCGCCAGTCAGACTGTAAAACCATCACATACAGTGTTCTCAAATAATACCATAAATCACAGCTTCAGTATGAGCTGTCACCAATTAGTATAACAGCAATGCTACACTGCAAGAAGAGTAAACTACAATGCAAAGGAGTGGAATTAATGGCATCCCCACTCTCTGCATATCATGGGAGCTGAAGAATGTCCTTGATGTACATAGTGCAGCCTAGGTTGAGTATAAGAGTACTGTCTGCCTTAATGGATGTGATCATTATGCCATTCTCAGAAAGCAATCAAATAATTTTACAAATGACAAAAATCACGCTTTCTAAATAAGTGTCAGGAAGCTCTTTTGAGAAATCACAGGAGCTGATGAATAATCCTATAATTCTTCTATCTCAGTAAAATGTACGTAGCCCCTAAAATTCCTGACTGATAATTGCATAAACCTTCTTGCACTATATTCATTACTAAATATTTCTTTGTCATTTCTGTATATGCTATAAACTACTGTATTTTTTGTATTTTTGTATACTGCATGCTATTCTATTAATACTTACGTTTATGTGTTAATATCTAAATAATCATTTTATTGGAGCTTTTCTGCTCGGGTCTCCACTGAAAATAGGCAATGTGCTCAGTTGGACCAACCCAGTTAACAAATGTGAAAATAAATAAATAAATAAATAGTTGTGATTTAGGTTCATACCAATTCAGCCATGTTTACTAGCAGTGAGTGACCAAACTATCTCTGACTCCAGTCTCAGAAGCTTTCACAGAATATGTTTATTTCACTTACATGTCTAACTTAATAATGCCTTTTCCACTGCCCCACCACCACCACCACCACCACCAATTTTTGCACCAGCACCAATTCCATTTTTGGTTCTGATTCTGAGTTTTACTTTATAATGATTCCATCTACAAAAATTAATAAATGGCTTAAAAAAGTTCTCTTTTATCGAATGCCTGTCTGTACTGCCTTTTCCTACATTTATCAAGGTTTGGGGCAATTTTATCCCCAATATATTAGGATATATTGGTGTGTCCCCCAACTTCTAGAAAATTGGTTGCATTATTTCATTCTAAACATGTCCTGAGTTTCTGACTAATTTTAGTTACTCACTTCAATATTCTTCTAGTAAAAACACCAGAGAATGCAGGAGACTCATAGCTGTCCCCCAATGAAGCCTCTAGTTGTCTCCCAAACTAACAGCACTATTTCAGAAAAAGATACATCAATTTTTTTTGACAGGTGCACTGTAACAGACAATACACACTGAAAACATTATAATATCCACATTAAATGTTACCCCTATTTTTTATGAAGTGTCCAGGTTAAAAAGCAAATTAAACAATGTGGCTACACAACCAAGATTAAAGAATGAAGAGGAAAAGAAAGTTGTGACTTGGAGCAATTGCAGTGTTGGAATGTGGAATGGCCTAGGAAATGGAGGTTTCCTACTACTCAGAGATGACCCATTCTTATAGGAACTCACCAAGTCTGGAGGCTAGGACCTAAGAAAAAGTCCTGGAATGTAAGACAACATGTGTAATGCTGCTGACTTTGCACTCGACTTTGCATTTCCAGCTCCCTTCCTCAAACTATTAACAGCAAAGATATTCCCATGCCTGGGAGGGTCAAACAGGGCCACAAAGTTAGGAGCATACAAGAAGTACTGAGTAGCTGAAGGTTAGCTTGGGGCATACCAGGGACCAAAAGAAAACTCAAAAAGGCATTAGCATCTATTACATTTCTGCTGCTTTTGAAACTACAGAATATACCAGAGGAGTGCTCTGTAATTCATTCCTTTGTAGAAGTGTGTGTGTGTGTGTATGTGAGTGTGTGTGTTTCTGTAAGTATACATATACTGACACACACACACATGCACACACACACACAAACACATTCATATATACATACATACACAAAAAAACGCATGCGTGCACACACACACACACACACACACACACACACACACACACACACACACACGCACGCAAAAAAACGTGTGTGTGTGTTTTTAAGAGTAGCACAAAGTTAATATCTGTTACATGCATAAAACATATAGAGATTTCTTTCTACAATCCAAGGAAATATATGATTGCTTTCATTCCTCTTGGGGGAAGTACACAAGAAGAGAATGAAGAATTCAGTCATCCTTTAAATTACATTCAGATAGAAATCAACAATACGCTTCTGTGATGATTCATTGAGATTACATACACATGAGACAGTAAAATAACTTAATCATGAAAGACCAAGACATGGATTTCCTTTTGCCTGTTTCTTTTGAAATGTACTGAAATAATCCAAGTACAACTCTGGGTAAAGGTCATACAAACAGCACTACAGAAAAAAGAGAAGTGAGCGACCAACAAGGCTGGATTAAAGATCACATAAAACTTTAATGTCCACAGAGAAGTAAGCATTTTCATGATACACTAATCGCTTCTTCAGACAAACTAAAAATACTCCATACAAAACATTTAAACCTACAACAACCATGTGATGAGTTAAGAGAGGTTATCAGTGAGGTACCAAGATTTTCTTTAAGGAATAACCTCTCATTAAAAAGGCAACTTTGTTAGAGGATGCATTTTGTTACACCATTGCCAGCCTCACAATGTAAAGGTACTTTCCTTTGCAGGAGATGTAGCGCTTGTCACTTCATATATTCAGGTTTTACATGTGCCCATTCAGTCTTGAGATTTTCTTTAGAATGTGCTTTTAATGCAGATTGCAGTACTAGGAACTTAGTTTACTATACGTACTGCACGGAATGTAGTGCATTTTATGTAGGTAAAATGAACTGCTCCTTCAAGGAGAGGATACTTGAACATGTAAGTGACATCAGGAATATGAAGACTAGCAATGCTTTAGCTCAACATGTTAATGATACTAATAACCATCACACTTTTACATTTTTTGTGCTTGAAATTTTTCAAGTTGATGATGAGGAGATGTCCGGAATAAAACAGAATTGAGAGAACAAACCTGGATTTTGTACTTGCGAGCTGATAAACCCCCTGGCATTTATGAAGTTCAATCTTTAAAGCTAGCCCTAAAAGCACAAATGCTTCATTATTGGCATTGTTGCTGTCTCACGTGTGTTTTTGTAGTTTGGTTGTTTATTAGATATTTCACATACATTTTTATTTTATTTTTGTTTCTATACACTAGTGTATGCATTCAGTAATAGTATATGTTATTCTGAAGTTATTTAAATGTGCATTTATTAACTTCTGAATATGCCCGTGATTGTTTTTTTCATTTGATTGGTTGCTGTATGGGGTGTTTTAGTTTGTCTGAAGAAGTGATCAGTGTATCATGAAAGCGCTTACTTTTTCTCTGTGGACATTAAAGTTTTATGTGATTTTGAATCCAGCCTTATTGGTCGTTCACTTCTCTTTTTCAGTTTTTTTATGAAATGTCTCCTTCATTCTTTTTGCATCATTTTGAAATAAAACTCCCTGATGTTTTAATCATGGACTGGGATTCATAAACACTCTATGTACTACATAAAAGCAGATTGCCGTATTCACAGTGATGCACTTGGTGGAGTTGATTTACAAATCCTATTTGTGTAAAAGTGAAAGTGACTGACTGTGCTATACTTTATGCAGTACATGGTTATGAATGGGTACTTGCAGGAAAACAGGGGATTAAAAAGTTATTTGATTCAGAGACACCTAGTCAGAAACATGCATACTTGTAAGTGTGAGTGTTTAACATGGAAAACTGAGTTTTTGCATTGGGAATATGTGCATAGTGATACATCTTGTGCTACACAGTACATTTTTATCCTTGTCATCATTGCTTCTGATATAACATGACACTGCTATACATCATAGGACCTTTAAACTAATGATATTAGCATTGTAAAATCTTCAGAATGATATCATTCAGCATGACAAAAACACAGTACATCATAATTATCACTGAGTAGTGCTAAACATAATATAATATCATCAGAACATATGCAGGAAATGGATTTAGAAAACTGCTCTGCATTGTGGTGAGTGAATTTATGTGATGAGTAGCCACAAGCAGGGTGTGTGTGGTTCAAGCACACATGTATCATTAGTGTGCAGCAGTGCAGAGAACAGTATATTCTAATGGCTATAGAATTACATGAGCAACATTATTAAAATGAGACAAGACAAAATAGCGATGCAATTCATAAATGTATAAAAGCCATGCCACAGAGCTGCTCATGCTGTATAACTAAACTCAAATGAATGTTTGCATTCATGCTAATGGAATTGCTAAATAATGGTAGGGGTTGCCGCAGCATTAGTAAAGGTGTATCTGTAAAAATCTCTTGCTGCCACTGTAGTGCACATGCACATCATTGCCCTTTGAGGTGCTGTGTCAGCTAATCATGCTCATTGTTTCATGGATTCCATGACACTGGTTTCATGGATGAGTACCATGTGGATAGGGACATCATGCAAGACATTGTGGATATGATAGTCTTGTAAGTGGCCAAGTGGGAGTTGTGGAGAACCTGTCTCAGGAGATACTAAAATATGTGTCAATGTACATATATTAACTATAGGGGCCTTTCAACTACCTACTGGGGACACAATGAGAGCTATCCCAGGCATCTCCCTCAAGAATGCCCCATCAGTTTCTTGATGCCATGCTTCAGCATGTAGGGGAGCATATGTGGTACCACGGAGGAGAGAGGTAACACTATGTTAGAATTCTATGATGTAGCCCATTCTCTGGAGGTACTGTGTACCATAGATTGTATCAACATTGAAATAAGGGCCCCTGCTGGTGAATCAAGAAGGAGTATGTGAATTGCAAATGGTATCACTCCTTCAACTTTCAAGAGGGTATTATCCACAATGTGTCTGCAGGCCACACAAGCAGTTATCATGACTCCCAGATACTTGCCATAGGGGCATCTTCTATGCCATATATGCCTAGAACTCTGGCTGATAATACCCATCAAAAATCTACAAAATGAATCAGACTGGGATACAGCCATGCCCAATCACAAAGAAGCCATGTGGTCACTGTCTGGATTAATCCAGTACTGTCCTGCAATATGACAATGACACATGTGCACAAATATTTTCAAAGTGTGCTTAATGTTACTCAGTATCATACTTAGGAAACAGTGATAGCAGGGAGGGCACATGAAGGAGCAAAAGTCCTCAGTGCATCAGGCAGTGGAGGCTGAGTCAGATGATGAGTTGGTGGAGGAGTCCGCCACATGGGATAGTCATGTCAGACAGAGGCAAATGCAAGTATGCTGTGGATCTGGCAAAGATGCAGTGGCTTGCACATAGCTTCATAACAGAGTAGATCAAAGTAAGGCATATACACTAAAGTAAAAGGGATGTTTGCAAACCCAACACAAGGTTTTGCTTACTCATACATAGTCTGGCAATGCTGTATCAAACATTAGGCAACCCAAGTAACAATATGCAAAGGGCAGGGTACAATTATCATCATTGTTTCAGGGGATAGAGAAAACATGTGAAGATGTCTTTCACAGGGAAACGTCTGAGGGCTCACAACTATTAAAACTGGCATGCAGTTGTGTATATGGGCTTTCAGTGTGTGTGTGTGTGTGTGTGTGTGTGTGTGTGTGTGTGTGTGTGTGTGTGTGTGTGTGTGTGTGTGTGTGTGTGTGTGTGTGTGTGTGTGTGTATATATATATATATATATATATATATATATATATATATATATATATATATATATATATATACCTTATGCAGATGGACATGGAGGGGGGAATCCATGATGTTACTGTATACCACAAGTCAGACAGCTTTAATAATTTGGACAGTAATTAAGGTGTCTGGAGGTTTTATAGTTGCCCTAACAGAGAAAGGAGTCTATATACTCGGGACATCTTCAGCAGATACTGTTGTTGGCTGCTCATAGATTCATAGGTTCATAGATGTATACTAGGCTAAAGGCTATTAGGGCCCTTATAAGCCTAGCTGTGCAACCCAAATGTGACCAACAACTTTGATTCATATAGGTGGTGATTTACTGACTGTCTCTGTCCATCAGAGACATAGGAGCCAGACCAAGGTGGCCTAAGTTGTCTTAAAAAGGGATCGGGAGGAACTCTACTTCACGTAGAAGGGGAGTCAGTTCTAGATACTGGAAATTCTTTGAGAAACATATCTGGCTCTCCAACATGTCCTATTTATATCGCAAGCAAAATTTAGGTTTTTTAATGAAGTAGTTTTGATGCTGTTTATTTTGCAGTTGTGCAAAAATTCATCAAAACAGAGTCCAGCGATACCCTGTATGCCAAGCAAAGATTACCTCTCAGAAGTCTGTATGATAACAAGTAAAGATACAGGGCTTTGAGGTGATCTGCATTGGAAATTATATTTACTCCCTGTATTCTTTTTGTGAGGAACCTTTGTGGATGTTCCAGTTCTGTATGTGTCTGCTGGTCAGGTATATACCAAAGGGGGCATTATACTCTATGATGGGTCTGAGGAAGACAGAGTACGCTGGTATGATGACCTCCCAGAACCTAAATGCCATGCCCCTGCATACAAGTTCAGTTTCACATGCTGATCAAAGGCTAGGTAACTATCTACAAGAGCTCCCAAATCCCTGACTAGTGAATCAAGTTTTAAGGGTGTTTTATTGATGATGTAGTTACCTGGGGTGGTAGACATCCCAAAAAGTACTATAATGCATTTCTTGATATTGAGTTTTAAGCTATGGCTTGTATAGACCTTCCTGAAGGGTGTTCCCATCTTGGAGGATTCAGTGACTGAAATCAGTGACTCTTCCCAGGTTGCAATCATCTGCAAACCAGGGCAGCCAAAGTCCTTTGACATTAATGGGCCCCTGGGAGACTCAACTGCTGACTGGCCTCTTTGTAGAGATGGCCTCAACAGTTCTAAGCTCCTGAGTGCTATCAGTGAGACAGCTAGCTATCCAGCATGTTATAAAGGGGTTTTTACCTAGTTCCATAAGTTTGTTGACAATGCCTGAGTGAAGTATTATATCAAATGCTTTAGCCAGATCTAGGTAGGCAGTACGCACTGTTTTCCCCTCATCCATTACCTTAGTGACCTTTTCAAAGAAGTCCAACAGATTCAGCGAGCATGACCTGTCTTTGACAATGCCAAACTGGGATGGAGCCAGTATCTGAAGATCTCCTATGTCTTTTTTGATAATTTATATGATAATTCTTTTCATGGCTTTGCAAATAAGACTAGAAAGGCTGATGCGTCTGTATTTTCCAGGATCTGTTGAATGTCTTCCCTTATGAAGGGGATTACCTTTGCAGTACTTCATTCACATGACACAAAGCCTGTTTTAAGACTATAGTTAAATAATGACTCCAGGGGTCCTGATAAGTCATATTTTAGATTATTCAGGAGGCATCCTGGGATGTTATCGGGGCCTACTGAGGTTGAGCTCTTGACTTTAGTGAGTACAACCAGTACACACTCCCACGTTATAGCCAATGGGCTTATGTTTGAGGGCATTTTTGAGGGGATGGTTGGGGGTCAGAGGGGAGTAAAGTTGGAAATGAATTTGTCCACTAGCATGCTTGCTATAGCACCAAAGACATTGAATGTGACACCATTAACCACCAGGTCAACACATTGCTATGTGCTACCCTTGAGGATTCTAACATAGCTGCAGAAGGCTTTATGGTTATCCTTCACCTGGGAGGCTATCATAACCTCAAAGTTGGCTTTGCTTGACATAATTAGTCCTCTTAGTTGCCTATTTACCTTAATGAGATAGTTTATATTTGTATGGGAATTACCCTTTCTGATTTTTGCCATATTATTTTGTTCTATATCCTATTTAATTTGCTGTTTAGCTTGGGATGCCATGAGGGTAGTTTGGTTTTAGGGCTAGACCTGGGATTACATTTGGTAGGTACAGCAGCCTCTATGCAGCCATTCACATGGCTGTACAGAGTTTCTAAGACCAATTCAATATTAGCTGCTGTGTTCGCTGGGTTTGGACTGGCATTGAATTTTAACAATCCACCCCTTAACTCATTCCCTCCAGTACAGCTGTTTTGAGTGTGTACCTTTAATTCCCAGAACCTTACTGTTCAAACAATCATTGACAGAAGTCAAACATCAATACAGTTGTGTTTTCCATCATGTATGCTTCAAGATAAAACATTCTGATACCTTGTATGTAACATGGCTTTGGAATTATTAATGCAAATATGAACAAGCAATATTTGACACCTAGAGGTGCAGTAAGGGGGTAACTGCAGAAACGCCTGGAGGCTCACTTGGCTGTAATGAGTTAATGAAAGGTGATTTGCACTGGAATAATTTTTATCTGTTACTGCTTTTAATGAGATTGTGGAGCTGATTATGATTTCAAAGGAGACAACTTTATGGTCAGACCTTACCAAGGAGGGGTTGCAGCATTCTCCCATATTTGTAAGCATGAGGTCCAGTATGTTGGAGCCTGTAGTTGTTATATTCACTGTTTGGTCAAGGGGATTTGTATTTATGAAGATCAGGAATCTCTGTGCCTGCAGATTTGAGGCTAGATAGGATTTTCAGTCTGTAGAAGGCAGAATTCCCAGTCTATAGAGCTCTGATCCTACTGGGCAGAACTATCCGAGGGGCCCGATATTGCAGGGGTGGCAGAAGGGGTACTACCAGGTTCTACACCAGACATGCTTGGCAATGGTGTTGTAGCTAGTGGAGTGGGGGCAGGTGGATCTTGTGGGACAGTCCTACCCCACTGTGCTGTGGAAAAAACAAAAAAGAAGAAGTAAACATACATAAACATACAAAAAATAATAATAATAATAAACTCCTCCAAAAAAGAAAAAAAAGAGAGAAAAAGATTGGGGTGAGAGAAAAAAAAAGGAGAACATTAGTATCTTCATATGTGATATACAAAGCATTGATACAATTATTTCACTCAGTTTTGTTACCTTTACTTTTAACACTACAGAATCCTAACAAATACCTTTTTTACAGTTCAGACTACCCAGCTTCTATCAGAGGGGCAATATACTACAGATTGCAGTAAGCAATCCTTGATGTGTGCATACATTGCTCATATGCATGGCTCAAATATACTGATTACAGTTTACAGCAAACCAGTGGTGATACTGTTTTGCAGCTCTGATGTTACATTGCAAAATATATCGATGAGACCTTAAAATATTTAACATATTTGGGAAGTGTGGATTTTGAAGGCACAACCTATGACTACTTTGTAATAATGAACTGGTTTTTGCCCTCCAGAGTAGTGCATGCACACTTCCCTATTACAGTTTAGAAATGAATGCTCAATTTGATACAAGTGTATAAGTAACAAATAAATGCATCATAACTTTTAATGCTAAAATCAGCCCACTGTTGGAATGCATACATAACACATCTGTCTCTCATCCATGCCAATCTAGCTGCATGGGTTCGCACATTAAGTGCCCAATGTGTAAATGCTACAGAAAAAGCAGAACACAATGGAATACCATTAAGCATACCAATTCTGACTATATCTAGCTTTTAACTCTGACTAGTAGTCTCTGTCAGTGATACTTAGTGGGGTACCCCCAGTCCTACATTCCTCAATCTAATGGTCAAGGGTATCCCTCTTCCTCATCCTGAGGTCTCTGTAGTAGTTCCTACATTATTCAGCAGTGCAGGGGGGTACTGGTAGCACTGGTCAGAGCCTGGGCCAGACTATTCCATGCCTCTGCCTTGTAATCCGAGTCACAGTAGTCCCTCTGCAACAGCCTGGGCTCATGTTAATTGACTAATAGTCCAACAAACACTTTGGACTCCTGGACACCCAATCTTTGAGCATTGAATCTCAAAAACTTTTCAGAAATGCCAGCCATGATTATTATAGCTAAAGACCAATGTAGAATGATGTTTTTCCATCAATTGCAGGTATCATAATTACTAGGAGTGCATACTTTCTGGATTTGCAACATTTGAAAGTTTTGCACATCATTTACCATCTTGCAAACATGTTGCACAACAATGCACACTGTCAGGAAATGTGTTTGCATGATGGCCAAGAGTATTAATTGAATGCATTTAGTGTATATGTGTGACTATCTGGGTCATGTCTGCAACGTGGGTGTATGTGTGTGGCCCATTCATCCAGTTTGTGCACTGCTGCTCTACGTGCAAATGAAATGTGCATAGCCAAAGCCATTTGTGCTAAGCTGTGCATAACTCAAACAGTGCCCCCCCCAAAAAAAAGTATAACAAAAGGAGAATTAGTTGAAATGCAGAAAATCAGTCTATGACATAAACAGTAGAAACTGTTAGTGCATTTGAGATATGACTACATAGGTCTGGATCTCGACTGTCACTGCAATTCAGTGTCACAAAACAGGACAAGGGAACTTATCCATCTTTGCCCCCCAAAACCTTTTCAGCAAATACATGACATAATTCCTCACACAAACAAGTGAAACTGAATGTACACTGATATCAAGGCATGATCTGATATTTGTAATCATATTCTATGTAATATATTTGGATGTAGTGTACTTACTGATCACACAACCTGCTATGGTTATTCTTTGTAAATATACAGCTATGTCCTACGTTTTTGTGTTTCTTGGTCATTCATCAGTTATTTGACCAGTTCTCAGAGGCATGCAACGTGGAAGCCAGTATATCATTTACCTTAAAATATGTGAGGATATACACTAGGTTCAATATAATATGCAGCTGCCATCAAATTAATGGAAGGTTGAATGCCACAAATAAGCATAGACTGCTGTTTTGGGGGTGGGGTGCAAAGGTGAATTCCTGCCATGGAACATGCAGGGGTATAATGTTCTTTCAAGGGGGGTGGACCCAGGCTGAGTACTGCTATGGCACAAACGAGGCCATATTGCTCTTATTACTCTCCTAGTTTTGCATTCCTGCCAGCTTGATCTTGTAAGGGTGGTGAAGCCAGAAACTGCTATGTGTCTCATTTCTTTCAAACTTCTCTGTTATGATTTCCCCTTTCAAACATATGTTGCTAAACTGAGGGCATGCAGTGATCATCATTTCTTTGGGGAGGTATCAATGTGTGAATCTTTGAGGCCTGAGGCCTACTACTTGCTAATGGACACATGCAAGTCAAATAAGTCTCTGCTATCACATGTAACATTAATTTCTGTACAAATCTCCTACCTTGCAGTTGATAACTGTGCCAAGTGGTGATATACAAGGACATGTTATAATATTATACAATACAGTGCATGTTCAGGACTTACCTTGTAAATGTATCAGTTGACACAGTGTTAGTTCAGGGCTGACTGTGATGCAAGCAGTACACAGCCAATACATGGGGAGTGTAAAAGGAAAAAACTTCAAAGACCAATTCACATTAGGTTCAAGCAAGGCACCCTTTATTACTTGCAGCAAGGAGACAAAGCATGTAGGTACAAGGCTTGTCTGAATTACTGGTGATTAGTATGTTATTCTTATACAGTTCTCTTCCTGTCACACAGAAAATGTTACTATTCTATTGCTGACGTAGTTAGACACAGCTTTCTGTATGTTCTACAGAAAATGTTGCTATATTTATTGCTGACTAAGTTGGATTATCTGCTGTTTTGCAAAACATTTTGAGAAAAACAACCTGGCCTTGGGCTATTTTAGCCCACCATAACTTTTCAATTCTTCAATTGTACTGTTCTAATACACGTGTTACATTTTGTCTAGATTCAAGGTACATTTCTAGCTTTGGTACAAGTAATGCTGACTATGATTTAAACTTTCAAGCATCTATTGTTTCTTTATCAATGCTTCCAGCAGCTGCATACTTTCTCATGGCATAAGCAGAAATGAATATCTCTTTGTTAAGTTTCATGACATTAGCAGAAATGAAATGTCTCTTGTTATTTTCATGACATTAGCAGAAGTGAAATGCTTCTTGTTAAGTTTCTAATAGCTATGCAGATTCATGCAGTGTGAACAGAATAAACATATTAACCCTTTTAAACCTCGAATGCACTAAGCATGCATATTACTATTACACATTTTTCTAACATTTCTCCCCTTTTAATACTTTTATTCTACTTTCAAGATAAGCATAAACAGTTTTCTCTTCCCCTAACCTCTTCCCACTCAGGATTTGCAGTTAAGAGAGTCATTCAGTTTAAACTTATGAAAGCATTTTCAGTTTTTTAGCAATTCTTCAAGTTCAGCACCTTGGTATAAGGTTTCTGAAACTGAAATGTCTACAAAGTCTTCGATCAGTCTTTTTATGCAAGGGATGCAGCAGCACATACATACCACCAGTAGGACTATCCCTACACAGATGGCAATCAGAATGTTCATCAGGATACTGCCCCACCCCCTAAACAATTTATGGAAAAAGTCTGTCAATGGATTTGGTCCTGGTTTGGTCATGGCTGACACCTGCTTAATTACCTCAAGATGGTTGTCTATCTCGTGTTTGTGGTCAGGAATATAGGAACAGCACTCCTCCTGGATTAAAGCACACGTACCTCCTCTCACCGCTAGGGTGAAGTCAGGAGCCATGCGATTTTGAAGCACCACTGTTCTCATGGCAGTCAATTCATCAGTCACCAATTCTAGGGCAGAAAAGGTTGCATTGCTCATTATTTCGAGAAGCTTAGACAATTTTCTCAGTTCTCAGATTGATTTTGTTGCTCCATATGCTGGCAGTACACCTGCCCATGAGATAACAGTATCACTCAAGTCCATATGTAACAGTCCATTTTTCCCTAAGCCCACAGCATGATGTTTTTTCCAGCATGCATTGATTTGCCCAACTGGATTGACAGGCTTCTTGATTTCTCGAACGTTCCGAATTCTCCCTTGAGGTAAAACTGCTGTGTGTCGTATGGCTGGAACCAGGTACCCCAAAAAACAACTGCCGGACCAATTCTCAGGTAACCATTTATATGCTTTCCTACCACATACAAAGTAACAATATTCTACTTTGGTAGTAACTTTACTATGCCCTGGCTCTGCATGAAACATTTTTTTGTCGATTATAGACAGTTGTCTATAGAGGTCAGCATTATGTTTTACTTCAACAAAAACAAAGCTCCGTTCAGACAAACAGGAAAATCTTTAATTAGCAATACGTAAAATCCAACCTCATTGAGCACTTTCATCTGCACAAAGCAGACTTCATCAGAATGTGATGAAAGATTCTGATGAAGTCTGCTTTGTGCAGACGAAAGCGCTCAATGAGGTTGGATTTTATGTATTGCTAATTAAAGATTTTCCTGTTTGTCTGAACGGAGCTTTGTTTTTGTTACAGTTTGGCTACTATTCTACTTGTGTTTGGTAATTATGTTTTACTTCACCAATTGTCCTGTCCATCAGTTCAACAAATGAATCATAGCTTGTGTTGCAATAGGATCCGATGTTATCAGGTTTAGTGTAGCATCTATAGGGAACAGTCACATTGCAATTGCTCCAACCCACCTGAACTGTATCATTCTTGTAAAAACACACAGTTCCCTTCTGCCGAACAGACAAGTGCAATGCTACTTTATCTTGTGATGTGACATCTGATGTATCATAAATTAAGTTTTCCCAGGTCTTGTTGGCTCCTAGGGGAACTGAAGTTAACAGTAATCCCCCATATGCTGTTGGCAAAGCTGTGCAAATCCAGCAATTCAAAACATTGAAGGTCTCAGCATACACATATTTAATTGCCTGGTAAGTGTTAAAGTTTGGGTGCCACTCTGCATGCCACTCTGCACGCTTGTTCAGTTCAATTTGTGTGGCTGGGAAAAGGAATGGCCACAACAAAAAGATTATTGTCACTAGTACAGTTAACAGGATGATTATGCAATACTTCTGAGGAAACGGTTGTTCTGCATTTCTGTTTTCTCCGACTCTTCCAAGTAGGTGCATTTGGATCTTACTGGATTCCGTCATCTTTATTTCAGACACGTGCTCTTACTCTCTGCCCTAATAGGACCTTCAGCACCGATGGTTTCTTCACTGGCATTGAGACGGATCAGTCCTATTGATCTGACCCCCCTTTGTAGCCAGACTTTGTGCTGAGGGCCCCGATGGAGAGGTAAGATTTTTGTCCAACTCAAAGTTCTTAACTAGCTTGCAGTGTGTCAGGTGTATCCACGAAGCTTGTTCTGCTATCTTGACTGCAGTGGGTGTCTAAAGAAGCACCTGTTAGGGACCTTCCCACCTTGGCGATGACCATTTCTTCCTCTTGATGTTTTTGTTCCACACCCAATCTCCGGGCGTCACTGCCACTTCTGATGTCTCGGTTTGTTTTCTATCGGAAACAGAATTTGACTGCAGCAGATGTTTAGAACTCAACAACTTTTTCATATATTCAGCTAGTGTGAAATCAGCTTCCTGGTCTGATGACATGAGAAGTTTCCACTGGGGTGTGTAATAAGCCCTTCCAAATAATTTTTCAAAAGGAGTCAATCCTTTTGCTGTAGGGACAGTTCTCATGCTCAACAGTGCCAGGGGCAAACAGTATAACCATTTTTTTCCTGTCTCAGCTATTAATTTTCTCAATTAGTTTTTTAGTATACCATTATGCCTTTCAACTAGCCCTGCAGGTTGTGGATGGTAGGCACAATGATTTTTTAAAGAAATACCAAAATGCTTACTCAACTGCTGTATGGTTTGATTTACAAAGTGTGTACCATTGTCACTGTAGATCCTTTCTGGAATACCAAACCTAGGAATGATTTTCTTGACAAGTACTTTTGCCACCATAGCTGCATCTGGATTTTTGGTTGGAAAAGCTTCCACCCATCTGGAAAACATATCTACAATGACAAGACAATACTTCTTATTTTCACATTTGTTCAATTCTATGAAATCCATACAGATAGTGTGAAACTGATATGGTGGTGTAGGGAAACTCTCTTGCTTGGGGTTTATTGCCCCCTGTGCATGATGTTTGTTACAAATCTGACACATCAAACAAAATTTTTTAGAGTAGTTTGTAAATCCGTACGTTGTGAACACCTGGTTCACCAGCTGTACCATCCCCCCTGTTGAGACATGGCACTGCTCATGGCTCAACAAAGCTGCATATCGAAACAAATTAGAGGGTAGTATCGGTTTCCCTTCTCTAGAGATGTACAGCCCCTTTTTGAGGATTGCTCCTCATTTTATGCATCGTTGTTTCTCAGCTTGCGTAGTGAGTGTCTGCATTGTTTTTAACATATCTAAATCTAAAATCTCAGAGGGTTGTAATTCCTCATTTAAAAGAAATACTTCTGTGGCTGCTTGTTTTGCAGCTGTATCAGTTCTCGCATTACCTTTTGAAATCCTATCTTGTTGCTTGGTGTGAGCTGTGCATTTACAAATGGCTACTTTCTGAGGTAACTGAATAGATTCTAAAAGATCTAAAATAAACTGTGCATGATTTATAGGTTTGCCAGTAGATGTTATCATTTCCCGGTTTTTCCACTGTTGCGCAAAAACATGTACAGTAGAAAAAGCATACTGGCTATCAGTAAAAATGTTTACACATTTACCCTTTGCTAAGGTACATGCCCGTGTCAGGGCAATCAATTCTGCTACCTGTGCAGATAAGTTGTGTGGTAAAGGTTTTGCTTCTATAATCCCAGTATCACAGACTACTGCATATCCTACTAGGTTCTGTCCTGCAGGACCCCTTTTGCACGAGCCATCCACGTAGTATGTCACCTCGGCATCATCCAAGGGGACATCCGTGAGATCTTTTCTAGGTAGTGTCTTTTGCTCAATTACCTGCAGGCAGCAGTGTGGTGTGCCATCTGCAGGGGTCGGGAGCAGAGTAGAAGGATTTAAAGTCGTGCATCACTCAATTGTCATATGAGGTTGGCTCAACAATATAGTCATACAGGAAAGATGCCTAGCAGGGGAAAGATATGCCACCTATTCTTTTAGTAAAATAATCGCGACTGCATGAGGTACTCTCAAAGTGAGAGGGTGGAACAAGACTACTGAGGCTGAAGCCTGTACTGCCATTGCAGCTGCAACTACTGCTTGTACACAGTGGGGTAAGGATCATGCCACTGGGTCTAGTTGTGATGAATAGTAAGCAATGGGGCGTTGCTTATCCCCATGCTGTTGTGTTAATACTGATGTCATGTAACTTTGCTTACAATCTACAGCTTGGAAAAAACGTTTATGGTAGTTTGGCAATCCCAGAACTAATGAGGATGCTATTAACTGCTTTAGTTTGCAGAAAGCAGATTCTGCCTCTGGTGTCCATTGTAACAAATCCTGTGCTGCCATAGGCTTCTTATATATAAGGTCAGTCAGAGGTGCAGATTCCAAGGCATAGTTTGGAATCCAGCTCCGGCAGAAATTAGTTGTACCCAGGAAGGACATAATTTCCTTCTTGGTAGTGGGTTTTGTGCTTGCAAAATTGCTATTTTTTTGTCCTCATCTAATGTTCTACCTTCCTTGGATATTACATATCCCAGGTATTTGACTTGTTTTTTCCAAAGCTGCAGTTTACTTTTATTTATCTTATGTCCTTCAGTGGCTAAAAATCGTAGAATTGCTATGGTATCTTCTATACAATCCTGCTGGGTGGAGGCTGCCAGCAAGATGTCACCAGCATAAAGTAAAATCTGACTGCCTCTTTGTGGGGTGAATCCCGCCAAGTTGCTTGCCATTTCTTGTGAGAATATTGTTGGACTTTCACAATATCCCTGTGGTAGTCCCGTATATGTATAACTCTTCCCCTGAAATGTGAATGCGAACCAATATTGGCTATCAGGGTGTATCGGTATTGAAAAGAACGCATTGCTGATGTCTACCATAGAAAAATACTTTTGTTGAGGTTTTAAATCATTCAACAGGGTGTGTGGGTCTGGCACCGTGGATGCCCTTGGTATTACCGCATCATTTACGGCTTGTAAATCTTTGACCATACGCCATTCTCCATTTGCCTTTTTAACTGGAAATAAGGGTGTGTTACATGGTGATTCAGAAGATTCTACTAGTATCCCTCCTTTAAGTAAGGCTGCTATAATAGGCTTTATCCCTGCCTCTGCATCTTTTCTTAAGGGATACTGTCTTTTTGTGGTCTAAATGCTGACTTTGGTGTGATAGTAACTGGTCCCGCTGTATGAATGAGTCCTACATCTGATTTTCCTGTTGACCAGAGGGTCTCTGGTATATTTCGTAAGGCATTTTCTTCCTCCTTTAACAGGAGTGTCAATCAGCTGTTCTCGCTAGACTGGAAGTGCACAGCTGGGTTGGTCTGAGTTATCCAATTCAACTTCTGTATTTGTATTCCCTGTTCTGACAGTTCTAGTTCTGTCTGTTTCTCCCATCTCATGACTTTTTCTCCTAGGTCTGCCCATTCTATATTTCTGTTTTTGGTTAAGCTAACATGTGGTAATTGATTAGATTTATAAAGTGCAAAGAACTCCTGGGGCAATGAACAGCTGGCTACACTGTTACCTTTTGTGTCCCAGTACAGGTTACGCAATATCAGTCTGTTTGCATGATTCTTAAATAATTCTTGCTCATATTCCTTATCAGGTCCTGGTGTATTACAATAATACAGGATACAGTGCAACAGGTGTTGCTTATCAATGTCAAGAGAGGGGAACTTGCTGATGGCTACATTCATTAACTCTTTGGTCACAGTCCCTGGACTAGTCGTAACCAAGTCCTGGCTGTACCAATAAAACATTTCACCCTCTGATTGCACTGCAAAGGTATCAATTTGTCGCTGTGCTTCCATACCCTGCATGGTTGGGACTACTGCTATACCAAATAGCTGCATGAGGTCTCTGCCTAAGAGGTTTACTGGGCATTTTGCAGAAACAACAATTTTGCTTTTCTGAGTCAATCCTGAAACTGGATCAGTTATTGCAATGTTACGGGAGAGAGGCTCCCGATACAGCTGTCCATTAGCTGCTTTGACCAGTATGTAATCAGGTGACTCTGTGCTTTCTGGCAGTTTGGAGGGATGTATCAGGGTTCATGATGCCCCTGAGTCACACAAGAATTTGACAACCCTCCCTTCTACCAAGAGTGTAACTTCTGGTTTCATGTCTGCTAAATAAAGCTCCAAGCTCAGTAGAGCTAGGTCTAATATTTAATTTTCTTCATTGTCACTAACTTCCTGCACTTCCTCTACTCCCTCTATCACATTCTCATTTGTCCTTTCTTCGCTAGCCCCTTCTAGTGATTCTTGACTACCATATAGTCAGTCCTCACCCTCCTTGTCTTCCGTTGTTGCCTTCTTGTTTTTCTTGCAATCCCTTGCCAAATGTCCCTTTTTACCACATTTAAAACATTCTCCCCTTTTCTTTTGCCCTTCAAAGTCCTCTGATCGTTGATCAGATTGTTTGTTTCCCTGTGCATTTTTCTTGCCCTTTTTCCTGGACTGTACTACATAAACTTCTGCTCCATCTTCTACAGAAAATACTTGAGCTTTCTTTTTCTTTTTGCTATTAAAATGCCTTTCAGCATGCCTAGCATATTCAAGTAATGATTGTAACCTACTTGTATGATGGTCTACCATGTGTTTTGTAATAAAACTGCTTATAGGTGCAATACTGCCCTTTAAAAATGCATTCTTTAACTGCTGTTCATATGGGGAATCTTGTGTTTGATCTTCAGGAACCTGCATTCCACAGTGGTTATTAAAATACTCTAACAATCTGGCATAGTACCGGTCATTTGTTTCACCTTCTTGTTGGATGCATTGATTAATGTAAGTCCAGTCTGCCCTAGGTTTCCATTTTTCAGAGATGTGGTCTGTAAGACCTGTTACTCTGGTGTCTAATTCTGCGCTGCTATGTGGGTGGGGTCTTTGTGCAGCATCACGGGGATTCCAGTTTCCACTAATCATGTACCAATCTGGCCCTACAATTTGTCTTTTTCTATCTCTTCGCCATTTAAGTTATAACTCAGCCTCATTCCTTGTAAATCTTCTGAGAATTTTCTAAAATTAACCTTTGGATGGGAAATTCCCTCAGTGGCTTTCCGGATATCTTCCAGAGTCCAAGGTCTATACACTAAAATAGTTGGGTCCTGATTGTCTTGACCTGCCTGAGGATTGGGTACTTCTATAAGTGGGCATATTTATTCTTCTTCACTTATAGATCTGGAATTCTTAACCATTTGCCATAACTCAATGCCTTCATCTGAGTTACCTGCCTTTGTTGGGGACCTGGTTCCAATGGGATCTCTAATTTTAGTCAGTTTTAGTTTCATAATATCTCTATCTTCAGTGACCACAGGATATCATGGGGGTTGACTAACCTGTTCACTTGCTTCATATTCTGGTAAGGGAGGCGGAGGTTCCGATGCTATTACTAAGTTATTATCCTCCTTATTTAAAAACATTGCTTTTGAATTTTTGTTCTTTTGTTCCCTACGGTTTACTTCCTCAAGCCACCTGTGACTGAGGAATTCCTAATCGACGTTGCTTTTCTACCCGACCTTTAGAATCAGTTTTGAGCTGTTAGATAAGCGAGGATTTTTCTAATTTTCTGTCAAATTCGTATTTATCAACCCATTTTGAATAATATCTAATATTGTTGGCGGGCTGCGACTGCATGTATTTTGCTTCTTTCATTAACGGCGGATTTTGGGGTCTTTTTGTGCAATTATTACCCATTTTGTTCTACCCTTTGATCGTTACGTAACTTCTCTTAATTTTTTAATGTGGTACCACGGATTTTGTTATAGTCTCTTCAGAATGACTGCCTACTTATTCTGTTTCTCCTGATCTATGACAAGACAGTAATCTTTTTTTTGTCCCTGATTGGTAAGAAAAATATAGTCTGACAAAAACAATACACATCTAGTCCCTGATCTAAAACAGAAAACAGAAAAAAAGTAGATTCACCTTACCTGAGCCCACGTGATTGATCACCATTTCGCAGATCAGAAAGTGGCTGGCCTCTTTTGAATGACAATTCAGTTGGAGGACTTTCCATATAAGAAGAACTGATTTGGTTTCTTCCCCATACGGTTTCAACCACCTGGCCGTCTGATCCGAGGTGAAGAGAGGTTCTGGTCTGAAGGACCAATCTGTAAAAGGAAAAAACTTCAAAGACCAATTCACGTTAGGTTCAAGCAAGGCACCCTTTATTCCTTGCAGCAAGGAGACAAAGCATGTAGGCACAAGGTTTGTCTGAATTACTGGTGATTAGTATGTTATTCTTATACAGTTCTCTTCCTGTCACACAGAAAATGTTACTATTCTATTGCTGATGTAGTTAGACACAGCTTTCTATATGTTCTACAGAAAATGTTACTAGACTTATTGCTGACTAAGTTAGATTATCTGCTGTTTTGCAAAACATTTTGAGAAAAACAACCTGGCCTTGGGCTATTTTAGCCCACCATAACTTTTCAATTCTTCAGTTGTGCTGTTCTAATGCATGTGTTACATTTTGTCTAGATTCAAGGTACATTTCTAGCTTTGGTACAAGTAATGCTGACTATGGTTTAAACTTTCAAGCATCTATTGCTTTCTTTATCAATGCTTCTAGCAGCTGCATACTTTCTCATGGCATAAGCAGAAATGAATATCTCTTTGTTAAGTTTCATGACATTAGCAGAAATTAAATGTCTCTTGCTATTTTCATGACATTAGCAGAAATGAAATGCTTCTTGTTAAGTTTCTAATAGCTGTGCAGATTCATGCAGTGTGAACAGAATAAATGTATTAACTCTTTTAAACCTCGAATGCACTAAGCATGCATATTACTATTACACATTTTTCTAACAGGGAGATAAAGGCTGTGGCTTTGAGTTGAGACCAGCAGAGGTCTCATGGTTCTTGTATTGTGTCCCTGTCCACCCTATAGCATGCTACAATGTCCATGTCATGTATGTTGTGATAAGTTAAACGTGGCCTGAAAACTCTTCTCTGTCTTGGCCTAGGCCTATTGGCATCAGCTTTGACTGCAGCCTGTAAGACATGCAAATGGAGTTAAGCAACAACAGCAGCTCCTAACATTCTGTCTGTGTAGGCTTTCTGTGGCTGTACTCCACTGCTTTTGAAATCCACAGGAAAAACAAGCATGGAGTCTAAATAATTGCTTTGTAACTTAGTGAATAGCATACCAGATTGGCTGATTTGCATGCAGTTCAGCTGCTTATGCTGTAATTAGCATCTCTGAAATACAGCCTAGACAGATGCAGTCCATTAAAAATCTATTGCATTATAAAAAAGAAAATGTGTAATTAGCCAAACTGATGGTGAGGATACTTGCTACATCTTCAGCAAAGCATACTATTTTCCAAGCTATCTTTACAGAGGAGTATTGAACTTTTTTACCTGCATAATGCATACACTGGAATATATTAATGAATAATGTGAAGAAAAGCCTTTTACACTGTTATCTGTATCCATTAGTTAGAAGTGTAGTGATGGCATGGCCATGTCTGCCGAGCCATTTTAGAGGTATAAATGATTGACAATACATGAACATAGTAAGCTGTGTGATACATATGTACAAACATTTCTGGTCTTTTGAATGCATATTTATCATTTCAATGTGTTTTATTAGCAAAATAGCTCATGTGCCTGTTCTTTAGTGGCTGGGGGAAGCAACGGGAAGTTACTGTTATGTCACAAACAAGAATGGACTATTCTTTTGGGGGGCACAGTTGAGTTACTACTATGGCACATACAAGGATATGTTGCCCTTGCTACTCTCCTTGTTTTGTATCCTGCCTTTTGTTGGTATTTCACATATGTCATATGTGTTATGTTTTTCCAGTGGGTACTACTGACTGCCTACGTTAACTGTTTTATCTGGTAACAGTAACTTTGCAGTTATGTGATAGTTAGGTGTATCATCATTCTTTTGTGTTTCAGGACTAGAAATGTCATTGAGGCACAGACCTCCTTTCAGTGAGGCAGAAAACATGATAATAGTGGACACGTAATGTTAACATGGCACATTCCTTCTTGGAAGAGGTTGTCCCAATATACCAGAGAGGCTATGGATATGGCAGCAAATCATTGATAACATAAATGCCATGGGTGACCATGGCCATACGTATGAGCAGGTGTGCCACAGGACCATTGACATGCTCACATCTGCATGGAGGCATGCAGCTGCTTTTGCCTGAGACCAGAGGGTAACCAGGGGTGGGCCTGCTGCAGGACCTTCTCTCACCCCCAATGAGGAATTCCTGGAGAATCTCCTGACACAGGACAACTCAAAGCAGAGTGTCCCACAACATGTCATTGATGTGGGTGCAACTCCTTCTCAGTCCCAAGAAGAACTTTGAGGTAGGTTTTGTTATATGACCACTTCAATACTGTTGTATAGTAAAACAATTGAAATGAAAGTTACTTCTGTGTCACTGGTGTTTTTTTTTTTGGGGGGGGGTTGAATATTAGTACAGTGATAAGCAGTGATAAGTGAAGTTCTCAGCCATGTTCTTGGTAAATGAAATCATCATGCTGATTGAGAGGAGCACATGTAGTACCTTCTGTCTTGCTGTTAAATGTGATGATGTTGGCCTTACCTCTAGTACATGTAGTACCACCTGTCTTACTGTTAAATGTGATGATGTTGGCCTTACCTCTTGCTTAACTTCTTTCAGTACCATCAGGAATTCAGCACTGTGGGCCTCCTGCAGGTGGTAAGCCAAATCAAGTTATTTCAGTGCCGCAAATCAATTTCTAGTGATCTAATATGTCATTTTAGGCCTTTTGTGTGTATTGCTGTAATGTCTGTAACAGTAGTAGCACTGTTAGTTGTTTAGCATATATTACACCATAGCAGTGCAGGTATTAATGTATGACTGTGTTTCTCCCTTTTTATTAGAGGTGATCGAGACAGTGGGAGTGTGGGCCTTGTGCCACCTGATGTCAGTGTCTCTCATCAGACACTGATGATGATGTTGGCAAAACTGAGGCACAGTCAGGGGGTGCACAGGTTGAATCTGACACAGAGGATGACGTACAGCCACTCCCTTCTTTTTGAAGACACAGCCAGTAAGCCTACCCAGTTCACTGAGCCCACAGATATAGGGCAGGTGGAGAGTGATGACATTGAGGAGGGAAGTGTGGCTACTAGGGATTCAGTACCTGCTGAGTCTGGCTGTAGCTAACATGTTGGCAAAATGCCACACAGGAAGGCTGATATGGGTGCTTGCAGAGGGCCTGCTGTACCTCCTCCACCTGCTGCAGGTGTCTCTTCTTGTGTCACTCAATGTATGTTTAGGGCCTTCATGGAAGCACAGGCACATTTAGAAAGGCACTCCAGGAAAATGCTCAGAGTTGTGGATGTGACACAAACTGACATGCATGACAGCCTCACAGTGTCGCTGATTCCCTGGAATGGATGAATGACTTGCTGGAATGAGCAGTGTCTGTGATGGACCAAGCGGTGTCTGTCATGGAATAATCACTGTCAGTGATGAAACATCTGCTGGGAGGGGAACTGCATCCTAATGGCCATAGGTCAGCCACCACATCTGCTAGGATCCAACATGGCCATTCCCAATCACGGTCCCATAGTGGCAGTATTTCCACTGGTCTATTGGGGAGTGTGCTGTCCACACCCTGATGTGGCAGGCCATGGGGCCATGGTCCTGGGAATTCCCCTGAAGAGAGCACATCCAGCAGACATCAGTCACACTCAGGTAGCAGCATTCCATCTGACCTTGGGCATCAAGTTGACAGTACAGCTCCTGGCAGGGACAGTTTCCGTGGTCAGGGTGACAATGATGAACTGCCACGTCTACCAAGCATGGCTCACAACTGCCCAATATACCAAGATGCAGAGCTATCACTGAGCTTGGCTCTGTTCATGCAGACTTTCACACAGCACTTTTACATGGAGGCCCCTACAGACATGCAAACAGCCTGCCTGCTTTACTTTCTCCTTCACACACACTCACTGACCTTTTTTGTCAGCCTAGGCCTCCTGCCCCCCTCCCCACAGCACCCTTTGCAAATAACTGCTATATTTCTGCTTTCTCTAGTTTGGATTCAGGGATACAAAAGCTTTGTGTGATGCACAGGGTACATAGCTACATTACTGCCTTGTATATCTGCATCTGTGTTGTTGAACTGATAATTGTACCTGTCAGCTATATTTGCCTTGCCAAATAATACAGTGGATAGCATCATCATGACAGTACTTTCTACTGTATTCCCTTGTAAGGGTTATGAAGCCAGGAGCTGCAATGTGTGTCATTACTTTATAACCTTTCTCTTTAATGTTTTCCAGTACATATGTATGGTGCACATCATAAAACATGCCATCACATGTAGATCTCAAGATTGTATGACAGCACTGTAGTCACACTTATCAGATCAATAATATAGTATAATGCTCTCTCTTGCAGGACCCTCAACAGACACATGCACCAGCTTGACAGACCACAGGTCTCATCAAGATAACACATTGCCTACTAACTATGACATGATGCATGTGAATAGGTTAACAGACATGTCACATTGCATTGTAACTGTGATTCTAAGCCTATTATTTTTGGTTTACGCATCTGGGCTTCAGGCCAGTTGTCTTACATTATGAAGGTTTGTAGTCTACACTCTGGTGGGAGGAGAAGGTAGATTTTGCCCTTTTGAGCTGGGAATTGCTGGTTGAATGCTTATTGTACTGTTGTTCTAAATGTCTTTGTTATGCTTTAAGCACTTGGCCTCCAAACCAGTTATTTTATATTAGGAAGATCTGTGGTGTAGACTCTTGTGGTAGGGGAGAATAGCCTATTCCCTTCTAAGCAGAGAATTGCTGGTTGAAGGCTTATTGTGTCTGCTATTTTGAAAGTGTCTTAGTTCTGTTTTAAGTACTTGTGTTACAGATCATTTATTTCACACTAGTAAGGTTTGTTGTCTACACTCTGAGTATTCTACTGGACTGCTGCTTTATTTAAGATGTTTGTTATTCTGTTGTGATTGTGATTCTGCACTTTTGGATTTTTAGAACTTCTGCATTTTACAGCATGGAGTCTATTCCGGATTGCTGAATCTAGACTGTCTGGTGTCATTGGAGTACTAAAACCAGCCCTCTTACAGTAAGAAGGCCCCCTGCACTCATGTGGCAGAAATGTGCAGCAAAGAACCCATCTGACTTGGGGATTGCTGGAATAAAGCTCACCGTTTGCCTTTCCCTTGTTTTACTTGTTTAAAATAGTTTAACTCCACTTGTATTCTAGCATTGTGTTTTGGGGTGTTTGCACTCAGTTTACTGTAGCTGCTCAGAGCTTGCATTAATGCCCTGTGAGCAACTCAGGCGTGAATTGTAAAACATTGACACATTTTTGTAACTCTAGCCCTTCATAGAATAGACACATTTTGTTAGTCTTACACCCAAACCTGGTCCATCTAGCCCACTCCCCACTAGTTACTACACTATATACTTTCCATAATGGGGCAGACAGTTTCTCACCATGTCTCTAGACAGCCTAATGCACATGGGCATCTGAGGCAACAGAACAATTGCTTTGTATACTGACAATAAGTTACTGCTAAAACAAACTAATACAGCATGTGAGAGCTGTATCTATACTAAGAATTTGGAATACATTATCTCACATAACAACAAACCAGATATCAAACATGTTGTTAGCACACACAATTCACCTGTTGCACATAATCTCACAACAGATAAGCTCACATACATGGAGGTACAGGTCTGCTTCACATAATTGAACATCCAAATACTTGACTTTCATATGGTTGAGACCATATGATCAAAAATTTGAATATTTGAAAATGTGAAAAATAAATAAATCTAAAAAAAAAAAAAAAAAAAAACTAAAAAAAAAAACTAAACAGTGCTAGCAGGGGGGCAAGCTCTCCTGCACCCCATGCCCCCTGCTATTTAAATATACCAACTCTGAGATCATGCTAAATTGCAGTAAAGGGAAATCTTCCTGTTCCGCTCTCTATGGAGATCCCCATTCAGACCGTTCAAGCTTTTAAAAGTTCAATCATAAGGTCTTGGCCATGTGAAAGTCGAGCCTTTAAAAGTTTGACCATCTGAAGGGGACCTGGAGGTACTCACTAGCAACCTAACTAAAGATTGGAGACCTCCAAGGTGCAAACCTACTGCACACAGTGCAGACCCATCAGAATTATCTACACATAATAATACACACACCAATGTCTCAGACAATAAACCCCTCAGGCAAAACACCTCAAAACAAAATGTCTTGGTAATAAGTGACTTCATAGTGAAACGCACAGATGTCCCCCTCACCAAGGTGGACAAGGAGATGGTCACATTCAGCTACCTGACAGGTGCCAGGTTCCGTCAGATCATGCATGCACTGAAGTCTTTCAACAACAAGCACTGTTATGACTCTGTCATAGTCCATATTGCAGTGAATGACTGGGGACGTACCTCACTGTACTGTATGAAGGTGCTTGCCTCCACCATAGTGGCCTTTTTCAGCAATGACAGAAGTAAAGTCCCAATGTAAAAGAATCTACCACAGACAAATTGCTGATTATGCTGCTTAATGCAAGGAGTGTAAATCAGAAACTGCACTCACTGGAAGAACTCCTTACCTTGGAAGATGCCTATGCCTGTGCAGTCACACGGACGTGGTTCAAGGATGCAGAGAGTACCCTGGCCATGCAGGGGTACAGTGCCTTCCAATGTTCACACATCAAAACAAATGTGAAAGAAGCAAAGGTGTAGGTGTATGCATCTTGATTAAACACAAATACACTGCAAGAATGGTCAAAGATTAAGACTTTGTAGCACTACACCAAATCCAACTAACTGTATGTAAAACCCCCTTCCATATCATTGATAGCTACAGGTCCCAACCCTGAACCAGAAGTACCACTCTGCCTACTTGGACCTAACTGAGTCACTCAGTAGACAGCCAAATACCCTGGTCATGTGTGATTTCAACTATCCTTCCATTTGATTTGGAGTCATAAATGTGTATAAACACACTCACTCACTCTAAGGTTCCTGTACTTTGCTAATACACTTGCTGTGTAACAGATAGTCTGCACCCAAACAAGGGGCTTGACTGTCCTAGACTTAGTACTGACCAACATAGTGGTTCTCTGCACTGATCCTTGTGTGTTGCCTCCCCCCCCCCCCGGTCAGTTCAGATCACAATTCAAGTCTTGTTCACATTTACAATCATACCCGACACCCCATAAAGATCAGAAAGGATGAAACATTTCTCCAAAGCAAATTATAGGCTCCTAACAGATGCCATGAAAAGTTGCAAACCCCCTACTACCACTGTCAACAATGACTGCTATACAGAGGTGTACACGGATGGCCTGTACAAATAGCTACAAATGTATAGAGTTGGCTGAACATGAACAGATAAAAACAAGTTCCTCATAGAAAACAAGCCACTGTAGTGGCATCAAACATACATATGTTATACAACAAGTGGAAGAAAGTAATGTCTAAGAACAAGAGGGAACTGACTCAGCAGAGGAAATACACTCTTCACAGCTTAAACAGGGAAATTAGATATCTTGAAAAGTTCTCTAAAGCCACGTAGAAACCTAAAGTAGCATCCCTAGCTAAAAATAATTAGGAAGCATTCTTTAGCTATGTCAGACATCTAAAAGCGATGGTCTAACTTTGTGCCCAACTAGTAGTGGATGGTACCACTCATACCAACCCTAAGGACATCACCAACCTGCTACTAGACAGTTTGGGGCAAACTTCACCCCCATCCCTATCAGAAGTACCCCAAAGCATACCTGTCAGTAGTTGTCTACCTAGTAACTTCCTATTAACTTAAGGTGAAATCTGCCTGAGCTCCAGGCAAGTGTCTGATCCTGGGCTGGTGGGATGGTTGTATATGCAATAATCAGATTACCTCAGCATTGTCTGCTGAGCATATTGTGATAACAGTGTCCTGCATGCTGGTGTAAAAAGATCTCTGTAATATCTGTCTCTCTCTCTCTCACACACAGACACACACACACACACACACACACACACACACACACACACACACACACACACACACACACACACACACACACACCTGACTGCAGTAAGAACAGAACCCCTATCTAAGCACACAGACTACAGAACACAATACTATATGCAAGTACCATGGCACATGCCTGACATTTGCATGTCTGCCAGTCAACTTATAGTGGAGGACATCAGCAGGCCATGTGGGAGACAAGAGGTTGAAAAGGCTGAATGCAATGGATGTGTAGGTTTCTGCCAGTATGAAAAGACTAGCAAACCATGCCACTGGAGAAGTAACTGTAGAATAGCACAACATCTGTTCTACTGAGTAGACACACACACACACACACACACACACACACACACACACACACGCACACACGCACACACGCACACACACACACACACACACACACACACACACACACACACACACACACACACACACACACACACACACACACCAAGTTGACTGCAGTGAGAACAGAACCCCCTACCCGTTTAAGTATACAGACTGTAGAACTTAGTACTTTAGCAAGCACCATGGCACATGTCTGACTTTTATATGATTGCAGGTGAACTTATGGTAGATGATATCAGCAGGCCATGTGGGGACAACAGGTTGTGAGGCCTGCATAGGCACATAGATTCATAGGTTCATATGAGGCCAGCAGACTAACTATATGTGTCTCCTAGGTTTGTAGAAGCCTAGCTGTGTAAAAACACAAGTACCCTGATTGAGCATAGCTGGATGTTTGAGTTTAGCAGAGCAAGGTTGTCAGCACCACCGACTGGCCCAGTCAATGAGGGAGCACACAACATTATATATTACACTTTGTAGTGTGGTTGATATATGTGTATAAAAATATTGAGCCCCAGGGTTTTATTGCTTTGAAGAGATGGACAACACATGTATGTATGTATACTGAGAATATGCCCTGAAAAACTGATCATATGTGCAGATTAGTTGAATTTGGACCATCACCTCCAGAGAGAGATGTGACAATAACTTAATTATGCTGTATAGCCAATTGGATTCAGTTAAGTGTGTCAAGTAGACATGTGTGTGACATGGAGAGCTATGTATGGGACAATTTGTTTTTGGAACAGGTATCCTATTTTTTTTTAAGAGAGTGAAAAGGATGTTGGGGAATGGACACAGGTATGTTTGAGACAGGTAATTTGGCAAAGTGAGGAAGCAATTGCTGGCAGACAGGACATAAAGACAAGAGACAGGGACTGTGAAGAAGAACACAAGATGTGGGTGAACACCATGGTTAGGGTAAGTATGTCGACTTACAAACCCATGGATGTCAAGCTGGATGACAGTGAGAATTGAGTCCTTACCCACTGGACTGTCATCATTGTCACCTCACTACACCGATGACTGCAGTGACCAACATTTGTATCTCCTTGTCTTGTTCAGTAGAATGATGGAGACCAGTGTCTCCATCTGGCAATGGTGTGCAGCCACAGTGTGGCACACAATCCTATTCACCATCCCCGGCAGTTTTTCTAAGGTGATAAAATCACCCCTCTCTGTCACTGCTCCTGGAGGGAACCACAGGCCTGTCCTCAGGGACAGAAGCACCTGAGTGGCCAGGTAGTGCAGTGCAGCACATGGGGTGCTACCAGATTGTGGCTCAGATGTGCTGGGCCTTGGTGTCATAACCAGTGGAGTGGAAGTAGGTGGATCCCATGGGCCAGGCCTACCCTGCTGTGCAGTGGGGGAAAGAAAAACAAAATAAAATAAAAGAGAAAATAAAGGTTGGGGTTAGAGATTGCACAAGTTGTCTTATTTGCTTGTTTAGGCTGAGGAGAGTGCTCTTCTGATTCTGGGTTCTCACTTTTGTATTTGTAGCTTCTTTTGCTTACTGTATAATCTAGTAACAACAGATGTGTGTCTTTCCAGGACAAGATAAGAGTGTCCCACAGGCTGCTGTAAAAGGCTCACTATAAAGTCCAGCACCAGCTCACACACACACACACACACACACACACACACACACACACACACACACACACACACACACACACACACACACACACACACACACACACACACACACACACACCAACTCCCCATTGTCACTGCAGTGAGAATAGAACCCCTACTTATTTGAGGTACACACTAGAGAACACAATACTTAACACAAGCATCACAGCTCAAGTCTGACTTGAAGTTGGTCAGACAACACTTTATAGATGATGACATCAGCAGTATCTGTTGATGACAAGACTACAGTGCCCCAAAGGCTGCTGTAAAAAGCTCACTGTAAAGTCCAACAACAACTCACACATGTTAACTAACCCCCATTTGACTGCAGTGAGAATAGAACCCCTACCTATCTATGTATGCACACTACAGAACACAGTATTTACCACAATGTGCCATGGCACAAGTCAGACACTGTAAGGACTGCAGGTGAACATATAGTAGATGACATTGGCAGGCCGTGTGGGAGACAAGAGGTTGCTGGCCTGCATGAAGTGGATGTGTAGGCTTGTGCAGGTCTCCAAAAGAGGGCAAGCCATGAAACTGGAGAAGTAACTGTGGGATATACATTTCTGCTTTTTTGTGGACACATACACACACACAGTTGACTGCAGTGAGAATAGAATCCCTACCTATCTAAGGACACAGACTACAGAACACAGTACTTATCACAACTGCCACAGCACAAGTCTGATTTTGTCAGGACTGCAGGTGAGCTTATAGTAGATGACATCAACAGGCCATGTGGGAGACAAGAGGTTGGGAGGCCTGCATAGGTATATTGCTTCATGGTATCATCTGAGGCTAGTAGCCTTATAGCAGTAGGCTGTTTGGAAGCATAGTTGTGTAACAACACAAGTACCCTTATTGAGTATACCTGGCTGTTTGAGTTTTGCAGAGCAAGACTGTGAACACCACCAAGTGGTCCTGTCCATAAATGAGCACACAACATTATGTATAACACTTTGTACTGTGGTTGATATATGTGTGGAAAAAGTGATGAGATTCCAGGGCTGTAGTGTTTGTTTGGGGTGGTTGGGGGGGACAAATGGATGTATTGTAAATAACATATATTATTATTATTATTATAATGTATATTATATTATATTATATTATATTATATTATATTATATTATATTATATTATATTATATTATAGGTTTATAGGTAGGTACTAGGCTATTGGCCCAAGGGCCTAAGTAAGCCTAGCCAACAAGGTTCCCTGGCTTACGCCACCCAAGAAAGTTATTTTCCTGTGCCCCCATTGAGCAGAGCCACAGAAGTGATCCCTGGGGTGTATTTCCTATTTCCCATCCACTTATCAAGATTTTTCTTGAAGAGTGCTAATGAGGAAATTTGCTTGACATAGATGGGTAGATTGTTCCCGAGTATGAGAAGTCTCTGGGACAGGATTCTATCCTTCCAGCATGTCCTGTTTATTGTGGTGACAAGGTTTATGTCCCTAGAGCATTTAGCTTGGAGGGATTGGGATTTCTTTAGGTGTAGCATGACCAACAGCTCTGGGTTTGACGTAGCTATATATTTTAGGCAGAGATCACCTCAGAGTAAGCGATATGCTACGGAGTAAAGCTGGAGTTTTTGAGATGGTCAGTACAGGGCATCTGTTTGTGGCCAGTAATCCTCTTTGTGAGGTACATCTGTGGCCTTTCCAGCTGCTGCAGATGTCTTGTGAGGTACATTCCAAAAGGGGCATTGTACTCTCTAATGGGTCTAATGAGTGTCGAGTAGAAAGGAACAATGACCTCTTTTTTTCCTAGATGAGAACTCTTTTGTGATGAGGTGTGCCATGTAGAAGGATTTCCTTACTACTGTGGTGATGTGATTATCAAAGGAGAGGCTACTGTCCACCTGGGTCCCTAGGTCTCTTATCACACATTCAGCATTAAGTAGACTGCCGCCTATGTGGTAGCTCATGGGTACAGAGTTTTTACCAAAGGGGATTACAATGCACTTTTTGGCATTCAGCTTGAGGCCATGGCTCTGACACCAGGCATCTGTCTCAGTGAGGCCCTGCTGTAGGATGCTCACATAATTTGAGGACTCAACTATGGCTCCTAGTTTGCAGTCATTTGCGAACTTTGTTAGTCAAAGGCCTTCTGTGTTAGCCTGTACTTCAGAGAAGTAGATACCAAACAGGAGAGGTCCCAGGACTGAACCCTGTGGTACTCCACTTGTCACTGGTTTGAAGTCAGATTTGGAGTCTGCAACTTTTACAGTGTGTGTAGTGTCAGTGAGCCAATTGGCAAACCATCTTGTGATGTAGGGATTTATACCTAGTTTAGTGAGTTTAGCTATAATTCCAGAATGGGAGGGGGGGTGTCGAAAGCCTTGGTGAGGTCAAGATAGGCTGTAGAACCACCTTACCCTCATCTACAGCTTTGGTGACTGCCTTAAAGAAGTCGATCAGGTTCAGGAGGCACGATCTGCCTTTCACAAACCCAAACTGGGTGGTGTCCAGAGTTTGGAGGTTACCAATGTCTTTGTTTATGAGTTCCATGATGATACGTTCTATGGCCTTACAGACCAGGCTCATCAGGCAAATAGGGTGATAGTTCCTGGGATCACTGCTGGCTCCCCCTTTGTAGAGTGGGATAACTGTTGCTGTGCACCATTCAGTGGGCACAAATCCTGATGTGAGACTATGATTGAACATGGTGCTTAGGTGGGGAGCCAGTTCGTTCTGAAGTTCATGTAAAATGCAGCCTGGGATGTTACCCGGTCCCATGGATGCTGTGCTTTTGGCATTAGAGAGTGCAGCTTTTACCTGTGTAGTTGTGATTACAGGGACTCTGCATTCTTCCTCTATAAGTATGGGCCCTTTAGGGGGTGAGACGGGGGTAAAGTTAGCACTGAACCTATCTGCCAGGACATTGGCAGTATCAGTTAGTTCTGTAATTATCATGCCATTCTGTTGTAACTCAGAGCAGATCTGGGTGTTGCCATTGAGATTCTTGACATAGCTATACAATGCTTTGTGGTTGTCCCTAGAATCAGTGGTGATTTTGGTTTTGTAGCTAGCTTTGGAGGATCTTATAAGGGATCTCAGCTTCTTACTGATGCTGACCAGGAAACTTCTCCACTCATGGGATTTTACTCTCTGTTGCAACAGTTTCTTCCTTCTGTTGTAGAGTTTGTTAATGGCAGGGGACCACCAGTTTGGCTTCCTTTTTTTGGAGGATAGAGTCTTGGCTCTGTTTGAGATAGTACAATCCATGCACTTGTGTAAGTGCTTATAGAGTGCATCTATGTAGGATTCAGCAGTCCTAACTGTATTATCCATCTGCATGGGTGTCATGACATTTGCCTCTTCTGTCTTAAGAAGTTGGCTTTGGAGAAATGTTTTAACCATGATTTCCTTAATGGGGGGTGGGGGCGGGATGTGGATATCTAGGGTGATTAGCTTATGGTTGGATCTGACCAACGAGGAGTTAACTTCAGTTATGGAACACCAGTCACTCCTGTTGGTAATGACTAGGTCTAGGATATTGTTGCCCCTGGTGGGAGTGTGGATAAGGTGATCCAGGGCATTTGAATTTATGAATTCCAGAAAGCATTGCGCAAAGGAGTTGGTACATGAGTAGTTTTCCCAGTTAATGGTGGGGTAGTTGAAATCGCCCATTATTAGGGTGTTTGGTTGAATCCTAATATTTTCCAGTATATGAAGAAAAGGGGAGTGGAAATCCTGGGGCATGGTGGGGGATCTGTAGCAAGCTACAATTTGGATTACAGTTTTGCCCAGAGTTAGTTGCACTTGGATAACCTCGGATGCATTATATTGAGCAACTAGCCTGGAGGTGTGGATATCCTTAATGAATATGGACATACCTCCACCTTTGTATTTTATATTATATTATATTATATTATATTATATTATATTATATTATATTATATTATATTATATTATATTATATCATGCCCTTATTTTGCAATGTTTCTATATGTAGTTTTAGGTCATAAAAAGGAAATGGACAATAAACAACAATAATAAAATATATATATATGCAATTACATAGTGCCATAAGCATTGTATTTGTGTGATGGTTAACAAAGTGTACACACATGTGATCTAGGCCTGTTTGCATGAAGGGAAGCAGTGTAGAAACATGAGGCACTTTGCTAATGCTTGCCACTATAGCCCAATACCATCTGTACTCCAGGGCAGCTTTACACAGTTGCTAAGAGTATTAATTGAATGTATCCATTTTCTATTTTTGGGTGTCTGCTTGCTCAGAAATCTGGTTTTCCCCTGTTTCTACAATGTTGCTCATCGTGTAAACAAGATAAGTTCAGACAAACAGTTTTTTGGGATGCAGTGCATCACCCAAAACTGGAATTAAAAGAAGACAGATAGGAAAAGATACTAAAACTAAGGAACACACGCAAAGTCTATACAAACACAGTAAAACTTGATAGTGCACATCATAAATTTCTACACATGTTAGGATCTGAACCCTCACACCAATGCAGCTTCAAAAAACAAGAGGAATGCCTTAGTCCTCCTGGCCACACAAGCAGCTTTCCAGCACCAAAATGCAAAGTGATTCTTCACACAACCAACTGCATCAGAATGTATACTGCTAGCAAACCATCAGCTGTGATTTGTACATTTAATTCTCTTTACTATATTTGTTCATAAAGCAGTTAGTGATCACACAACCTGTCATAATTATGTTTACAAATATACAGTTCTGTGCTACCTTTCCGTGTTTTTTGATTATTCATCAGTTATCTAACACATGCAGTGTGTAAGCCATTCTATATCATTGGCCTTAACATGTGAGAGGATATTAACTGGGAATAATATGATATGCAGTTGCCAACAAATTAAGTCCTGGTTGGATGGCACAAACACACAGATACTGTTCTTTTGAGGGTAGCATAGCTGAGTTACTGTTATAGCAGGAACAAGGGTACACTCCTTTTTTTCGGAGGGGGCAAAGCTCCATTACTTTTATGACACAAACAACTCTGAAGTGTGAAACTGCAATGTGTATCATCACTTTCTAACTTCTGTCTTCAATGCTTTACCTTTTTTTTTTTTTTTTTCTGTTTTCAATGCTTTTTTATTTTCAAAGATATGGTGCTAAATTGAGGCCATGCGGGGAACATAAAAATTCTTCAGAGGTATGACTGTGTGAATCTTTCATGCCTGAGGTCTACTAATTACTAATGGACAAATATAAGTCATATAAGTGTCTGGTGTCACACGTTAAGATACTTTCTGTACAAATCCATCACTATTTACTTGCTTACTGTACCAAGTTAAGAAATACAAGGCTATGCCATAATATTATTGAACAATACACTCTAGGTTCAGGACTTACCCTGCAAATGCAGCAGTTGACATACCTTTAATTCAGGACTGACTCTGTCTGATGCAAGCAGTACAGAACCAATACATGGGGAGGTAAAGATTGTGTGAGTTGCCTGGCATCAATTTTACTGAATGTATGTAAGTAGGAGAAAGGCATCAGGTCCCTAGGCAGTCAGTGAATGTGGTATGTGTTGTATCTTAGCCAAAGCAAGGGCATACCGAGCATGCTTATGTCTGCCCCACAGGGACAGCAGCTGGGAGTTCATCCTCAGAGTCCACCTCTGACTATGGCTGTGGTGTCCTAGACATTGATGGCGGAATGTGTGTCTCTTCCCCTTGCTGATCCTGCTGCAGTTATTTCTACAGGATCAGAATGTGGAGCCTAGCAGATAATGTGAATATTTGTGTACATGTGCATGGATTATACTGCAGGGCTCCTCTGAATATATCTAGGCAGCAGAACTGTGACTTCAGAAGCCCAAACACATGCTCTATGATGTTTGTAGTTTGAGCGTGTGCTTCATTATGGTGTTCTTCTGTGTGCTTGTGTGTGTGTGTGTGTGTGTGTGTGTGTGTGTGTGTGTGTGTGTGTGTGTGTGTGTGTGTGTGTGTGTGTGTGTGTGTGTGTGTGTGTGCGTGTGTGTCTGTGTACTTCTGATGGGTGTCATCAGCCACAGTTCCGGGGCATATCCAGCATCCCCCAGTAAAGGGCCCTGTGGATGTCCCCCTAGCAAACATCTGGTACAGACGTGATGTGTGCCAGATATGGGAGTCACTGCCAGGGTTACCAGCAGACACATGTTCAGTATAATTCCTTGGGCATTACACATGACTTGCCAGTTGATGGAGTGGTATCCCTTGTGGTTAATGTAGATTCTACATTGCTCACCAGGTTGTGCCTTAATGTGCACATGAGTGCAATCTATGGCACCCAGTACTTCAGGGTAGTGTGCTACATGGTAAAACAGTTCCATATTGCTGTCCCTCTCTTCAGAAGTATGGGGGAAAATATGTGCTCACTAGCATGTATGAGCATAGCATCCAAAAATTGGTGAAGGATCCTGGAGGCTGATGACTGTGACAGACCCATCACATCCACAGTTGGTCTTTGAAAGGTACCAGTAGCTAATATTCTAAGGGCTACACATACCTTAGTTTCCAATAGGATGGGTTCCCCTTGGTTGGCTCTGGCTCTGAGTTGAGGACAGCAGAGCTCACACAGTTCTTGCAATGTATCCCTGTCCACCCTGTAGGGTTCTACAATCTCCAGATCATGTGGCACCTGGAAAGTTACCCTGGGCCTGAACACTCTTCTCCTTTTCGGCCTAGGTCTATTGTTAGCAGAACACGCAGCATTGACTTTAGCCTCTAGCACATGCAGATATAGAGCCACTAGCATTGTGTCAGTTAACATTTCCTTGTCTCTACTCCAGTGGTATTGAAGGATAAAGGAAACACCAGGATGTAGGCTACATAGATACTTTATACATTGTTGATTGGCTCCACCATGTTGGATTGGTTGATTAGCATGCAATTCACCTGTTTATACTATAGCCTGCATCTATTAAATGCACCTGTTAACTTGTTCATTAGTGCACTATGTGCAGCTATGCACACCTCCATGCACCTTTACATAAATAAGGCAAGTATGGGTAAAACTGATATTTCCTTCGTTCTCGGGATATCATGCAAACATGGACCATAAAAAGTGAAGGAAAGGTTGCACATCCTGGAGTCAAACCCAGGGCCATCTATATTCCAGCCCTAATACATACATGTGCTACTACTGGAATAGTTATGTAACAATACAGAGAACCCTGCCATTCATTCCTCTGTTTCTCATGGTTGAGCTAAGTGCCACATCGAGCAAACAAGGTCAAAAACTAAAAAAATAAATTTTAAATTAATGCAGACAGCTCAGGTACATTTTAACAAACAATAAAGAGGATGACATAGACCTTAGGAATTATGCACTGCTTACATGCACTTTCACCCTTCACAGCCCTACATGTTCACTTCTGGAAATGTAACCTGACACCCCCCCATGTCAGCATTCACTGTTGCCATTCATTCAACACAAACACTGTGGAAGTGGCTACACAAAGTGAACATCCCCATATGGTTACTATTTTGTGCTTCAACAATTCTAATGAGTTTTGACCTCATTTACATTTTCACTGTGCTGACAGTCCAGAATCTATACGGTTAGTAACCATGTAAGTAGGGAAACTGCACGGGAGCCTAATGCAATGGAATATTGTAATCCATAAGCTACATCTTGCATATGCATCTATTATAGTATAATGCTCTGTTTCATGGATGTTTACATATTTTATCAGCCTGCATTACTTACAAGTATATTCTTCATTTGGGGGTGGGAGAGCGAAGCTACATTTATGTTATGGCAGTTAAAATTACATTATTATGATTGTTACGCTGATTTTCTAGCACCCACCCTGTGAAATTAGGTCAAAATATGTGTGGTGTTACATAAGGGTAGTTCTGTACAAATGTAAAAGCTTTTATTTTCTCTTGTTTCAGTGTAGACTCATTTCCATGGTTCTTTTTAGAAAGTTTTGGAATACATGGCCACTAGGAACACAGAGTCTAGATGGTTGCTTTACATGTTGTTGAATCACTCCACTGTGTTGATTTGCTTCATTAGCATAAAATTCAGCTACTTATGTTGTAATTTGCATGCCACGAAAGTTTCCATATTTGCCCATGCATGCATGCTGCTGCACCCTGCTACACCGAGTTTACGAGTTTACTGAATCTAAAAGTTTTCATGCCCATGTGCACATTGCACCATGACACACACACACACACACACACACACACACACACACACACACACACATGCACACACACACACACACACACACACACACACACACACACACACACACGCACACATACACACACAGTAAAAATTTTCATGTAAACTTTATTGAATCCCCTGTATATGTTTAACAGCATTTTATATCCCACCAGGTAATAACATTGATACTGCTGAAAACACCTTGTATTGGTTATCCCAAAATATTAACCATGAAACTATAATTCTTGGAGACTTAAATATAGATTGGCAACTCATTAGATTGGCAGCTCATAAATTCCACTATCCCCACTGAATCCATAAACATGTACAGCTTTAAACAATTAACAACTGCACCCACTAGAATCAATAAAGCTTGAGAGAGACACTCAACATTAGATTGGATCCTTGCAAACAAACTGGACAAACTGACAAAAGTAGGCAGCCTATCAGATAGCATAAGAGACCACATACCAACATATGCCATTAAAACTTACTATAACCAAAATAAACATATTATCTATAAACAAATATGAAATGCAACCAATTTCAGCAAATATATTTCCACTAGAACACTAAAACTATATAACTGGAATGTACTTAGATTAATGCCACTAGCTATTGCTGTAGAACAGTTTAATAATAGATTTTTTAGGCCTTAAATAATCTAGCACCAGTATGTAATAAAACAGCAAAGTCCAACCCCAAACCATGGCTAACTAAAGAAAGAAAAAAAAAGACGTGATTAATAGGGATAAAGCTCGTAAGAATTAGTATAAAAATAGAATTTAAAATGCTTTCCAGCAATTTAGACATCTTAGGAACTTTGCAAAACTCCATGGGCAGGATTCACGATGGCTTGCACGGAGTCTAAGAGTCGTGTAAGACTCCATGCAGCCATCGCGGTCCAGGAACAGCCCGGAAACCCATGTAAGAGACAGCTAAAATGACTCTTACACGGGCAGGGTGTGGATATGCTAATCACCTCACTTGCAGCCGAATGGCATGCAAATGAGTTAGATTAGCAATCTACGGAGCTGAAACCAGCCCGTGTAAGAGTCGTGTTAGGTGCAGAAATGTACTCAGTTGACAACTGAGTACGTTACTGCAAATAACACAACAGAGCCATGACAGCTCCAAATAAAGTGTGCAAATGTTGCAGTCAGCATGCCAATGGCCAAATATGTGGCCATTGGCATGGTAACCCGATGCAAACATGAAATAAAATATTTTTTTTTCGGAGATCGGCGAGGTTTAAATGCAGCGCAGCCCCGCACAAATGGGCTGCGCTATATAAAACAGAAAAATAAAGATTTGAAACCCACAAATGTGGGTTTTATGTAATGCATGGATTTGCAATGCAGGGTCTAGCAGACCAAAAACAACATGGCCACTGTCTAGTGGTTACTAAGGGGGGAAGCTGAGTGTAAGACATGTAACTAAGCATTAGTAGGCAATCCTATGTAAATGAGTGGTAGGATAGTGAATCACACTGTCACATAGCAAATGAGCACATTCCGTGTAGTGTAAGAGTTAGATAATAGGGAGTAACAGATTAGGAGATAGGTGACATCACAGGGGGGAATGTCAGGAAGAAATCAAGCTCATTGGAGCAAAGTGGTATGTGAAAGATGTCAATCACACAGCAGAAAAAGAGGAGTGTCAACAGATAAGCATGGGAAAGTCAAGAAATGGAAGGTGTACACTGTGGCCAACACCAAAGTTTCTTGCTGTACGTGCATGCGCATGTGTGCATGCTGGGAGCCGTGAGTAAGACAGAGTGCGCGCGTGTAAGGCAGAGTAAGCATGTAGGAGCCTGTTTAAAGATCTGTAAACCTGTTTGCGCTGGTGTGCGTGCGTTTTAATCCGAATAAGCAGATTCTGGTCTGTGTAAGCATGTGTGCATGCGTGGTAGCCACTGTGAGCGTGTTTTCGCTGGTATGCGCGCTGCTCCCCCCTGAGGAAACAGAGAGGAAAAGGAAGCAGAGGAAATAGTAGGAAACTAGCAGGGAATACTTGTAGAGGTAGCAGGTGAAAACAATTAGAAGCAGGCAATTACACAGGCAGAATACAAGCCCAGCCCAGCACTTAAAACACTGCAAACAGCATTGCAGTATGTTTCTCTCAAGAGACACTGCAAGACAGGAGTAAGCTAGTAGAAGTGAAAACTGAAAAAGCTGCACTCAGACCAAACATGCTAGGGGCTGCCATAGCTGTCATAAAGAGACATAGGAGACTTGCTGAGGGTGGTGACAATGGAAATGCTGCCAGACAACCCACAGTGAGGAGACGGAGAAGAATGTACAGGCCCAGGGTCACCTACCAGGGGTTACATGAGCTGGAGATAGTGGAGCGCTATAGAATGGACAGAGACCTCCTGCAGCAAACTGTTGAGCTGTGCAGGCCACACCTCACACACAGAACCAACAGAGGGGAACCCAGCCCAGTGGAAACCAAGGTATGTGTTGGCCTAAGAATACTAGCAACAGGTACCTTCCAGAGACCAACTGGTGATATGATGGGGATATCACAGGCATCAACCTCCAGGGTACTGCACCAGTTCCTGGATGCCATGTCAGCACATGTCGGTGAGCATGTATATTTCCCCAATGCCCGTGAGGTATTGGCCAGCAATATGCGTCTCTTCCAGCATATAGCGGAATACCCTGAGGTAGTGGGTGCAATAGACTGCACGCACATATGCATCAAAGCACCAGCCGGTGAGCGGGGTAGGGCCTACATTAACTGCAAGGGCTTCCCCTCCATCAACTGCCAGGTCATGTGTGATGCCCAGGGCATAATAATTAATGTGTGTGCTGGCTGCCCTGGGAGCTACCATGATTCCCATATCTGGCATTTGACGCAGCTGTACCAGACATTTGCCAATGGGGACATCCCACATGGTCACCTAGTGGGGGATGCAGGTTATGCACTGGGGCCATGGCTGATGACACCCATCAGAAACGCACACACACCTGAACAGGAACGCAATAATGAGGCACACGCACAAACATGTAATGTAATAGAGCATGTGTTTGGGCTGCTCAAGTCATGGTTCCGGTGCCTGGACACATCTGGTGGAGCCTTGCAGTACTCACCAACTACATGTACCCAAATTGTCATGGTATGTGCTATGCTACATAATATGATTCTGCGAAAACAGCTGCAGCAGGGCCAGCATAGGGCCGGGACAAACAGCCCCCCACCATTGCTAAGGCCATCACAGGCAGAGCATGACTCAGAGGAGGAACAACCTGAGCCTGCCCCAGTAGGCAGAAGGAGGCGTGCCCAGTATGCCCTGGCCTTGGCAAAGAGGCAACGCATAGCACGTACACTGGCTCAGTAGGAACCCTGGGAATGATACCCCTCTCTGACTCACTCATATAGTAACAGGGACGCCTAACATGACACAACCTGCTCTCAAACATGTACAGGGAGTGTAGTATGTGCATCCGACAGAGGCAGCCCTGCAGCACCACCTGAGGCATGATTGCCATGTGTTAAGCAATGTAACACTATCTAGTATATGCAAACATGAAGACACAACCTAACATCTCACCCTCACCAAGCATGATGCCACACTATGAAGACAAGATCAATTAAAATATATGGCTGGGGGGAACACATGGCTGACAGCCTGGGCTGACATGCCGAGCAAGACATGATGCCCCACCTGCTAGGGATGGCACACACCCAGCACACCTGGCTGTGTAGATACTGGCAAAGGCTGTTGTCACTCCCACTGTGCCTGGAATAGGTAAGATTGGAAACACAAACCCACCACCATAGGTAGCACAAGGGATAATAACCTGGATGTAATGCTACCCAACACCAGAAGTCTAACCTGCAAGGTGCATGCAGACCAAACCCACCACAGCATGAAGAATGGTAATATGTGTTCTGTAACAGAAACCTGGGCAAGGCCCAGAAGAGCACCCTAATACTACCAGGTTATGCCTCATACCATGCTCTACAGCTCCAAAACATGGAACACATGACAATAGGAGTGTGGCTACCAGTAATTATCAAGGATAACCACACCCCCAGGTTGGTACCACAGCAAGAAGCAGCATGGACTATCCACGGGCAAGTAACACTGTCTCAAACTGTGTACCTGTTTGAAGCCTGCTACAGACCACACACACAAACCCAGGTACCCCAGCCAGCCTTCCTGAAGACACTTCAGAGTATGAATGTCTCAACAAATACCAAACAAGGCACACACAAAGTATGACATAGGTGGCAATCCATTATGTATGGAAGAAGTAATCAGGGACCTAGGGACACAAGTGGACGGTAACCTGTCATGTGACACTCACATTGCCAAGGTGGCCAGGAACACCTGCTATATTGCCCACCTTACTATGAAAGGATGCACATGTAGAGCTACAGAGGTCACTGTGCCCCCATACTCTTCCCTTATCAGGCCGATACGTGACAACAATGCCCCAATTCGGATGTACCTTACCTTACACATGCAGCAGTCAGAACGACCCCAAATGTACCCCACCAACAGGATAAAGGGTCCAAACATTGGACATCTGCAGCCTGGCTGAAGAAACCACAGCCCAATTCAGAAGCATACTGCACAGTCAGAGGTGATGTATGCCTGATGTACAAGGCCATGTCCAATCCAGAATGAATGGACATGCTCCACTGCAGAAACCCCAAATCCAGCAGACATACCACAGTGAGATATCTGAACCTCCACACATAGATTAATAGGATGTGCTGGAGGGACAGATCCATAACCCAGAGGCTCCTGGCACTCTGGAACAGAATCCCAGTCCATGACAGGCTGAGCTCCACACACAAACTCAACAAGAGAAATCTGGTGAAGTGCATGGGAGATAGTAGGTGTACACTGGGGGCCATCCCTGTGTCACATCTAGGAAAGTAAACTTCTACGTGGGCATAATATGCACATTGCAAGGGGTGTTGAGACCCACACACAGTCTGTCCGTGCTCAAACAAGGCCATGGCAGATAGCCTAGTATGAACCTATGATGATACAAATTGTGCAGGACACAAAGGATTATCACACAGCTGTCCTATCTGATGGTAGGAACCATGGTGATAATCCACAGATATGCTCTGCAGCACTCTAATATCACAAACAATACACCAAACCCATACACATTGCCAACAGCCTACCGAACAGATTCCTTCCAACCTCCCCACCAGCACCTAACTGCCAAATATCTATCCCAGGAGAGTGCTGGCCCCCTGACATTGCAGATGCTGAGGTAACAGCCAGCATTCACAAAGCACAGCACACAGCATCAATGGTACCAGATGGTGTCCTGGGTTGTGTCCAACAAGTACTGTAAGAAGAATGGAACAGCAAATAGCATTACTGCGCACTATCAGTCCTACTACAGGATATGTACCCAAAGAGCAGTGTACAGCAACAGTGGTCCCACACCACAAAGGGGGTGCCTGAATGGATACTGCAAACTATCACCCCTCAACCCCGACTATCTAGGTTGGCAAAGTAATGGAGAGGATGATCATGGATCCCATGAATAACAAGATTGGGTACCTACAGATATTGGACCCTACCCAGTGTGGCTGTCATAGGGCAGATCCTGCCCCTTACACATGTCTGACTCATGTGAAACGTGCACCAAGCCCATTGATGTGGGGAATGTTGATCACACAACCTATCTGGAACTTGCTAAACCCTTCCATACAATACCCTAGTTGGCGGTACAGATAAGCTCACCAGCCTAACTATAAACCCCTATGCAAGTAGATGGGTTGCAAACCAGCTCAAGGACAGAACTGACCTGGCAGACATGCTGTAGCCATGGCAGACTGCAAACCAGGTACAACTGGCATCCCACAAGGCATGGTCCTGGGACCTCTCTTGTATGCTATATATGTCACATAGGTACAGGCCAACATTGAAGGACTCTGTCTGAACAGGTTCGCAGAGGACTACAAACTGGCCACCATTTCGGACCCTCCAGCTGACACAAGCAACCTACAAAAGGCACGCATAGAAACACACAAGTGGTGCCACAGCCATGCCAACAAGCTAAATGCAGAATAGTGTATAGTCAACCCCTGTGGAAACACAGTACATGGCCAGAAATTACCACATAGGTGTTAACCCAGTAAGTACATCAGGAGCAATAAGAGACCTGGGGACACAAGGTGATAGATATCCTGCATGTGGCAACCATGTGTCTGTAGTGGTTACAGAAACATACCATATACCCACCTAATCATGAAGGTAAGCACAGCTTGGTTAGGGTAAGTCAATGTGCCTCTCCAGTCATCCATCAGCAGCCTCACAATTGTGTACAATGGCCCTTCAGGGATGTACCATAGCAGACACCTGCAGCAACTGGAAAGACCACACAAATACCCCAGCAGGAGGATTGCAGAGCTGTAACAGATGCCATGTGTTGCCTGAGTAAAGAAACTGCAGCTCCACACAGTGCCATACTGCCAGGCTGGAGGGGAACTGTGCCTGATGTATAGAGCCATGACCAACCTGGTATCAATGGACATTTGGCACTATGTAAACACTGAATGCTGGTGACCTATGCAGCTGACAGGCCTGAACCCCAGCACATACATAAACAGGACATGCTGTACCGATTGGTCCATAACCCAGAAGCTCACTCCACTCACGACTAAACTCCCACTACAGGATATCCAGGGAGTCCCTCAGTGACTGTCATCCAGAGGAATCATGATGACTGGATGGGAGATGGTAGGTGTACCCTGGATATCACCTGTATGTCACGGGTAGACAGAGGCACAGCACACTAACCGTGACATATGTCATGGCAAACACCAGTAAATGTGTGTTGAAGGACAAATACTCTCTGACTAGCATTACAAATGGACTAGGGCACATGGCCATTGTTTGTCACTGTCCACACAAGTTGTGGAATACATTAACAATGTCGGACAATCATGTACTATGCTGTCCATATCTGAACAAAATGCAACATGGTCATATCTGCACAACTGGCCCTCAACCAGTCTGGTGTGCTCACTATAAATATTACAAGCAGTGATAGGACTTAAACCGATTATACTGTCCACCACAGTGAAAGTTCTGCACCAGTACACTATACAACAATACAACTGTTTGGTCAGCAGGAAAGGATGATGACAACTGTATGCAAACTATCCCATGGCGACCCTGCAGGCACAGCATAATGCCTGTTAGGTTTAGACACAAAGCAGTTGGGCAGTAAGAACACAACCTGATGTCCAACACTCAACTCTACATGTGATATATAGATGGCGTCCACACACAAACAGAAATGTGGTAGTCCACAGATCCCAACATAAGGAAAGGTCACACTGGGCATGCTCGCACACTTAGATAAATGAGACGTGGCAGTCAAAAAGCCATACAAACTGCGAACTGGGCATGCTCACACACTTAGGCCATGTCACAGTTTAGCAGTTGCACACACATATCTGGCATTTCTATGTGTTAACACAGGAACCTCCCACAATACAGACATCTGCCCAGTGCACACAGTGAAGTTACAACAGAGACATAAGTAAAGTACTGGATCCCACTCATATGCAAACATCTCCCACAGTACACACGTTTATAGAGATAGGGAAGGCTATGGCAATAAAGACCCACAAACAGTATATGAGCAACAGATACTTGCATCTGACAGGTAAACATATGGCCGTAGAGTGCAATACCTGACTGTTGTCCCTAGGGAATACAGAAGGCTATCCACAGTGTATTTGGCATCTGCCTCCACAGTACAGTAGGCCACTGTGCCTGTGCAAAGTTAATGCATAGATATGCTCTCCCCTGTACTGATGGATAGTAACAGATGTACATACCTCTTCATCCATAATGATGTCAGCACACTATACATATGTCAGGAGCAGAAGTTATACGCAGTAATGTGAATAGCGCGCTCTGCTACTGCATCTCTAACAAGTATCATAACATAGTTAGGTAGGGGTTTGAATCCTACAAGTGCTCAGTGTGTGTGGGGGAGTAGTGTGTGCAATTCCATGTGTATGAGAAATGTCCATTTTGGCAACTATTACTACACAACACATGCATATTCCACTGTCTAAACACTGATGATGTCAACACCCTATAAGTACAGCAGGAGAAAATAATCCCCCGAGTAATGCAAATAGCATGCTCTGCTAATGCATCTCTCACAAGTGTCATAACATAGTTAAGTAGAGGTTTGAATCCTGTAAGTGCCCAGTGTGTGTGTGAATGTGTGTGGGGGAGTAGTGTGTGCAATTCCATGTGTATGAGAAATTTCCCTTTTGGCAACTATTACTACACAACACATGCTGCATATTCCACTGTCTAAACACTGATGATGTCAGCACCCTATAAGTAGAGCAGGAGAAAACAATCCCCCCAATGATGCAAATAGCGCGCTCTGCTAATGCGTCTCTCGCAAGTGTCATAACATAGTTAGGTAGGGGTTTGAATCCTACAAATGCCATGTGTATTTTTGTCACACAGTTTGTCCATGTGTGTGGGGTGTTGTTCCCAGTATTGCACAACATACATTATATCAGTAATGTCAATGCACACATGATGTATGTGTGTGCCACCTACACATATGTACCTGTGAACTGCAAGAGTTCCTATGTCCGAAGCCTGCCTCATGTGAATACATGGAATATGCATCAGACAACTGTATGACTGTGGTGTTCTGTGCAGGGGCTGCATGTGGTATGTGACTATACAGTGTGGATTGTAGATGGTGTCATCCCACCTGCGAGGGATACATGACTGGTCTGGAGCATATAGTCCACATGTTGGTGATGAACAGGTGCAGCATGGTGTCACCACTTGTGGGAGTGGTAACAAGTTGTTCCATAGCAATGCAGGGAATGAATGATAAGAACCCTTCAGATAGGGTCTTGCGGCTAGAATAATGCTCACACTCTATGTTTGGGTAGTCACAGTACAACCATATAATGGTGTGTGTAGAGACCGTCATATTCCCAGTGTTGTCAGGAAGGCCAAGTGGGTTTCCTGGGTATGGGAGTGTGGTGTGTGCCAGGCTATGAACCTGAAGGCAGTCTAACCCACTGTGTGTTGCACATGGAGAGGCTCTGATGCTTTCTGCAGTGATACCAACCTGGGGGTGTGTGTATCTGAGGTGCCTTTGGATACATCCCCCCTGTTCTGGTTTGGTGCATGTGTAGGGGATGACAAGCAAGGTATCAGGAATGACCTGGCACTGATGGTGTGCACCTGGGAGCCTTGTACCAGGAGTCTGTTACTGCACAGATATTGCTGCTCCCCATGCTAAGGACAGTTTCCACTGCATGCATCTTGAAGTTTACACTGCTGCTGTTGAGTAGCATTTCTATTAGTGTCCTATCCCGTGTGATACCTGTGTAGGTGGCTATGTAATGTTAGCCTTGCATACAAAGGCACTATGTGTGTAGCAACAGCCTCTGCCAATATACAATGACCCATGGGTGACAGGTGCAAGCTATCCCAAGCAAAGCAATGTGGCTTGTCCAGCATGTAATCCCACACTGACAGGCATTGGATCCCCTTTGAATGTCATTGAAAGATATGTTAATTGCAGAAACTGATGATCCTGTCTACATATTGTGGCAGCATTCTTGGTGAGGGTGAGATGCTACTCAAGGCCAGGGTCATACCAGCCTGTGCCACAAGCTCAGAGAGCCCCTCTATGTCCCCTAACATGTAGTCCAGGGAGGTGTGTCAGAGGTCATACACACTGGCACAGACAATGACTGAGTCATACTTCTACATGCCTTGGAGTGACCGGTATGCTTGTGTTATGTGGTGGATCATAGTGTCTGATGGGCAGCTCAGCATGACCGTCACCTTGTTCAGCCTGGGAGAGGGACCTCAGTGTACGTGACGATAGAGGTACCTCATACAACTGTAGCAGGTGTGTTGTCAAGCCGTATGGCCTGTGACTGTTTGGCACACAGGCTTTATGAGCTATGTGTTGCATGTGCTCTGCTCTGGCTTAATGTTTACTTGTGTGTCTGCTTTGCAGGTGTCAGCTGTTCAGGCAGGATGCTATTCTGAGAGCCCAGTAATGTACCTGTGTGTTTCTGTGTTTGGATTGTGGTCATGGCAGGTCCATGGGAGACTGGTACTGTATTCACTGTAGTATCCCACTCCACCTGACAGGGAATGCCAGTGCTGTGCTAACAGAGCTTAGCCCCCAGTTTGGCTATGTGGTTGCATCTCTCACATGTGTTGTACGTGTATGGGAAGGGGAGAGGGTTGTCTGTGTACATGAGGCAGCTGTAACATTGCCACATGACTCACAGATTCACCAACTGGACCTGAGAGTAGATCGACAGGTGACCTTTGCACATGCTACCATAACATTGTGACTCCCATACTAGGTAACGACACATAGGGCCAATGGGGAACAAGGTACTCAAGGTGACTATGTGAGGGTGTAGTGCTCCTGATTTGTTAGTGCTGGCATATATGAATGCTGTCTTGAGCAAATGTGAGGTAAGTCATATGCAATGTGTTACAGGCAAGCTACATGCAAACAGGACAAACAGTGACATTCTGTCAAGTGACACATGGACATCAGTACAGTAAGCAATACAGATGTCACTAGGGATCCACAGAGGCACTGTATATCTGCATTGTAGGTGGAATCAGTGTTTCAGGAACATAACAGGCAAACATGCATACAAACAAAGCTACAGTCAGCAGACCTGTATGTAGACTATGCTACAACAAACAAGGTGTACGACTTCCAGTAGATAACAGTGCATATATGCAGGCACTATAAGCCAGTACCCAGACATTCACAGGTCAGACAGGCTGGGTTCAGCCGCACCCCACACAAGTGTATAGACCACGTACCTTCGTAATGTTGAATAACTGGCCTGATACCCAAGTGTTCATACCTGTAATAATACACATTTCAAATAACAGACACTGAGCCCTCACTCAGCAGTTCCAGACTTAGTATGATGTATGCTACCTGTCCTGGCACCACAGTATCCTTGACATGTATGGACACTCTCCCTCCTGTCATAGTTAGTTCTGTGTTTTGGTGCTGTCATGCATGGTATGAGGTGTGAACTTGTAGTGCTAGTGTGCTCTTGTGAGCCTTGAACCTGTTGTGTAGTACTGCACAGATATCAACATCCTGAAACATCTGCATTGCAGAGTCGGGTGTGGACAGCATGCAACTCGCAGTTGACATGGCCATCATTGAGTATCAATATGTACATTGTTGTATCCCCTGTGCTACCTATGTAGGTGGCCATCCCTTCACAGCCTCACCACCAGTATGCAAAGCTGTGCAGACAGAACACTGTGGTAATTACTATGGGTGTACAAAACAATACAATGACATTCATACTGTAACTGCATCAGGCATGCTGGTATATACCCACAATGCTATCATTACACTGTACTGTTGTCAACATCATACTATTACAATACGTCTATGTAGTCACCCTGTGTATCAGCACCATGTTAACCTGTTCCTGCACCGATATTACAGATTGCAGGAGGTGGCACAGTTTCATCATATGCACAGGATGTGTACCTTGTATGCCTGAGTCTGCCACTGATACAACCAATTGACATGTCTGTGTGTGTGTGTTAGTGAGGGACAGCAGTACAAGATGGGGCAATGTTGACACAGTGTGTGTGTGTATGCTGTAGCCCTAGGTGTTATCACTTTGCATGTGTGTATGAATGCACACAGTCCCACCTCAAGGCTGCCATATACAGGTGTTTGTGGACAGCCACAGACTGTACCTGCCAGGTCATGCAGATCACTATCTGTGGCCACGGACATGGTACCTGTGCCTGGCAGGGATGCTACGGATCATATCAGGTACTAAGCCAGACTGGGTACTGTCATCAGAAGCAGGTGGTTGGTGACTGGAGACAGGTCCCTGTTGGGACTGTCCAGGGCCATGTGCACGTGGTCTCCTGGGGCGGTCTGATGATAGCACAGACCCAGCATTGCTGGGGCTGTTGCTGGCACTATGTGAGCGGCCGCGGGCCTGTTATCATCCACGATGGCTGCCAGCTGCTGCTGTTGCTGACATACGGCCACGTCAATGCCTCAACCATCCACCATTGCCCTGGCTCATGGACATGTAGTTGTGGAACAGATCTAATGTGTCCCCCCAACGTCTGTCAATGACCTCGGAGAAGTTGCGGATGGCAGCTGCAACATCACACATACTGTCACTCATGGCTGTGTGACATGCTCTCAGCTCCCTCAGACCCTGTCTGGTGTACCATTCCATACATGACTGTGCCTGCATTACAGCCCGAAACATAGCTGAGGTTGAAAGACCTCTGTGGGCACGTCTGACATGGGCAGTACGCCCACGGATGCTCCCACGAGAACCCATGGATGTCTGCCTGTGTGGTACCATGTCAGGACCCTGGCCATGGCTGCTGTGTGGGGATGCATGTGCCACCGGTACCACATTACCCTGGTCAATGCCCACTGTATCCTGTCCATCACCTAGGGACATTGGTGACAAAGGATGTATTGGCAGGATGACTGTGCGCATTGATGGGGTCGACAGCTGTGTAGTGTCAATTGGCTGACCAATGACGGACCCTGGCACACCTACCTGTGCCATTACACAGGTATCATCATTATCACTATCCACAGCAGCTGATTCAGGTTCCCTGCTGCATGACACCAGAGCAGCAACAGAACCTGTGGGAGTAAGACAGGAAACACAGTTTACAATGTGTACACAATGTCACCACTGATGCACACATGCACACATGCACACATGCACACATGCACACATGCACACATGCGCACATGGGCACATGCACACATGCACACATGGGCACATGCACACATGCACACACCTCAGTATATGAGATATCAACCCACAGACACACAAACCTGCAACCAAACACATATCAGTACTGCTTCAGCCTATTATTACTATTAGTATCAAGAGTATTAAAGGTAATGGTATTACACACTCACCAGCATGGATAGGTTGCCTTGCTGTTACACCAGAGGGATCTGCAGAAAAGAGACATTTATTGTCAGTGGGCACAACTGTGCCATTAATACTGTGGGCATGATACAGTTCAGTAGTGCAACAGTTAGCTTCCACAGGTGTACTGCAGATATTGCGGATATCACTCTTGCACAATAACTACCAAGATTACAGCTACAAAACGAGGACACACCTCACACATGCATAACCTAACAGTGTACAGAACGGTCAACTATACACATGGCGTGTTACCTGCATGCTCCGTGTCCTGCTGCTGTGTGGCTCCAGCCTCCATCATTACACATGTATGCTGCTGCTGTTGCTGTTGGGCTGGAGCCACAACACTTAGGAGTAGTCCCTCCAGTCTGATGAGGGGGGATGTCTAGCCACCCCACCACCTGTGGCAAGCTGCTGCCTGTGGATATCCGATGCATGCTGATGGACATTTCTAATTAAATCACTGCAGTGATGGCGTACCTGCTCATATGTCTGGTTATGTGTGCCTATGTCATTTACCCGACGGACCAGGTCTTGCCACAGTGCAGCCCTCTCCTGCTGGTTCTGGCTGGTGCGGGAAAAGAGTACAGCGAAACCCCGCACCAGGCTCTGGTGTATCTCCTCCTCCTCTGCAGAGGAGTAGACAGGGTTCCGCTGGTGACAAACACCAAAAAAGCCAGCAAGGTAGTTTCACCGTTTATTGTGAGGCGAAAAAAACGGACATAAATGTCCTGCTTCAAATAATACTCATACTAGTTTCGGCACCAGCCTTCATCAGTGAGTAAAAAACAGTTGAAAATCCAAAAACAACGTCAGTATATATACTATTGTGCACCAATAGGAAAACAGACATTCATTCTCATCAGGCTCCTGGAATAGATTTAAAATAACACAGCAGAATGTATATGGACACAAATTAGTATAAAATAATGCTTAAACCAAATAGTTATACCTAATACCAAATAACCAAGACAAATCCATAAATAATGTTTGCCTGTATGATAAAAAATATTGGTTAATAATGGTATTATCATAGGTATTAAGAAAGATGGCATGAATACAATGTATATGGCTGCATGGTGGAAAATGGCTGTCATAATAACATGATTACTGATTTATAAATGGTCATTGAGACCCGGAGGAAATAGGGCTCCAAGATGTGTTATCCAATATCTTTCTTTATGGCTTAAGATACCTTGCCATCCAGTTTGATTTTGCCTGTTGCCCGTAATTTTATCTATGATAATAAACATAAACTTAGCACTGGGATGTTTCACCGTATGCAAATATAATGCATTGGATGTTTTGTGATTACGAATATCACTACGATGTTCCCCAATTCTGATTCGTAATGAGCGTGATGTTTTGCCAACGTAAAATGACTTGCATTGGCAAGTAGCCAGATAAATAACCCAGCTGGTTGAACAATTGCCAAAAACCCTAATGTCGTATACTTTGCTTGTACTGGAACTTGTAAATTGTTTTAGCTCGTTAACTTGAGCACAAGATATACAGTGTCCACATCTGAATGTTCCCAATAGCTCATCCCCCATGATGGTAAGTTGTTTATATTTAGCTGCACCACTTTCTCTATGCTTATAATGGGAAAACAAAGTGCCCAACGTTTTGCCACGTCTGAATGAAAATGAGCACTGATTGTCCAGGATACCCTTCAGATAGTCATTTGCTAATAAGATGTTCCAATTGTTGTTAACAGCTTGCCTAACTATTTGATGGTTTTTACCTAAGGTGGTAATTAATCTGATATTTGGGCTATTAGGATTTTTACTCTTGTCCCTGTATTCTAACAAAGTATTTCTTTCCTGCTTATCTGACCAAATCCTAGCAGATTCAATGTCAGAAATACAATAACCCCTATCCAAAAATCTAGATTTTAGATCTGCTTTGGCAGCTGTGTAATCCTCTTGACAGGAATTAATTCTCCGAATTCTCAGGTATTGGGATTTGGGGATGTTGCGGATGGTGTGACGTGGATGCATACTCTTGGCATGTAACAAGGTGTTAAACGGGGTATTTCCGATGGATTTTGGTATTGAGTGTATGGTCACTGTTACGATACACAGTGACATCCAAAAACGTTATCATCTCCCTATGAAATGTAACAGAAAATTCAATCCCCCAAATGTTATTATTGAGATGTTCCAAGAATTCCAAAAGATAGTCAGTATCCGCACGCCACACCATCCAACAATCATTCAAATATCTCCTCCATATGTCTATTTCTACAAGATATATGTTGTGTAGGGGATTGTAAATCAGGCATTCCTCAAGGTAGGCCATAAAAAAGATCTGCATAAATGGGGGCAAAGGAAGCCCCCATGGCCATACCTTGTAGTTGCCAATAGCAATCACCCTGGAAATAGAACACATTTTTTGTCAAAGCATGTTCCGTTAAGCAGATAAGCAAGGTGTTAAAACCCGGAGGATAAAGTTCTGCTTTGACCAGCCAATATTCTACAGCTTGAAGCCCAGCCCAATGTGGAATACTGGTATAAAGGGATTTTACATCCAAAGTGCACATTATCCAATTGGGCTGTAGCTGATTGTCCTGAATAATTTGCAAAAATTGTGTGGTATCCTGGATTCTTGCTCTAACTTGTGGCAACAAGGGTTTTAGATATTGGGTTAGAAATGCGGACAATGGTTCAGTAAGGGAACCATGGCCTGAAACAATAGGCCTACCTGGTGGATGTCTGATTGATTTGTGTATTTTCGGAAGTAAATACAAAATTTGTCTAGCCGGATCTTTGACCTGTAAGTGTTGAACAATTTTAGACGTGATGATACCCTCCTCCAATGCAGATTGTAAAAATAGATCAATCGCTTTCTTAAATTGCATGGTGGGATCAATCCCCATTTTCATATAGCAATGTCTGTCAGATAGTTGTCGTAAACCCTCATTCACATAATAGTCCATGTTCAGAATCACTACTGCACCCCCCTTATCAGCTTGGAGAATTGCTATATTCTTATTGCCTCTAAGTTCCGATAAAGCTACCCTTTCTGAAGAGGTGACATTATCCCTACTGGTAGCCGCTTCAAAAAGGGGAAAATGTAAATCTTTTAACACCGCTTGTTGAAAAATAGCTACATTTTTATTCATGGGTGGCTGAAAGGTGGATTTATAAAATGTGAAATCAGTAGATCTTTGAATGTTGGAACTATCCTGTTCAGAAAAAAACAGTTTAAGATTAAGTCTACGACAAAAATCAATGACATCTAGTGAAGTTTGATATTCATCAGAAAAAAAGCTGGGAACAAAGTTTAATCCTTTATTTAGAACTTGTTCCTGTTCATATGTGAGTACATGGTCTGATAAATTCAAAACATTTTTGAAAACTTGTGTAGTTACTTCAGTAATGCCTGTATGAGTCCCGTCATGGAGTCCGTGGATATGTTTGTTTCTATGTTTCCTCCCCCCTCTGGATTTCCTGCCATGTCTAAAGGGTATTGAGTGTTGGTTTTCTTTTTAAGTGGAGAATTGACCGTATTGGCATATTCACTGTCAGTGTTGGATGACTCCTCCCCTGAGGTACTGGTGTGAAATTGGTCCCTGTTTTTTAGTATAGATCTGGGCCTTTTTCTGGTCCTGCCCCTATTAACATTAGGGACATTATCCTGAAACCTCACTGTTCTTTGTGCCTGGAAAGGGTGTCCCTTTTCATAATCATTAATATCTCGATTGAATTTCTTTATTTTTTTATCTCTAATGGTTTTGTCATAAGAAGTCAACTCCTTGGATAATCTCCCTAGAAATTCCAAATACTTGGGACTGGATTCATACTTCTTGCACTCCTTTGCTAAATCCTTAACTTCTGAAAGACACAAATCAATTGTTCTTTCATAATATGAAGCTAGGATTTTTACAAAAACCATGGAACCCTCTCTAAGTGCTGCATCCCATTCATCAGTAAGCCTCTGTTCAGATCTGCCTACAAGTGGATGCAATTTTATCCGTAGACCTCTTGGTGCCATGTTTTTGTGAAGATAGGCTTTAAAAAGCCTTAAATGCCAAATATTGGCTCTCAATCCCTTAAGGCCTTTTTCCAAATTGCGAAAAGAGACTTCACAATTATCTATTGGATTAATAATAGGTTGGGTGGGGTTGCTGCTTGGGACTTGATTAAGGCCAAAAATGGCCAGATCTTCCCTATCAGCACACAATCCCTCCAAGATTTTGTCCAAATCCATCATGTCAAAAAAAGTAGTTATCCAAGGAGCCGACTATGAAAAAATCCAATGAGTAATATAAAAAATGGAAACAGGGGCAGGACCAGAAGGCCTCCAAATTATAATACCAAAAACCCACCAATGTTGAAATACTATCAGGGCCAGTTTCAAATCAATAGTCACCCCGTACACAGTGTGAGAGTTCAAAAATAATTTGCTTTCTAATGTCTAATATGCAAAGTAATAAACACAGATATAATATTGTTAATATGCACATCTATGCAGAGACATAGCAATAAACCTAAATCATATACTGTCATAGGCATATAAATATAGGTCCATGCGATCACCATAAATAGTTTTTGGCAATTGTTCAACCAGCTGGGTTATTTATCTGGCTACTTGCCAATGCAAGTCATTTTACGTTGGCAAAACATCACGTTCATTACGAATCAGAATTGGGGAACATCGTAGTGATATTCGTAATCACAAAACATCCAATGCATTATATTTGCATACGGTGAAACATCCCAGTGCTAAGTTTATGTTTATTATCATAGATAAAATTACGGGCAACAGGCAAAATCAAACTGGATGGCAAGGTATCTTAAGCCATAAAGAAAGATATTGGATAACACATCTTGGAGCCCTATTTCCTCCGGGTCTCAATGACCATTTATAAATCAGTAATCATGTTATTATGACAGCCATTTTCCACCATGCAGCCATATACATTGTATTCATGCCATCTTTCTTAATACCTATGATAATACCATTATTAACCAATATTTTTTATCATACAGGCAAACATTATTTATGGATTTGTCTTGGTTATTTGGTATTAGGTATAACTATTTGGTTTAAGCATTATTTTATACTAATTTGTGTCCATATACATTCTGCTGTGTTATTTTAAATCTATTCCAGGAGCCTGATGAGAATGAATGTCTGTTTTCCTATTGGTGCACAATAGTATATATACTGACGTTGTTTTTGGATTTTCAACTGTTTTTTACTCACTGATGAAGGCTGGTGCCGAAACTAGTATGAGTATTATTTGAAGCAGGACATTTATGTCCATTTTTTTCACCTCACAATAAACGGTGAAACTACCTTGCTGGCTTTTTTGGTGTTTGTTCCAAGGTTGGTTGGCCGAGCAGTCGTACGAGTGAGGGCTTGTGTTTGATTCCACTGTTGAACCATAGCCCTGAAAAGGAGAAGGAAAATATGTCAGCAATATCTGTCAGCAAACTATGGCACACATAATACACATAATATTCGACTGCAGTGATATAACTTAAACACCATATATAGCATCTGTCTGTCTATTGGGGGATACACATGTAAATGACCAGATATCAGTGCTCATCCGACAACTGTGCAACAGTACCTGGCACACTCCATACGACAGACTAGTATACTGCAGCAGTCAACACACTGTTTCAGGTACAATACACAACCTCACACTGGGGGTTTGTATCAAGGTACTGTATGGGGAACATTATCAGCCCATGCACTGCACACAATGCACGTTACATATTTCACTGGTAATGCACACTACTCTTACTTGCCATAACCCTACCTATACCTCAGTGACATACAGGGTAACACAGCACAACATATGGCAATGTAGTATGTGTTGATCGCAATACCTCACACACCTGTCTCTGGCCTCACACCAAGGACACACACTACCATGACAGACAGACAGTCATGGTGAGCAACCACACCAGTACACAACATGCACCCAGTCACTAGCACACTCATTCCACCTCACATATTTCATTTGCAATGTGTTCATGGGTGTGTATTGTGTCTTAGGTAGATAGTGTGCTTTTGGCCCTGGGCCTACAGCAGCATACTGTTATGCTACCCTGCCCCTTGTGACACATGTGTTATGATCGTACCTGCTCCTTACAAACAGTTACACAGGGTGACTCATATGGCATATTACCTATCTGCATAACATTCAGCAGGGGTATGTCTGACATCTACACATGGGGAGCCTTGCTTCTTAATTCTGTGTGGTCTACTACAGGGTATGTTGTATCTGTGGGTAGGGTCAAGTACCTCCACCATGTGCTCTATACTGCAGTGACATGGACGACAGACATAGGTAATTTGTGTTGTGGATGTTGGAGGTGTTACCATGGTTGTTAGACAACTGTCATGGGTGTGACCGAACTATGTATATCCAGCAGTGGTAACCTCTATGTAGGTAGTCTGTGTGCGCTCTGTGGTCTTGTCAGTCACTCTGCATAGGTATTGTGTTTGAGTGCATTGACACAGATACTTGCATATGTCTGTGTCCTTCTCCATATCTGTAGCTGTCATGGGAGGTACATACTGTGTAGGACATTGTGGGATGTGGAGGGGTACAGTGACCTACATGTCCATAGCTGGCACACCATGTCCGCTGACACATTCCATGTACATGTATTAAAGGACTAGTGTGCCACTATGTATATCAATGTGGAGCCTATTGTACACTTGTTGCCCCTGTTCCCCCCTGACACATGCAGTGGTGGGCAGGCATGAACATATGTGGTGGTTACTGGTGTCAGTGTTTTTGAATGGGGTATGGTACTCCAGTATCCACACTGGTGTTCACTCCATGCCGTTGACACCAGGCACCTGTTGCAAGACATCTGCACACATGTGCCTCACACAGTATATATATATATATATATATATATATATATATATATATATATATATATATATATATGTTGATATATTTATATCTGTATATAGATATATATATATGTTTGTATATATGTATATAAAATATGTATATTTAGATGTAGATATATACATATAGATGTGGGGAGAGAGGGGGAGAGAGTGAGAGAGAGACACAGGGAGAGTGAGAGTGAGAGGGGGTGGGACAGAGAGAGAGAGAGATAGTCATATACAGACATATCTGTTGTCAGTCATATCTATCTGTATATGTATATGTCTCTACATATATCTATATATGTATGTGTGTATTACATATATCTGTACATACATATTCTACCAATCTCGATGTCTGTGCAGTAACTGAGAACCTGGTTCAAGGCTCCTGAGAGCACACCAGCGGTACCAGGCTATACCCCGTATCATGCTTTTTGGCCCCAGGACTCAGGATAAAACAAAAAGGGAGGGGGTGTGTCCATATTCATGAAGGACACCCACACCTCCAGGTTAGTGACAACACATGAAGCATCACAGACCATCCAGGTGCAGATAACCGTAGGCAAACCTGCTATACAACTGGTAGCATGTTACAGACCACCCTCCCAATCACATACCATAGTCAACCTTCCTGAAGACATTGGAGGATATGAATGTCCCACCACACACCATCATATTGGGAGACTTTGACTACCCTAACATACACTGGGTGCATTATTCTAGCCCAAACACCCTAGCCCAAAGGTTCCCGGAATTCACTAAGTCAAATGCATTGGAACAGCTAGTCACCTCTCCCACAACAGGAGATAATATAGTAGACCTGATCATCACAAACATGGGGACAATGTGCTACACACTGGAAGTATACCCCTCACTAGTCACATCTGACCACAGACTAATTCCCCTGGATATACATATCCCACCTCCCCCACAACACAAAAGACTACAGTGGGAAACCTCTCACATGCTGACTTTACACTTCTTATAACTGAGTTGGTATCCTTAACGCCCACTGGGCCAGTGGAAACCACTTCCCACAATGCAGACACCTTCACATATGCTTTCTGCGGACATCTCCAAGAATGCATGGTTCATGCAATCACAAATAAAACCAAGACCCTCACCACCAAGGGCAGGCATCCTGTCTGGTGGACCCCAGCACTGAACAAATTGTATAACAACAGAAGGTAGCTACTGCACGGCAGAGCAGAATTCTGTAGAGCTAAGGTATCTCTGATCAGCAGTAGTTGAAAGATACGTTTTGTCGTACAAACATGCAAGGCCAACAATGAGAGGGACATCGCTATGGACACTACAGATAACCCCAAGGCCTTCTTCTGCTATGTTACACACCTGGGTGGGAACCCTCAGATATGTTCAAAGTTAGTTCACAGTGACAAACGCTACACTGAACACACAGATAATGCCAACATTCTGGCAGACAGGTTCAGTGCAGATGTATACCCTCCCTCACCCCCACATGAGGAATTACTTATCCCAGCTGACTGTAACCTCCCTGTCATCTCAGATGTCCAGCTGGGAACCACCCTCAGCAAATCAGTAAACACAGCATCAATGGGACCCGACGGTATTGCAGGTTGCATGCTATGTGAACTCCAAGAGGAGCTACACACGCACATTACATGCTATTCAACCATAGCCTTACTACAGCATATGTACCTGGACACTGGCATACAGCAACAGTAGTCCCACTCCACATAGGAGGCACCTCTAAAGACCCTGGTAACTACCGCCCCATAAGCTTAACCAGCCTGGTCTGCAACACTATGGAAAGGATCATTATGGAACTCATACACAGAGACATTGGGGACTTAGACACTTGATCCCACCCAGTTTGGCTTTGTAGAGGGTAGATCCTGCCTTTTGAACCTGGTTGACCTTTTCAAATCAGTCACTAGAGCCATTGATGAGGGCACAGTGGTCCATACAGCCTACCTGGACTTGCCTACGGCTTTCGACATAATACCACACACTGGCATCATAGACATGATCAACAGCTGAAATGTAAATCCATATGTCACAAGATGGGTTGCAAACTGGCTAACGGATAGAAACCCTACAGTCAAACTCACTGGTGCCATGTCAGACTTAGAGCCAGTCACAAGTGGTGTACCACAGGGCTCTGTCCTGGGACCGCTCATGTTTGGCATATAATTCACAGATGTGGAAGCAGACATGGGAGGGTAGTGGCTGACAATGTTCAAAGATGACTGCATACTAGGCGCCATAGTTGATACACCAGCTGACACATACATCCTACTGACAGGCCTCACGGACACCGACAACTGGCCTTAAACTGCATGCCACGTAATGTATACTCATACCCATTTGGACGGACAAGGTACCCACATATTATCACATAGACAGTAACCCACTGAGTACAGACAAAGTAATCGGAGACCTGGTGACACTTATCGATAATGACCTCTCATTTGACACCCACGTTGCCAAAGTGGTTGGATAGACTTCCTACCTTGCCCACCTTATCATGAAGGGATTCACATCCAGATCAAAAGGGGTCATTGTACCCCTATACTCCTCCCTTATCAGGCCCATGACTGTGTACTATGCCCCATTTGGTATGTACCTCACCTGGCACTTGCAACAGCTAGGGAGACCCCATAAGTACATCACCAGGAGGATCAAGGGTCTCCAACAACTTTCATATGGTGCCAGACTAACGTAACTCATGCTCTATTCCATAGCATACTGCCTATGTAGGGGTGATCTGTGCCTGATGTACAAGGCCATGTCCAATCAGGTATTGATTGACATGTTCCACCTCATACAATCCAAATCCATCAGAACAACAACAGCTACAGATTTAAACCTCAGCACACATATGAATAGGACATACTGTAGGGACAGATCCATCACTAAGAGGCTTCCCATACTGTGGAACAGGATCCCAGTTCATGTTAGGCAGCAACCCTCACTGACACTCTTCATGTGAATTCTTGACGAGTGGATGGGTGATCATAGGTTTACACCAGGGGTCATCTCTGTGTCACTACTAGACAGAGGCACAGTAAACTAATGCTATTATGTAGGGGAGTCTTCACTGAGTCACTACTATACAGAGGCGCAAGTTTATAAATCTATTCTATACACTGTCTGCAGATAGCCTAGTACTAAACTATGACACTATGAAACTATATATGTCTATGTATTTCTACATCCCTCTCTATCTATGTATACACATATGCATATTATATATATATATATATATATATATATATATATATATATATATATATATACATATCTCGATATATATATATATATATATATATATATATATATATATATATATATATATATATATACTCCTTTTAGTTCCACATATGTATACACACAGTAACGTACTGCTGAACATCCATTACTGTACAACCTACTTGTACATTGCACTACAACCTACATTGCTATGTGCACATAGCTACCTTCACATACATATGTATGTAGAGCCTTCAGTGACAGTTGCAGTATGTCCCTGGCCCTATGCACATCTTCATATACATAGATACAGACCAATAACACATCTGGGGGGTTCACAGTATGTAGACTATTATAGTAGTACTTTACATTACCTGTGTTTGTTGCAGCTGTTTGCATAGGCTTGCAGTTAGTTGGCCTGCTGTCAGCCTCTTTGTTTTGTTGTTACAGTTTTTTTTTTCTTTCTCTTTCTTTCTTTCTTTCTTTCTTTCTTTCTTTCTTTCTTTCTTTCTTTCTTTCTCTCTCTCTCTCTCTCACTCTACCTACAGCGGGTGCAATGAAAGTATTGCATGTGTGGACTGGGAGTACAGGATGCTTTTGTAGGTATCTGCACATGTCCATATGATGGCCTCTGCACCAATTGTTAGCCAGCATTTACTAATTGCATGCAGCCTGTTGTGTAGTGATTGCAGTTCTCACTGTGATTACAGGACTGTGCTATAAAAAGGTCTGTTAGGTAGGCGTAGTCCTTTCAGATTATCAGGGTGGGGACCATGCTGGTTTGCTGTGGACACTGTTCTGTGAGTGTAAGGGTTGGTATGTCTCTCATATTTCAGGCTGTGTTGTAGACACTGCAATGCATGTTGTTCTGTAAGCTGAGTATTCCTTCCTCCAGTGTCCTCTTCTCTGTGTGTATGTAAACTGACACCTACGACTAGTAATACTGTGTATATGGGTGTGTGTGCTTTCCTGTGGGGATTGTGGTGTAACTGGTATATAGCAGTGGCTCTTGCAATCTGTTGCTATGGCTTCAATATTTGGTCTTTACATTCACTCCTTGTATGCCTGCTAGGTGTCTTTCCTGTAATGTATTGCTATGGCTTTCCTATTTTCCATTTAAATTCACAGCTTGTAATGCTTGGTAAATCTGTTTGGGCAGCGATTCCCTATGTGTTTGTTGTGGTAGGGTGTTACTGCATGCAGTGTGGTCTGGCCATGGTGTGGGCCTTGACACTTACAAGGGTATTTGATCATGCTGAGCAGGCCTCAGATACTCTCCGGTGCATCTTTTATCAGCCTCATGGAATGGTACATAGCAGTGGGATACTCCAATGGCATCTTCTGATATTCTGCAGTTGTGACTGTGGGTTATTTCAAGCATATGTATTAGTACACCATTTGTGCCGTGCAGGTGGTGCATACCTTCATTCAGTCAAAGTTACCATTGCATGTGTAGTTACACCTTTCTGCCTACTGTTAGTACATTTGACAGGGTGTCAGTGGGGCACAGTTGACATTTGTTTTGACATGAGGGACATCCCTGTAACTCAGTCACAGTTGCTATGTCTGATCTCTTAACTATTCAACTATGGCAGTGTTTGTCCTGCTCTGAGTATGTGTGTGGCTTGCCAAATGCTACTGTGACATTATTACCTAGTAGCTACCAACTAGCATGACTGTTTCTCAGCACACAGTACTATTTTACAAATCCACTAGATTTGACAGTAAATATACATGACATGCTTTGTGTACTAGACTTGCTATATTCCCTTTATATTAATTCCTACTATTTTATGATATATTTCTTTCAGCACAATGTTTTTGTATAGCAGTCATGGCTTAGTGGTAAGTCATGCAGACTAGTGTTTCCAAGGTCCTGGATTCGAGACTGAAGGAGGTATTTTTTTTTTGCTGCTGAGAAAACTACAGGCCTTGTCATTCAGAGTGACTAAGGCACTTTTAAGCAGTTGTAAGCGGGTTAGCACTGGTTTGTGCAGAGGTCAAGCATGCGCACTGTCGCTTAGCTTCGCGCACAGAAGCGCACAACCGCTTACTACTGCTTACAAGTGCTTACTCTCACGCACACCCGCGCTATTTTCTTTTAAAGAAAAGAAAATGGGGAGATAGGAAAGTGGTGAAAAAGGGGGCACAAAGAGGGTAGGACAGTAGGAAAACAAGCTCGGGTTTTGCAGGAGGGATGTAGGAAAGGCCCATAGCTGCCCATTTCTTCATCAGCAACAGCTGTGCATATATTTGTAATTTGGTGTGAAATTTGAAACCTTCCACCACTAAGAGAGGTGTGAGGACAACAATAATATTTGTTGTACAGCCAATTGTAATTGCCAGTTTACATGTCCAGCAGACATGTGTTTAAAATGGGCAGCTATGTATGGGACATAATTTTTTTGTGGGTACAGAGTGCCCCCCTTTTTTTTTTTCAGGTGAGAGTGGTATGTCAGGTACGGGAAGTCGGTATAGCTGGGGAGGTAGGTAGGGGAGGTTAACAGACAAGACGCATACAGGGGTGGTGTATGACACATGTGGGGGGGGTTACACAATTGACGGGGACGGATGTTTGGATATCTCGAGCCCATGAGCCCACAGATGGCAACAGTGGAACTGAGATCCCCACCCATGGGCAGTTGCCACTGTGACTTCACTGCCCAGGACGGGGCTGTGCTAGGGGCTGTGTAGGCCAGGCAGCAGGCACGCCCGTGAGTTGTGCCACCCATGCCTCAAGCTGGCATAGGGGCCCAAGCACAGTGTGCCAGATCTCCCTACGCACCACAGTCCGGACACTACGGAGGGTGAGTGGATGTTCTCCTCCGGCCACACTTGCAGAGGGGGGATGAGCCCCATCCCCTGCAGCGCTTCCACTCGCAGGTGGCACAGGGCCACCGGAGGAGGGTCCAGCCTGGGCACTACTGCCAGGTGCACTCACCAGCTGAGGTGGGAGAGGTGGGTCCGCTGGAACCCGCCTTCCCTGTCATCTTATGTTTTGCATTATTTAGTGACAGTTTGGGTTAGTAACATTCAATACCATTCACAATTAGTTGTAACAGCATGCATTAGTATTCCCATTCACCAAACACCCATAAATTCAAGCCGTTGAACAGCAAGCATAACACATGCATAATTTGAACAACAGTACACATTCCAACAACATGCAGGGTTGAGTGATGGCAACAGGCCATCAGGTTTGGATGTATGAACAGGGCACATGCATCAATGTGCATGCAAATATGTATGAACCAACAGGACAATTGTCCAGGGGTGTTAATTGTGAATACACATACCCATTTCATGTGGAATGGATTATTTGTGGTTATAGGGTAGGGTGAAGATAAATTTCATTAACAACTTCAAATACCTATACATATGCTGTACATTTCTACTAGCTGCAGATATATACACACTACAGGTCTGTCTTCAGTTTCCTATGTGACAACTTATTCATGTTGGTGATAGGAATGTTACTGCTACATCACTATACATTTCATTTTTATTCATACACATTCATATCTGTCTCTGTTCAGCTACATCATCCTGCTACATTTGCTTTATATGGCTATAGACAACTGTAGATGTTTGGTATTTCATACAACCATACTATCTGCATATTGCAAACTGAGAGCAACATATCCAGATTTTGGGACACACATTCCAGCTTCAGTACTTTTTTCAACACATGTTGCTGTTTGCTTCTGCCTCTCACATTCATTTCATTCTCTACTGACTGCAGTATACTTTAGTCAGGAGTTATTACTACTTTATTGGTGGATTCATACCTCTTTCTCACACTCTCTCACTTGTTTTATTTTTACAATTCAGGATGGTACTTAATTCTAGGCTTTATTGACATGTTTTACTTTTAGTTATAACAATCCTTTCCAACAGTCTCACTTGTGTCATGTTTCAGAATTTAAACAGAGGGATATATTTCACACATGTGTTTTACTCAGCTTCTGTAGCTGTACTTTTCAGCCTGCTGCAGGTTATGTACTATTATATTACAGGTGGAACATCTTTATTTCAGACTTGTTTCATTTTTATTTTTGGATTACAGGCTGCATCACACTTTTGTAATCAAACAATACTTGCAAACTCTCTTACACTGTTACTTGCACTTTTTGTTAATAAGTGACTACACTGCACTCTTTTGCAAGCTGTCATACTTATATTTTTTTACAGTTACAGGGAGAGAATCACTGACCTGCCTGGTGGTGCAACCACACCAGCCTATCGGCATAGGCTCGACGGTTCGCAGAACGGACACCTGCAGCTGCAATATAAATTATGTAATATTGGAATACACATCTCCATAATATCAGCTAGGTTAATTTCTTACATAAATAATTACATGTAACTTACTCAGTAGTGGGGCATTGGGCATTTGCCGGGCCTCCTTGAAACAACGGTTCAGTTGGTCCTGCTTCTGTCTCTTCAGGTCCGCATGGTGGTGATGGACCTGTTCACCAGTCCTTGGTATTCCTGTGGCACCGGTGAGATCATGTGCCAACCAGTCCCACGCCTCAGCCCTATATGCTCCCCACAGGACCTGACCCTGCATGAGTTGGGCCTCATGATCATGGACGAGGAGCCAAACCATATATTTGGACTCCTCAATGCCCCATCTCTGTGCTCGGAAGCAACTACCCTCTCCTACACCTGCCATCCTAACTGCAAGTCGGTTCCACAATCGGTTATGCTGTGTATTCCCGCTTATGGGGCTTATATATGCCGTTTTCCCGCACTTATCTGTGATTGGCCATTTTGGAATTGTATCAGCTTCACAAAACCTGCTTTGTCATGCTCCTCTTTCCATTCATTGCTATATATATGCTATTACTGCATTTCTAAGAGCAATTGTCATGGCTTAGTGGTTTACTACTTTGACTATGGTGCATGGTATCCTGAGTTCAAACCTGGCCATTGCTTTTTATATTTTATGACTGTCTACACAGGCTAGGAGGTGTGTCTGTGTAAAGGCAGTTTTGATACAGCTTGCTCAACGTTGCCCGTTGGTTAGCTAGTTGGCGCAGTGCACAGCTCCGGGCAAACGGGTCACGCTGGCTTACGTGCTGTTTGGCTGTCAGCACGCATATTATGCTCAGCTCAGCTACGGGCACACAGTTTCAGTGTGTTGGTATTCTGCTCAACCCCGGCCACTCCTTCTACACCTGTTAAACCACTACTCACCTACGGGCACTCATTTTACACCTGTTAAAACACTGCTCACCTACGGGCAGATATACTCAGTTTGTTAGAGTGTAGCTCAGCTATAGGCACATCTGACATTTTTTTTTTTTATTATCTCACATTTCTTCAAAATACATGGCCCATTTCATTACATTTTACATAAAATATAATTTTATATATGTACATATATGTCAGGGAATTGTTTCGTGCTTATTTCACTAAAAATAAAATTTGATGTTGTGGGGGCTCAAACCATGACTGCCTCCTCTTCAGCCAACGTCTCTACCACTACGCTACTGCTTCTTTGCTTACTTTGCATATTTAGTTCTTATATGCTTTTCCACTGACTGCTAACTGTGGCTAAGCCGGCACACCAGCAAACGAGCGCACTCACGGGCAAACATCTTTACAACTTATAAAAAAATATATAACATGTTCAATTATACATTTTATGTTCATAGTCTGTGGGGGCATGTGTTATTTTGTGTTTATTCACATTTACATGGACTCTGTCGTGGGGGTTTACTTTCGGGACTTTTACTCTTCTGGGGGCATGTCCGTTTGCACCTAAATTGGCTTGAACTACATAATTACCTAACGTTCACAACTAACTACAGTACACAAACTCATTCATCATCCAGAAAAATGCTCTGCATTACAAAACTTATTACTGCCCTACTGTCCAACAAGGGTCTTCCATTCTAGTAACAAATTATTATTAGTAACAAATAAGTCAAATAATGTTGCAGGAGACTCGTTCTACTCCCAATACATTTCTAAGCTATGAAATAGTATCCCCACATAAATAAAACTCCCCAACAAACTCAGTAGTTTTAAACCACTGCTTAAACAAAATCTTAAGCAATCTTAGTCCTACGCAAGCTCATCACCAGGTTAAGACTTTGTGCTCACTGTATGATACTTTCCAAATACTCTTCTTAAACAGATTACTCTCAACCTCTCACTGAAATGACAAAATAGCTTTCATACATAACTGCTACCTGCACAACCACCTAAGCTGCACGTGGGCTTTCTCTTTAGTAATGTCTACCTCTGTAAATCTTAAAATGTATAAATGTAACTACTGTATGTGTATAAATGTAAATAGAAATGTAACTACTCTGTGTTTAACTGTAACTAAGTATAATGCAATATAAACAAATGGAGCTTTTCTCTGTGAGTTTCCACTGAAAAGGGGTATTATTCAGTTGGACTTTCTCAGTAAGCAAAGATGCATAGATAGATAGATAGATAGATAGATAGATAGATAGATAGATAGATAGGCAGATAGATAAATAAGTTAATTAAGTAAACAGATCAATTATTGACAAACATTTATTGTCTCATTAACCTCCAAAAGTGCCTTAAAAGAAACAGTCATAAAGAATTACTATTAACTTTGTTTACCTACATAATTATTAACTTTAATCAGAAACTATACTGGCACTGGCATTAAAATGATCAGCAGTCTGTGGAAAAAAAATCATTTGTTTTTATATCTGTGTACATTACTGGGCTAGTTATAAATACACTAATTTCTATAAATAGTTTAAATTGAGGTCATTATTAAGTACCAAAGGTGAGACTGCTACAGGTGCATGTGTCCCAAGCATGTGAAGACTACTGTCTCAAAGCCAGGGACTCAAGTGTTTTGTAGCTCTGGTATTTTGCCATTCATACTTGAGCTCAAATATGAATTCAGACAAGTATCTGCCACAGCTTACCCAAATACATTGACTGAGTACAAGCCAGTTAACTCCGACAGCCATGTTCAGGGAGTGGGAGTGTAGATTAGGCACTGGTCAGTAAGGAAAGTTTAGGTTTAGGGAGTGGGAAGGGAGTTTTAGGGTTAGGGAGCAAGAAGAGAATCTTAGGGTTAGGGAAAAGGAGGGAGTTTAGGGATAGGGAATTGGAAGGAGTTATAGGGTTAGGGAGCAGTAAGAAAGTTGTAGGGTTAGAGTAAGTATTCTGGAAAGGCTCGGAATGTTAAGTAGTTATAAAATATTGAGTTTGTGGGAGTTCTAACTCTGGCCTTTTTGAGCAAGTGGTAGCAAGTAAGTGTGTCACAAGAATTTAGAAAGCAAGAACTTGTAGCGGATCCCCAGAAGATAGTTATATATTTGGTATCAACTGCTATTGTGATTCAGGTTTTTCCAGGACACTGTTATAATCTAGTATTCTGATGTTTGCGTGCACCTTTTTCAATACACTGAATAAGAAATGTTTATACTTGTTATACCCTTTGGTATGTGTAGTGTATTGTATTGCTTTCATCCTTTTTGTCTGATGTTATAATCATGCTCATAAATATGCTGCAATAGCTTGTGTAAGGTTTTACCAGTGTAAGAAATGTCCCAGCCTGAGCACATGCTCATATAAGTAATGCCTGCTGTATTGCACGATAATATTTATTCAGCATAATGGTGCACTCTAAAGACAGAAGGGAAATGTAAAACCCCTCTGAAACATACTTATAGTAATGGCAAGACCCACACTTGAACACTCCTGTGTTGTTGGAAGTGGAATACTGAACTCTTCCACATTCCAGGTGGGACTGCATTGTAACCCCTCCTGAACTCTCCCACATTCCAGGTGGGACCTCATATTAACCTCTCTTGAACTCTCTCACATTCCAGGTGGGACCTCATACTAGCCCTCCTACTGTACACAACACCCTGCTTTAAAAAAGGTCATTATTGCACTGGAACATCTTCCTATTGCTGATGATTATTTTTGTATCACACGAGTCAACAGTATATGGGAATAGTAAAGCCTTCCCATATTCAGTTTATTCACATTTTATTTATTTTTATTTACTTTTATTTTATTTTATTTTACATTTGTTGACCGGGATAGTCCGACTGGATGCATGTCCATTTTCTGCAGAGGCCTGGGGAGAAAAGCTCCAAGGGTAAGCAGATATAGCATTACATAATACCAGCATTATTACAAACAGACTATTTACAGAGATTACATAAGTAAGCGAGTTAAACAAGTTCCACAGGTTAGAGTTAATCCTGAGCACAAGTCAGGATTAAATTAAATTACACAGTAAACTGGTTAACAGATTTTTACACATTCTAGAGAGAGTTAGCCAGGCTTGATACATTGACATAGCCAGTTAAGTGACAAATGTTGTTTGAGTCTAGTTTTAAATTGACCTAAGGTGGAAAGTAAGGTAATATCAGCGGGAAGAGAGTTTCAGGATCTACTTACACATCTGTTATTTTTTAAATAAAAATGAAAATCTCTAGTTATAGGTGCAGATTCTCTTTATCTGTGTCAAATACTAAGTGCTTTGAATATGTTTTATTCTATGTACATTTTATAGGCAACATATTTTTATGTACAGGTGATGAATTTTAATTTGCATAATGTTTGATGAAATGAATGCCAGTACTTGGTTTTTAAAAAAATTTCATAATTGTTCTACAGACAAGATAAAGTTCCTATATATGACAGTTTCTAAAGATGAATGAAACACATTTGAATCATCAGTTTTTAGTAAATCGACATTTCAGAATATGTATCTGCACAATAAGAGCATTTTTCTTAAATATTCAAAATTCATTAGGATATTATGATTTCATGGCTTAATCACATATTTAGTTAATTTTTAATTTGATAATTGCAGTAGACTACTAATTATGTTTGACCTATTTCAGATTCAGTCAGGGATAAACAGAATAGATACATCATTACATCATATACAAAGTACATGAGAAAATGATGTGCACACACACACACACACACACACACACACACACACACAACACACATATTTTATATATATATATATATATATATATATATATAATATACATATATATATTATATATATATATATATATATATATATATATATATATATATATATATATAATATATTATATATAAAGTGAATATCAAAGTTGGCTTGAGAGTATAAAGGCAATAGATAAATGACATTGCATACAGGGTGACTAAAACACAATATATATATATATATATATATATATATATATATATATATATATATGGATTATGTACAGATGGGAAATCAGAGATGGCACGCTGGAAAAACTGCAGTGAAAAGTAGAATCAGAGCAAGGTATATAAAGGGAGGTAGGGTGGAATAGATTAATTTATATGACCAGAGACAGGCAGAGAGAGAGAGAGAGACCAGCTGCATTTTCTTTGACTCTTGTAATATGCTTTTAAATATGATCTGAAAATGGAGTAAGAGGAATGATCTTTAAGTAAAGAAAGGAGATATTCCCAGAGTTTGGGACCAAGGACTGAAAAAGTATTCTTTGTGCACTTAGGGCTAGTTTAGGGGGTTTGGAAGAGCTGACCAGGAGGATTAAGATTTCTAAAGTTGTATTATAGTGCATTTATGAATAGTCTGGAAGCTAGTAAATGGAAGGTCTCATTCTTGATAAGTTTAAACAACAGAGAGCCAAGTAGAAAGTCAACACATTGTTTCACAGGTAGTTAGCTAACTTTTCCAATCGTTTTGCAGTAGTGTTGATTTTTATGAGGAGAGAGTGATGACTCTGTAAATAGCATTTGAGATGTTTTGAATAGAGTATGCATTTTTTTAGAGGATGCAACAATCAGAGGGAGACCATATTCTATCTGAGCCAGTAAAATACATTTATCTATTTATTTATTGATTTCTTAATGAGTGTGGTCCAGAGGGAGATGGAAATTTAGGAAGTGGTCCAAACAAATGCCTAGGTATTTGAATTAAGTGACATTTTCAGTAGTAGTATTATTCAGATGATCAAAGATCTGTAGAGGTCTGGAGGTAGAAGTAAGCATGTGCCTAGTACTAAAAAACATTGTTTTTGTTCTAGAGGAGTTAAACAACAATTGTTTATCATCAATCCATTGAATAAGGGCATGAAAATCAGCCTCAAAACTGACTTCAAGAAAGTGGAGAACATGCATTGTCAGTTGTATAAACATTTTCTAGAGAATGTGATTTTTTTTAAAGAAATGTGTTTATCTCCAGAGGTTATGAGACAGAAATGTTAGAAGGGTCAAAAGGAATGCATTACTTTATGTTTGCTTACAGATTTTTGCTTTAGTTTCTTCTGAAAGAGCTTATTTTGCATATAAGAATAAAGTGAAAAAGAAACAAACACATGAAACAAAAACATTAGCTACTCTAGTTTTAGTAGTTAGGGTAATGGAAATGTTCTATTATCAGATACAATGTCATCTACAGGATTTGATTCCCACGGACATATGCTTTGTCCAGCCATCAATAATGTTATCTAAAGAATTTAGCAGTTTGCTTTTTTGATAAGCATATTTTCAGTATGTGAATTTTATCTGTTTGTTTTGTAATGTGTATGATTTATTATCTGTTTTGCTTTTATAGTTTTAAAAATATTTTAAACAGGCATAGAAAAGCAGTGCTGTCTAAATAAAACCAAGAGTGAAGTACATGCGAGACAGAAGTAGATTAGGCAAGATAATAAATTAACAGCCAAAATAAATTTTTTTACCAATGATGTAATTCATGGAAAGCATTATTACATAACAAAATATCATAAACCACAGTCTGTTGATCTCCCAGCTTATAAGCTATTTTAAAGAATATGCTAAATGTTTTAACAGTTACAATAAAGGAAGTGTTCCTTGCCAAAATTAAACATACCGGTAATATATCTAAACATGTCAGCCTGCCTTATGGAATAATTAGCAGTTGTGATTCATTTGACAAATGTTTGTGTATATGTAATGCACCATTCATAAACAAGGTTCACTATTGTGTAGGGCTGGTAACTGGGAAAAAACACATACCAGAGACCAAAACAGTTTGTAAAATCTAAAATCTTTAAACCACATAGGAGTAACAATGTACTCTGTTGTGAATTTGGAGGACTCCATGAACACAGTAGGCAGGAAAAGTAAGGTCCTCAGCAAACTTCACAGTTCAGAAACTTGTGGATTCTGGAGTACTGCATGCATGGGAAGCCTCACATTAGGACTGCACCAGTGCAGGCTTTTTACACCAAAAATTGTTATCAACTGAACAATGCTGAGCAGAACAAACACGACACCATGGATTACAGCTGAATGCCTTCATTAAAATATAATGCTGCATCACAGGCTACTGATCACAGCAGCATTATGGTACAACCACATGTCATAGCCCTCCTGCAGGTAGATATAATGGGAGCAGACACAGCAATGGATCATCTCGTTATAATAGGATCCAAACAGCTGCTGCTCCAGTGTTTTGCCAGATAAGCATTAGACTTTTATAGATTACCATTAGACATGAAGCAAAACAGGAAACAGCTATTGTTGAAAACAGAACTAAGCAATGAGATTCTGATGATTTTTGAAATAGTGTTAATATTTTTTTGAATAGATTTAATTACTTTATATATTTTCATTAACTCAACTGTACTTTTCTCATTTACTTGCAAAGTGATCACTTCAGGATAGTTATGCATGGTGATTTTTCATACAGCAGTACTTTTCTTTCTGGCATCAAAAGTTATAAGGAAAACATTTACTTTATATACTGTTGCTTTTCATAAGGGACATTTACTTATAATATGTCTATACAACATAAGAATGTTTACAAGCACTTAAATAGGTAAAATTAATTAAAATTAATTCAATGTAATACTGGTTCCATGAGTAAAATTAACTGACTAAAATTATGTACATACTTAGAAGTGCTGACAATTCTGCTCACAAGTCACACTCTCTCCTCAGCCTGTAGAACTGACCCTCAAGACTATCTGCTTTTGACCAAGGACTGTTATGCTAGCACCTCTGTTCTGTAAGCATATAGTTTTCTGTGTGCGAATGTAGCACAAGTGTATAACAAAGATCTTAAAATCTAAAAAGCCCAGTGATAAACATTTTGAGAGTGTAGCCCCCAAAAGACATAATGGTATGCACAGAAGTGCTGAGAGTACTCTTTTCACAGTCCTAGATGCTGGTAATAGCATGCAAGTGTAGTTTGCATGTGATCTAACACTGGAGTGGTTTTGTTCTATGATCTGTATTAAAGTCTAGAACAAATATAAACAAAGGTCCCCATAACAATAGTTCATAACTGCATAAACTTTTTTTATGAATACACACTAGCAGTCTGGTATCTATCTTTCTACTTCAAAAATTACTGAAACAGAAGTCAAAAAAGGTCTAAATAAACATAATCCCATTATACGGAACAACATTCTTCACTTTTCACTTGTCTGTCGATTACATTGCTAAACCACTTGCCCACATACACAATATGTCCTTAGCCTCAGGCATCTTTCCTACCCAGTTAAAACATGCCACCATTATATCACTATCACCTACAGCTAATCTATGCCCCCTTACAAAGATTTTTAAAAAACTCAATCTACAAACAGATTTTCCAGCACTTAAATCAGTACAAGCTACTACATGACATGTAGCATTGCTGCCCTTTCTAACCACATCAGACACTGTTCTAAATAACATGAATGAAGAGGCCTGATAACCGGAAGTCTTTTTCTAATAGGAGTAGAACCTTTGAAACTGTGAAACACTGTCTAATGCTCAACTATCAAGGCAAACTAAACTTTAGTGTCAATACTTTGCTGGATCAAGAGCTACATTATGAACAGACCATTCCAAATATATACCTGAGGCTCACTGTCACAACCAGGAATATAACACACTGGTGTTCCACAAGGATCAGTGCCAGGACCCCACTTAGTCTCAACTTGATTAATGGCTTAACCTATGACCTTCCCTACCTTAAGACAATTATGTAGGTTGATGATATTCAACTCCTAGAAGCAAGTAAAAACTAATCAGCACTAGAACAAAAGTTACAAGCCACATTCCCAGAGCTCTGAAACTGGACCCAAGAAAATACTTCTGGTAAAGCCAACAAAATTCAGTGTCATGGCATTCATCGCCAGCCGAAGGTTGCATGACCTCTTTCCTCTTAGAATTCTAGATGATAATGGTAATGCTCTACCCAAGAGTACCAAACAAAAATATTTTTGACTAACCCTGGACCCCACATTCACCTTCTCTAAGCATATAGATAGAATTGTTAGTTAAACCCTCATATAACACATCTACTACAGAATTGTCTACCTGCAGTCTACAACTGCTTACCATGCCTGACCAGAAATGTAATTATCCCCAAAAATTAAATATGGCCTGTAACTGTCATCTTCACATTTGAGCTCAAACATGCAAAAACAAGACCGCTCTCAATAAGATTTGAGATTTGTTTTACTTGGTAATCCTTGCAGCTATCACTATGACTTGATTTAAAAGTTTAAATAGCTACCTATAAAACGCAGATCCATTCTTTTTCATTTCCATAATTGTAATTTAGGGCTAGTTTCTGCACTTGAAATCCAAGATAGAAATAAGGCAGCAAGTTTACACCCTTAGGGAAAGCAATGAAGAAAATGCCTGCTTTGTCAGAGCACATATTAAATCACCATCAGTGAAAGACCCTTCTTTAAAATATATCATTCCATAAGAAATTATCTCCCTCCTGATGTCAAGCAGCAAACAAAATAAAAAAAAAATTGCTGCTCTTCAAAACAAAACTGAAGGAACACCTAGCAAAGGGCACAGCCTGCTCCTGCTATCATGACAATGGTTAAATCGTAACTGAACAAGGGCCACCACTCACAAGCTCTCTGTATTATTATTTGCTAGTTCCAATTGCATTTTTCTTTCCTTTACTAATTTATTGTTAACTTTATACGTATGCTAAAAGTAAGTTTAGCAATTGATTTTCTATTCTTCATTCCTTTGTACCTACTTCCATTTTGTATTGCATCCCATTTTTAATTTCTGTACTCCATCTTTCATTATACATGCTATTTTGCCATTTCAGCTGGGTCATTGCAGAAAAAGGTCAGTCAACCAGTCAACTTAACCAGTTAGAAAATGTAATAAAATACCCCCCAGGAATATCCCATAATCAAGCGACCATATATATCACATTATTCCTATTAATGAAACTATACATAGCATCCAAATGGGTGGACAGAATAGATATCAATTGGGCCAAATTCAAAAAGATGGCAATTAAACACATATGCTAGCTCATAAATGGGTAACTGATGCAAAAAATAACAGTGTTAAGAAACTAAAAATATGGGAACAGATGTTTAACATACTGCTAGCTTAATTAACCCACATTATCATAAAGACACAGACATTTATGCTCAAAATTATACCTTCAACATATATATATATATATATATATATATATATATATATATATATATATAGATATATAGATATGTAATGACAGGATTTCTCCATAACAGGGTAAGCTCGATACATGGATTTAACAAAATAATTGATGGCACTTTTGTACAGCTGTAAATATTGATGTTTCATGTTGATCTATAAATACTGTTCACCGTTAACTCTGTACCCAGTGTATTAATACATTGTTGATGTTGGTTGGTCTATGTTTGTTCTGTATATTGAAAAATTCAAAATAAAAATTTTTTTTTGGAAAAAAAATAAATGCAATAAAATAAACAACTAAAAAAAACGTACAGTTATGCCTATAGTTATGATATGTTAATATGATTCCAGCTTTTTTGCTTCCGAGTTATCATAGAAATGCCTTATAAATTGCCTCACAATGATTTCATGATATCTAGTAGAGATTATATAAATTAAAATCCTTTTACCCAAAGTCATACTGTGAGTGCAGTAAAAGAGAACTGTGCAAGGCTGAACAGCAGATTTCAAAACAGTATGGCTTGCTTTGCAGAGCAGCTAAGTACTAAAACATGACTTATGACCTTTATTATAGACTTATTGTAAATGTCTAGTTTAGTTATTAATACATGTAGTTGTGTGCTTACTGTAAAATGGCATCCTGTTATACAAAGAAGGAAGTGGTTCTTACATTAACGTTTCAGACACAGACTTTTTGTTTCAGGGATTTTTAATTTCAGAAATATTGGGAGCTTTCTATGTTAAGAATAACAAGGACCTTTTACTTGACATTTCAAAGGAAAAACAGAAACGTTCCATATCAGAAATAACAACTTGATATTTCAAAGAAGAAAAACAAACGTTCCATATCAGAAATCACAACTTGACTTTTCAAAGACTACATAAAATGAAAACCAGAAGAAACTACAAGGATATTAAAATAACATTGCTTCCCCTTTGAAAAGGGTATATAAACTGTACATTATTTTGTCTACTTTAGTGATGTCTTTGACTGGGTGTGCATCCGTCTTTACTTTTGTATTCTAGCTGTGTTATTATAGAATTGAAATTTGTAGTAATACAAATAAATATTAATGGATGCAGTAGTATGCTGTCTGGTCACTTTCAGCCATTTTTAACAGTGGCGAGCCCGCTGTCCGTGACCTTTTTATCCATTATCAGCAGTTAATTTTTCATAGGGCACTATTTTTCTATGTCAGTTTAACAGTTTGACAGTTCCAGTGTTTCAACAGATTAACCATGCCAGTATTTCGTTGGTGGATGCAGAGTGTTGACACGGAAACTGTCCTTCGATGGACCACCTACAATTCGTCTGTGGAGAAATGCCATATTTTTCCCTGACTTCAGCCTGATCACCTGTTCATCTTCTGAGAAAACTACGGTAAATTCTTCACAGTTATAACATGGCTGCCATAAAAGACATTAGTTAAAAATGCCCACATTCTGTAGAAATAGATTTAAATGAGACACCTGATATAGTCATGTCATATTTGCAATCCTGGTTTGCATCTTCTATGTTAGACATAAAATGTCAATCTGGCATTTTTAATGCACAAAAGATAGATAAAAGTTGTATTTGTAAATGGATAAATGTTTATTCTCAATATATTACTAAATCAAGAGTTATGCAAAAAGATTGGGCAGGATTCACGAAGCCTCCGTGTAAGAGTTACAAGGCTTACACGGAGGCTGCAGTTAAACGGTGTGACGTCAGCATATCATGCATATGCATGAGGGCATGCTGAATCACAACTAAGGCTTACACGGTCCATGGAAGACAGTAGGGGGTGTGTCTGCAGGCCGAGCCCTGCAAACGGACACGCCCCCAGAAGAGTAAAAGTCCTGAAAGTAAACCCCCACGACAAAGTCTGTGTAAATGTGAATAAACACAACACAACACATGCCCCCACAGACTATGAACATAAAATATATAAATGAACATGTTATATTTTTTTTAAATTGTAAAGATGTTTGCCCATGAGTGCGCTCGTTTGCGCGGGCGTGCCCGTAGCTTAGCCACAGTTAGCAGTCAGTGGAAAAGCATATAAGAACTACATATGCACAGTAAGCCAAGAAGCAATGGCGTAGCTGTAGAGACATCGGCTGAAGAGCAGGCAGTCATGGCTCGAGCCCCCCCCCAACATCAATTTTTATTTTTAGTGAAATAAGCACAAACCAAGTCCCTGACATATATGTACACATATAAAATTATATTTTATGTAAAATGTAATGAAATGGGCCATTTATTTTGAAGAAATGTGAGATAACAAAATAATAAAAAATGTCAGATGTGCCTATAGCTGAGCTACAGTTTAACAAGTTGAGTGCATCTGCCCGTAGGTGAGCAGTGGTTTAACAGGTGTAAAATGAGTGCCCATAGGTGAGCAGTGGTTTAACAGGTGTAAAATGAGTGCCCGTAGGTGAGCAGTGGTTTAACAGGTGTAAAATGAGTGCCCGTAGGTGAGCAGTGGTTTAACAGGTGTAAAATGAGTGCCCGTAGGTGAGCAGTGGTTTAACACGCTGAAACTGTGTGCCCGTAGCTGAGCTGAGCATAATATGCGTACTGACAGCCAAACCACGCGTAAACCAGCGTACCCCGTTTGCGCGGAGCTGCGCACCGTGCCGACAAGCTAACCGACGGGCAACGTTGAGCAAGCTGTAACAAAACTGCCTTTACACAGACACACCTCCTAGCCTGTGTAGACAGTCATAAAATATAAAAAGCAGTGGCCAGGTTCGAACCCAGGATACCATGCACCAAAGTTAAGGTACTGAACCACTAAGCCATGACAGTTGCACTTAGAAATGCAGTAATAGCAAATATATAGGAATGAATAGAAAGAGGAGCATGACAAAGCAGGTTTTGCGAAGCTGATACAATTCCAAAATGGCCAATCAGAGATAAGTGCGGGGAAAACGGCATATATAAGCCCCATAGGCGGGAATACACAGCATAACTGATTGTAGAGCCAACTTGCAGCCAGAATGTCAGGTGTAGGTGAGGGTAGTTGCTTTCGAGCACAGAGGTGGGGCATTGAGGAGTCCAAATATATGGTTTGGCTCCTTGTCCACAATCATGAGGCCCAACTCATACAGGGCCAGGTCCTGTGGGGAGCATATAGGGCTGAGGCGTGGGACCGGTTGGCTCATGATCTCACCAGTGCCGCAGGGATACCAAGGACTGGTGAGCAGGTCCATCACCACCATGCGGACCTGAAGATATGGAAGCAGGACCAACTGAACCGTTGGATCCAGGAGACCCCGCAAATGCCCAACGCCCCACTACTGAGTAAGTTACATCTAATTATTTATGTAAGAAATTAACCTAGCTGATATTATGGAGATGTGTATTCCAATATTACTTTATTTATATTACAGCTGCAGGTGTCCGTTCTGCGAACCGTAGAGCCTATGGCGATAGGCTGGTGCGGTTGCGCCACCAGGCAGTTCAGTAATCCTCTCCCTGTAACTGTAAATAAATATAAAAGTATGACAGTTAGCAAAAGAGTGCAGTGTAGTCACTAAGTAATAAAATGTGCAAGTAACAGTGTAAGAGGGTTTGCAAGTATTGCTTGATTACAAAAGTGTGATGCAGTCTGTAATCCAAACAGAAAAATGAAAAAGTCTGAAATAAAGTCTGAAATAAAGATGTCCCACCTGTAATATAATAGTACATAACCTGCAGCAGGCTGAAAAGTACAGCTGCAGAAGCTGTGTAAAACACGTCTGAAATATATCCCTGTTGAAATACAGAAACATGACAGAAGTGAGACTGTTGGAAAGGATTGTAATAACTACAGGTAAAACATGTCAATAAAGCCTAGAATTAAGTACCATCCTGAATTGTAAAAATAAAACAAGTGAGAGAGTGTGAGAAAGAGTTATGAATCCACCAATAAAGTAGTAATAACTCCTGAATAAAGTATACTACAGTCAGTACAGAATGAAATGAATGTGACAAGCAGAACCAAACTGTAGAATGTGTTGAAAATGTTACTGCAGCTGGAATGTGTATCCCAAAATCTGGATATGTTGCTTTCAGTCTGCAATATGCAGATAGTATGGTTGTCTGAAATACAAAACATCCACAGTTGTCTATAACTATATAAAGCAAATGTAGCAGGATGATGTAGCTGAACAGAGCCAGATATGAATGTGTATGAATAAAAATGAAAATGTATATTGATGTAGCAGTAACATTCCTATCACCAACTTGAAGTAGATATCACATAGGAAACTGTAGGCAGAACTGTAGTGTGTATATATCTGCAGCTATTAGAAATGTACAGCATATGTATTGTTATTTGAAGTTGTTAATTAAGTTTTCTTCACCCTACCCTATAACCACATATAATCCATTCCACGTGAAATTGGTATGTGCAATCACAATTAACACCCCCGGACATTTGTCCTGTTGGTTCATACATATTTGCATATACATTGATGCATCTGCCCTGTTCATACATCCAAACCTGATGGCCTGTTGCCATCAATCAACCCTGCATGTTGTTGGACTGTGCATTGCTGTTCAAAATATGCATGTGTTATGCTTGCTGTTCAATGGTTTGAATATCTGGGTGTTTGGTTAATGGGAATACTAATGCATGCTGTTACAACTAATTGTGAATGGTATTGTACGTTACTAACCCAAACTGTCATGACATAATGCAAAACATAGGACAACAGGGAAGGCGGGTTCCAGCAGACCCACCTCTCCCTCCTCAGCTGGCGAGTGCACCTGGCAGTAGTGCCCAGTCTGGACCCTCCTCCGGTGGCCCTGTGCCACCTGCGGGTGGAAGCACTGCAGGGGATGGGGCTCGTCCCCCCTCTGCAAGTGTGGCCAGAGGAGAACAACCACTCACCCTCCATAGTGTCCAGACTGTGGTGCGTATTGAGATCCAGGAAGCTGTTCTTGGGCCCCTACACCAGCTTGAGGCACATGTGGCACAGCTAATGGGCGTGCCTGCAGCCTGGACTACACAGCCCCCAGCACAGCCCTGTCCTGGGCTGTGAAGGCACAGTGGCAACTGCCCATGGGTGGGGATATCAGTTCCACGGTTGCCATCTGTGGGCTCATGGGCTCTAGATATCCAAACATCCATCCCCGTCAATTGTGTAACCCCCCCACATGTGTCATACACTGCCCCTGTATGCGTCTTGTTTGTCTTGTCTGTTAACCTACCCAACCTACCTCCCCAGCTATACCGACTTCCTGTACCTGACATACCACTCTCACCTGAAAAAAAAAAAAAGGGCACTCTGTACCCACAAAAAAATTACGCCCATACATAGCTGCCCATTTTGCACACATGTCTGCTGGACATGGAAACTGTCAATTACAATTGGCAGTACAACAAGTATTATTGTTGTCCTCACACCTCTCTCAGGGGTGGAAGGTTTCAAATGTCACACCAAATTACAAACATATGCACTACTGTTGCTGATGAAGAAATGGGCAGCTATGGGCCTTACCTACATCCCTCCTGCAAAACCCGAGCTTGTTTCCCTACTGTCTTACCCTCTTTGTGACCCCTTTTTCACCACTTTCCTGTCTCCCCATTTTCATTTCTTTCAAAGAAAATAGCAACGGGTGTGCTCAAGAGTAAGCACTTTTAAGCAGCTGTAAGCGGGTGTGCGAGGAGCTGAACGCCAGTTCGCATGCGTGAGCTCCACGCAAACCAGCGCTAACCCGGTTACAACTGCTTAAAAGTGCCTTAGTCACTCTGCATGACAAGGCCTGTAGTCTGCTCAAAAGCAAAATAAAATCCCACTGTCAGTCCTGAACCCAGGACCTTGGAAACAGTTGTCTGCATGACTTACCACTAAGCCATGACTGTTATATAAGAACACTGTGCTATAATAAATATATCATGTAATAGTAGGAATGAATGTAAAGGGAATATAGCATGTGTAGTACACAAAGCATGTCATGTATATTTACTGTCAAATGTAGTGGATTTCTAGAATAGTAGTGTGTGAACAGAAACAGCCATGCTAGTTGGTAGCTAGTAGGTAATAATGTCACTGTAGCACCTTGCAAGCCACACACATACTCACAGCAGGATAATCACTGCCCATACCCCACAACCTCTAACAGGAACACATCTGGACTAAGTAATAAAAAATGTGGAGCAAAGGGCCAAAAACAGGGACACATTCCAAATAATGCTACAACAGACTTAGACAGTTCAGAGAGTAACAGGTTCTGCATTTTGTTGGATGTTTGGAAGGGTATGAAGTCTGAAACTTAAATGTTTGTCACTGTAGTCTGACTTGAGCCCAGAGTGATTTGCCAGAAAAAGCTGTTTATGAGATATTGACCAAAATATGAGGCAAAAATGTGGACAACCTGCAAATATCTGTACACTTGAGAGGTCTGACACTGCCATATTTGAATAGTTAAGAGCCTAGACATAGCAACAGTGACTGAGTTACAGGGATGCCCCACAGACTCCCTGTGAAATGTACAAACAGTAGGCAGAAAGGTGTTACAACACATGCAATGGTAACTATGAAGTACTGAAAGTATGCACCACTTGCACGGCAGAAATAGTGTAGTAATACATATGCTCATGCTATCCCACAGTCACAACTGCAGAATACCAGACAATTTAATGGGTGTACCCCACTGATTGCACCATTCCATGAGGCAGATAAAAGATGCACCTGAGAGTCTCTGGGCCTGCTCAGCAGAATACACAAATACCCTAATAGATGTCAAGGCCCACACCATGGCCAGACCACACTGCATGCAGTAACACCCTAGCAGATATAGCAAGCATTCCAAGGTGTGAATGTACATGGAAATTAGGAAAGCCACAGCAACACACTACAGTCAAGACACCTAGCAGGCATACAATTAGTGAATGTAAAGGGCAAATATTGAAGCCATAGCAACAAAGTGCAAGAGCCACTGTTATATACCAGTTACACCACATGCCCCACAGGAAAGCACACACACCCACATTAACAGTAGTAGTAGTCTTAGGTGTCAGTGTACATACACACTTAGTACAGGAAACTGGAGAAATGAATGGAGAAATGTTAATCTACAACACAGCCAGAAATATGAGAGGGATACTAACCTTTACACTCACAGAACAGTGTCAACAGCATACCAGCATGGTCCCTGCCCTTAAACTCTGAAAGGACTATGCCTATCTCACATACCTTTTTATAGCACTGTCCTGGAATCACAGTGAGAACTGCAATCAATACACAATTGGCTGCATGCAATTAGCAAATGCTGGCTAACAATTGGTGCAGAGGCCATAACATGGACATATGCAGATACCTACAAAAGCATGCTGTACTCCCAGTCCACACCTGCAATACTTTCATTGCACCCTGTGGAGGTAGGGAGAGACAGAGAAAAAAAAAACATACACAAACAAAACCAGTCATCAACAACCACTCGAAAGCTGACAACTGGCAACTGGAGCAGCAGGACACCAAACCAGATGGCAACGCAAGTAGCTGTGACAAACACATGTAATGTAAAGTAATACTTTAAAAGTCTACATACTGTGAACCCTCCATATGTGTCATTGGTCTGTATCCATATGTATATGAAGATGTGCATAGGGCAGGGGACATACAGCAACTATCAGTGAAGGCTGTACATACATATGTATGTGAGGGCATCTATGTGCACATATCAATGTAGGTTGTGGTGCAATGTACAAAGTAGGTTTCACAGTTATGTATGTTTAGCAGTATGTTAGTGTGTGTATACAATTTTGTAAACAAACATGTTGATATACCTATCTATCATATGGATACGTATGTATGTCAATATATGTATGTATGTATATATATATATATATATATATATATATATATATATATATATATATATATATACATATAATATGCATATATGTATACATACATAGAGAGGGATGTAGGAATACATAGACAGATGTAGATAGATAGAATATGTACAAACATATATATGTAATACACACATACAGATATAGATATATGTAGATACATATGCATAGACAGACAGATCTGACTATCTACAGATATGACTGTATATGACGATCTCACACTCCCCCTGTCCCACCCTCTCTGTCACTCTCACCCCCTGTCTGTCACACCCCCCCTCCATATCTATAGCAATATATGTACATCGATATATATATATATATATATATGTGCATATGTATACAGACATATATATATATATATATATATATATATATATATATATATATATATATATATATATATATATATATATATATATATATATATACATATATATACATATATATATATATATATATATATAGTGAGAGAGAGAGAGATGTATATATATTCTGAGTGAGGCACATGTGTACAGATGTATTGCAACAGGTGCCTGGTGACAAAGGCATGGAGTGAACACCAGTGTCAAAAATGGAGTACCATACCCCATTTCAAATCACCTACACCAGTAACCACCAGATATGTGATTGGCTGCCCACCACTGCATGTGTCAGGGGTGAACAGGGTCATAAATGTGGACAATAGTCCCCCCAATGATATTCACAGTGGCACACTATTCCTGGAATACCTGCACATGATATGTGTCAGCAGACATGGTGTCTCAGCTATGGACATGTAGGTCAGTGTACCCCTCCACACCACACAATGGCTGCCATGGTATGTACCTCACATGACAGCTACAGATATGGAGAAGGACACAGTGACATGTACAACACTGTGACAATGCACTCAAACACATTACCAATGCTCAGTGACTGACAACACCACAGAGTACACACATACTACCCACATAGAGGTTACTACTCCTGGATTTACATACTTAAGTCACACCCATGACAGATGTCCAACAACCATAGTAACACCTCACACCATCCACAACCTAAATGACTGTTGTGTGTCGTCCGTGATACTGCAGTAGAGAGCACATGGTGGAGGTACAGGATCCTACCCACAGATAAGACATACCCTGCAATAAACCATACAGCATTAAGAAGCAAGACTCCCTATAAGTACATGTCACACATACCCCTGCTGAATGTTAGTCAGATAGGTAATATGCCATATGAGTCACCCTGTGTAACTGTTTGACAGGAGCAGGTACCATCACATCACATGTGTCACAATGGTCAGGGTAGCAGAACGGTATGCTGCTGTAGTCCCAGGGGCAATAGCATATTGTATTGTATTGTATTGTAATGTATTGTATTGTGTTGTACTGTATTGGTATGTAGAGGTGCCTCCTTCGTGGAGTGGAACCACTGCTGCTGTACGCCAGTGTACAGGTACATATCCTGTAGTCAGGCTAGTGTTACATAGCACTTTTATATGTGTGTGTTTAGCTCCTCTTGGAGTTCATGTAGCATGCAACCGGGGATACCATCAAGTCCCATTCATGTTGTGTTTTCTGCTTTTCTGAGGGCGGCTCTCACCTGGACATCTGTGATGACAGGGAGGTTACAGTCAGCAGGGATAAGTATGTCTTAGTTTGGGGGAGAGGGAGGGGGGAAACTTGCACTGAACCTGTCTGCCACAATGTTGCCAATATCTGTGGGTTCAGTGAATTATTTGTTGTTGTGTACTAACTATGAGCATATTGGAGGGTTTCTGACCAAGTTGCTAACATAACTGAAGAAGGCCTTGTGGTTATCTATAGTGTCCCCATTGATTTCCCTCTCAAAGTTGCCCATGGGTGTTTGTATGAGAGAAAATAGCTCCTTACTAGTGCTGATCAGACATGCCTTCCCTTTATGGAATTATGCTCTGTCTTGCAGTAGCTTCCATCTTTTGTTATACAATCTGTCTATGGCTGGGGTCCACCAGACAGGATGCTTTCCCTTTGTGGAGAGTGTCTTGGTCTTATATGGGATTGCATGATCCATGCATTCTCAGAGATGTCCGTAGAAATCATTTGTGATGGGGTCATCATTGTGGGTTGTGTCTTCCACTGGCCCAGTGGGCTTAAAGGATACCATGTCAGTGTTACGAAGTGTAAAGTTTGCATTTGAAATCTTATTCACTGTAGTCGTTTGTGCTGGTGGTGGAGGTGGGATATGTATATCCAGGGCAATTAGTTTGTGGTCAGCTCACAGTAGTTGATGATGTACCCCATACAGTACCTCGATACAAATCCCCAGAGTGAGGAGGTGCTTTGGACCTGAATCAGTGTTCTGACTGCTGTGGTTTGGTAGTATGTCGTATGGAGTGTGCCATTTACTGTTGCACAGTTGTTGGCTGAGCACTGATACCTGGCCATTTACATGTATAGCCACCAATAGACAGACAGATGCTATATATGTGAGATATGTTGTATCACAACAGTCGAGTAGCATGTGTAGTATGTGTGCCAAATTCTGCTGACATATTTTGCTGATATCATGTTATTTCCTTTTTCAGGACCATGACTCACCAGCGCAATCCAGCGTACTCTGCAGCTGAAAATGAGGAGATACACCAGAGCCTGGTGCGGGATTATGCAATACTCTTTTCCCGCACCAGCCAGAATCAGCAGGAGAGGGCTGCACTGTGGCAAGACCTGGTCCGTTGGGTAAATGACATAGGCACGCATAATAGGACATATGAGCAGGTACAACATCACTGCAGTGATTTAATCAGAAATGTCCTTCAGCATGTGTCGGATATCTACAGGCAACAGGTTGCCACAGGTGGTGGGGTGGCTACACATCCCCCACTCACCAGACTGGAGGGACTACTCATAAGTGTTGTGGCTCCAGCCCGCCAACAACAACATCAGCAGACCTGCATTATGATGGAGACTGGAGCCACACAGCAGCAAGACTACGAGCGTGCAGGTAATATGCCATATGTATAGTTGACTGTTGTGTACACTGATAGTTAATGCATGTGTGAGGTGCGTCCTTGGTTTGTAGCTGTCATCATAGTATTTAATGTGCGAGTGTGATATTCTCAATATCAGCAGCTGACCTGTGAAAGGCGACTGTTGTACTACTGACCTGTATCATACTCAGTAACAATGGCACAGTTGTGCCCACTGACATTAATTTCCTGACTTCTGCAGGTCCCTCCGGTGTAACAGCAATGCAGCCTATCCATGCTGGTGAGTGTGTATTAACAATACCTTTAGTAGTCCTGATACTAATAGTAATATTAGGCTCACTGAGTAGTATTCTGTGTATGCATGCAGGTGTGTCTGTGTCTGTGTGTTGATATCTCGCATACTGAGTAGTGTGCAAGTGTGCAATTGTGTGCATGTGTGCATGTGTGCATGTGTGCACCTGTGCATGTGTGCATGTGTGCATGTGTGCACCTGTGCATGTGTGCATGTGTGCATCACCGGTAACATTATGCAGACATTGTAAACTGTGTTTCCTGTTTCCCTCCCACAGGTTCAGGTGCTTCTCTGATGTCATGCAGCAGGGAACCTGAATCAGGTGCCATGGGTACTGATAATGATGACATCTGTGTAATGGCACAGGAAGGTATGCCAGGGTCCGTCATTGGTCAGCCAATTGACAGTACACAGCTGTCAACCCCATCAATGTGCACAGTTATCCTGCCAATACACCCTTTGTCACCAAAGTCCCTAGGTGATGGACAGGATACAGTGGGCATTGACCAGGGTAATGTGGTATCTGTGGCACATGCTTCCCCACACAGCAGCCATGGGCATGGCCCTGAGATGGTACCACACAGACAGATGTCTAGGGGTTCTCGTGGGAGCATCCATGGGTGTACTACCCCTGTCAGACGTGCCCACAAAGGTCTTACAACCTCAGCTATGTTTCGGGCTGTCATGCAGGCACAGTCACATATGGAACGGTACGCTAGACAGGGTCTGAGGGAGCTGACAGCATGTCACACAGCCATGACTGACAGTATGCGTGACATTGCGGCTGCCATCCATAATTTCACTGATGTCATAGACAGACGCTGTGAGGACATATTAGATCGGTTCCACAACTACATGTCCATGAGCCAGGGTGATGGTGGATGGTTGAGGTGTCGACGTGGGTGTATGCCAGCAACAGCAGCAGCTGGCAGTCGTCGCGGATGACAACAGGGCCGCGGCCGCCCCCATAGTGCCAGCAGCAGCCCCAGCAATGCTGGGTCTGTGCTGTCATCAGACCGCCTCAGGAGACCATGTGCACGTGGCTCTGGACAGGCCTGACAGGGATATGTGTCCAGTCAATGAACACCTGCTTCTGATGACAGTGCCCAGTCTGGATTGGTACCAGATATGGTCCATAGCACACCTGCAAGGCACAGGTACCGTGTCCATGGCCAGAGACACTGATCTGTATGACCTGGCAGGTACAGTCTGTGGCTGTCCACAAACACCAGTATATGGCAGCCATGAGGTGGAACTGTGTGCATCCATACACACATGCGAATTGACAACACCTAGGGCTACTGCATACACGCACACACTGCATCAACATTGCCCCACCTTGTACTGTTGTCCCTCACTAACACACATACACATACATGTCAATTGGTGGTATCAGTGGCAGACTCAGGCATACCAAGTTCACACCCTGTGCATATGATGAAACTGTGCCATCTCCTGCAATCTGTAACATCACTGCAGGTACAGGTTAACATGTTGCTGATGCACAGGGTGACTACATAGACGTGTAGTAATAGTATCATGTTGTTAACAGTACTGTGTGCTGATATAATTGTGGCTATATCCCAGCATGCCTGATGCAGTAAGGGTATGATTGTCTTGTACTGTTGTCTACACCCATGGTAAGTACCATACTGTATCATCTGCACATATTGGCATACTGGTGGTAAGGATGTCAACAGAATGCTACATACATAGGTAGCACAGGGGATAAGGTAATGAAAGTATTGATATGCAATGATGGACATGTAAACTGCAAGTGGCATGCTGCCCACACTGGACTCTGCAATGCAGATGTTTGAGGATGTTGATATGTGTGCGGTACTACACGACTGGTACAGGACACACAGGAGCACCCTAGCACTGCAAGCTCACATCTCATACCATGCTAGACAGCCCCAACACACAAAGCTAACTTTCACAGGAGGGAGAGTCACCATAAATGTCAGAGATACTGTGGTGGCAGGACAGGTAGCATACATCCTACTAAGTATGGAACCACTGAGTGAAGGCTCAGTGTCTGTTATTTGATGTGTATTACTGCAGGTATGAGCACCTGGGTTTCCATCCAGTTATTGTACATCCTGACGGTACATGGTCTGTACGCTTGTGTGCGCTGAGACTGGACCCTAACCATCTGACCTGTGTATTTCCATGTACATGTGTATAGTGCCTGCATATTTGCACTGTTACTTACTGGAAGTGGTACAGCTTGTTTGTTGTACAATGGACTACATGCAGCCCTGCTTACTGTAGCTTTGTTTGCATGCATGTTTGCTTGCAGTTACCCTGGAACACTGATCCCACCTGCAATGCAGAGTTACAGAGCTTCTGTGGACTCCTAGTGACATCTGCATAGCTTACTATATGTATGTCCATGTCTCACTTGACAGAACGTCACTGTTTGTCCTGTTCACATGTACGTTGCCTGTGACACATTGCATATGACTTACCTGGCATTTGTCCACGTGAGCAGTCATATATGCCAGTGCTAACTAATCACAGGCACTACACCCTCACATACTCACCTTCTGTACCTTGTTCCCCATTGGCCCTATGTGCTGTTAATCACTATGGCAATCACAATACTATGGTAGCATGTGCAAAGGTCACTTGTCAGTCACCTCTATGGTACAGTTGTGGAATATGTGGGCATGTGGCAATGTCACAGCTGCCACATGTACACAGTCCACCCTCTCCCCTACACATGGATGTACAACACATGTATGAGATGCAACCACATAGCCAAATTGGGGACTAAGCACTCTGAACCCAGTACCGGCATAACCTGTCAGGTGGCATGAAATTCTACAGTGACTACAATACCAGTCTGATGTAGACCTACACTGACAGCAATGCAAACACGTGAATGCACTGGGCCATTCGTGGAGCCTCATAATAGCATCCTGCCTGAGCAGCAGACACCTCCGCAGCTGGCACACAGGCATACATTAAGCCGGAACACAGCACGTGCAACACATAGCACACAAATCCTGTGTGCCAAACAGTCACAGCCTTTACGGCTAGACAACACACCTGCTACATTTGTGTTAGGTACCTTTATTGTCCTGTACAGTGAGGTCCCGCTCACTAGGCTGGACAAGGTGAAGGTCACAGTGATATGCCCATGGGGCACTATGGTCCACTACATAACACAAGCATACAGGTCAGTCATAGGCATGGACACATATGACTCAGTCATTGTCCATGCCACTATGACTGACCTGTGATGTACCTCCCTGGACTACATGATAGGGAACATGGAAGGGCTCTCTGAGCATGTGGCACAGGCTGGTATGACCCTGACCTTGGTTGGCTTCATACCGTCACCAGGAATGCTAACGTATTACTGAATGCTGATGAATTACTGTAGCTACAACACCCTAGCTGAAAGGTTCCTAGCATATAGTCACTGCATTGCTATGGAACAACTTGTTACCCCTCCCACAACAGGTGTAAACATGCAGCACCTGTTCATCAACAACATGTAGACTATATGCCCCAAATCAGATGTGTATCCCTCGCTGCTAGGATGATACCATATACATCTCACACTGTATATACACATACCACATGCAGCACCTGCACAGAAGACCACAGTCATAATGTTATCCAGTGCAAATACCATGTATTCACATGTGGCAGGCATCAGACATGTGAACTATTGAAGGTCACAGGTACATATGTGTATTTGGCACACAAATACATCATCTGTGTCCATTGCCATTACTGGTTTAATCGATGTCATGCATTATTGTGAACAACAACCCACACACATTGGCATTCTGTGTGAGAAAAACACAAGTGGCTTGTGTGGAATTCAACACCATAACTAACTGTGCTATGACAGAAGTGAGAGACGCAGTAGCAGAGTGTGCTATTTGCATTACTTTGAGATTTGCCCTCTTATGCTGTACTTGTAGGGTGCTGACATCATCAGTGTTTAGAAAGGGGAATGTGCATCCTGTAGTGTGTTCTCCTAGTTGCCAAAAGGGGCATTTCTCCTCACACAGATTTGCACACACACTAACCCCCCTCATGCAAACACACACACTTGCCGGATTCAAACCCCAACTAACTATGTTATGAAACACAAGACAAATGCATTAGCGGAGCATGCTATTCGCATTACCGGGAGGTTTCCCTTCTCCTGCTGTACTTATAGGGTGCTGACATCATCAGTGTTTAGAAAGGGGAATGTGCATCCTGGAGAGTGTTCTCCTAGTTGCCAAAAGGAACATTTGCCTCACACGAATTTGCACACACACTAACCCCCCTCACCCAAACACACACACTTGCAAGATTCAAACCCCTACCTAACTATGTTATGACACTCAAGACGGATGCATTAGCAGAGCACGCTATTCACATTAATAGGAGGGTTTTTTTCTCCTGCTGTACTTATAGGGTGCTGACATCATCAGTGTTTAGAAAGAGGAATGTGCTGTAGTGTGTTCTCCTAGTTGCCAACAGGGACATTTTTTTCATACAGAATTGCATACACACACTAACCCTCCTCCACACACACTAAGCATTTGCAGGATTCAAACCCCTACCTAAGTATGTTATGACACTCGAGACAGACGCATTAGCAGAGCATGCTATTTGCATTACTTAGAGGTTTCTTTTCTCCTGTTGTACTTATAGGGTGCTGCCATCATCAGTGTTTAGAAAGAGGAATGTGCATCCTGTAGTGTGTTCTCGTAGTTGCCAAAAGGGATATTTCTTTCATACAGAATTGCACACACACAAACCCCCCTCCACACACACTGGATATTTGCAGGATTCAAACCCCTACCTAAGGTATGTTATGACACTCGAGACAGATGCATTTGCAGAGCGCACTATTCGCATTACTGGGAGGTTGCCTTTCTCCTGCTGTACTTATAGGGTGCTGACATCATCAGTGTTTAGAAAGGGGAATGTGCATCCTGTAGTGTGTTCTCCTAGTTGCCAAAAGGGACATTTCTTTCATACAGAATTGCATACACACTAACCCCCCTCCACACCCACTGCGCATTTGCAGGATTCCAACCCATATAAGTTTGTTATGACACTCGAGATGGACACATTAGCGGAGCATGCTATTCGCATTACAGGGAGGTTTTCCTTCTCCGGCTGTACTTATAGGGTGCTGACATCATCAGTGTTTAGAAAGGGGAATGTGCATCTTGTAGTGTGTTTTCCCAGTTGCCAAAAGGGACATTTCCCTCGCACAGACTTGCACACACACACACTGAGCATTTGCAGGATTCAAACCCCTACCTAACTATATTATGACACTTGAGAGAGACACATTAGGAGAGCACACTATCCAAATTACTGGGCATCTGCTCTGCACCTGCAGTATTTATAGGGTGTTGACATCATTATTTCTACAGAGGTATGTACATCTAGTACTACCTGTCAGGTGGGGGATAGCATATATATGCATTTGCAGCCACCTACTTCAGGGTCAGATATGCACATCGCACTGGCAGGTTATGTTCTATACCATGCTTCATGACCACAGGACCTGTAACACACAACACAACCAGTTTGGACCACCCCTCCCACATCCAGGACACACACTTTGCTTCCCTGGGAACAGTGCCAAGATATGCAGATGCTCACATACACCATTCCAGTTGTTAACGTCAGGTACATGTATATTGTGTGTGGGAACTACTCAGGCCTCTACAACATTACCCTACAGCCACTACAATTTGTGAGTCCATGTGCAATGGCAGAACCACTCACCAGAGCCACAAGGGGGAATACATATTGCACCTGACCATCTGCAACATGGGTACTCATTGTTCCACACCAGAGGTAGACCACCATTGTTGATATCTGACCATACCCACCTTTGCCTGGACATCCATATCCCATTCCCACCCCCAGGCAATGTTGTCACTGCAAACAAGTGTATTTATCAAAAGCAGACTTTACACTTGTGAAGACTGGGGTGGAAGACTTCAAAGGACCCATGCTGGGGGAGTATACAGGCCACTCTGCATAATCCTTGACAATTGCATTCTATGAGCATGCGGAAGGTTTGCATTGATCATGCTATCCCAAATATACCCATGACTCCTCCACAACAGGACATCTGTCAGGTGTACACCAGCCATATATGAGCTGTCCAACAGACAGAGTGAGCTAATACATTGCAGAGCAGTAGCCCACAGAGGGAGGACATCTCTGAACAGTACTGGCACGACACTTCAATCCCTCATAATCATCACGACAAAGTGTTGACAGTGAAATTGTCCAGACAATGCAGATAAGGCTCCCCTCAGTCTGTTATTGACGCCCACTTACTGTTAGAGATCCTCACCAACCCTCTTCCAGCACACACCAACAACATGGATGTGGCTTAGCAAATTCAACCCCTGGGATCTCCACTGTGTCCCTGCTTGACAGAGGCACAGCACACTAGCCTCACACGGTGCCTTATGTTACCTACTTTACAGTGCCACAGTAGCCTACTGTACTGGGGAGGCAGATGCCAAGCACACTCTGGCTATGCTGTCATTCCCTAGGGCAAACAGCCTAGTGTTGACCTCTACACCCATATGTTTAATTGTCAGATGCACAATATTTGTTGCTGATAGACTGTTTGCAGGTCTTTATTGCCATAGCATTCCCTGTTTCTATGATCAGCTTGTGTATCTGTGGAAGATGTTTGAATATGAGAGGGATCCATTATATCACTTATGTCTCTGTAGTCATTTAACTGTGTGCACTGGGCAGATTGCTGTAATGTGGTTGGTTCCTGGAATAACACGTACAAATACCAGATATGTGTGGCCAACTGCTAAACTGAGATTTGGCCTAAATGTGTGAGCATGCCCAGTTCAGGCTTTCCATGGCATGTTGTCTGACATATGTCTCATTTATCAAAGTGTGCGAGCATGCCCAGTGTGAGCTTTCCATATGTTGAACTCTGCAGCCCACCACATTTGTGGATGAGTGTGAACTTCAACAATATCTCACGTTTATGGTTGTGTGTTGTGTGTCATGTTGTGTAGTTACTGTCCAACTGCTTTGTGTCTGAACACAACAGGGATTATACTGTGCCTGCAGGGTTTGCATGGGATACTTTGCATACACTTGTCAACATCCTTTCATACTGACCTAACACTGTAGTACCGTATAGTGTACTGGTTCAGTACTTTCACTGTGGTGAACGGTATCCTGGGCTTTAGTCCTATCACTGCTTTACATTTTCATAGTGAGCACAACAGCCTGGTTAGGGGCCAGTTGTACACATCTGACCAAGTTGCATTATGTTTGGATATGAACTACTTAAACCAGGCTTGTCCAACATTGGTAGTATATTCCACAACATAGGCGTACATTGGCAAACACTAGCGATGTGCCCTAGGCTATTTCTAATGCTAGTCGGAGAGTGTGTTTGTCCTTTGACACACATTGTAAGTGGAGTTTGCCATGACATATGTCATGGTTAATATACTGTGCCTCTGTCTACCTGTGACATAACAGTGATACCCAGGGTAAACCTACCATCTCCCATCCACTCATCAAGATTCTTCTTGAGGAGAGTCGATGAGTGACTCTCTGGCTAACCTGTACTGGGAGTTTACTCAAGAGTGGGGGTGGCTTCTGTATTATGGATCATTCAGTACAGCTTGTCCTATGTATGTCAGTGCTGGGGTTCAGTTCTCTCATGTGCATAGCTCACTGCCATTCAGATTGTACAAGGTGCAGCATGTTCATTGATTTCAGCTTGGACATGGCTTTATACATCAGGCACAGCTTGCCTCTGGGTGGGCAGTATGGCAGTGTGTGGAGCTGCAGTTTGTTTAATCAGGCTACACATGGCATCTGTTCAAGCTCTTTGATACTCCTGGTGAGGTACTTTTGGGGACTTTACAGTTGATGGAGGTGTCTGCTGAGGTACATCCCACAGGGGCTATTGTAGTCAATTGTAATGCTGATGAAGGATGACTGCAGAGCCACAATGACCTCCCCTTATCTAGATCTGACAACCTTCATGATTAGGTGGGTATATGGTATGTTTCTGTAACCACTACAGCCACATGCTTGTCCAATGCAGGATGTCTATCAACTTGTGTCCCCAGGTCTCTCATTACATGTTAAGTACTTAATGGATTAACACCTATGTGGTAATTGGTGGGCACTTATTGTATATCCACAGAGGTTGACTATACACTTTTCTGCAATTAGCTTGCTAACATGGCTATGGCACCAGTTGTCTGTTTCTATGTGGCCCTTTTGTGGGATTTTGTGTCAGCTGGAGGGTCAGATATGGTGGCCAGTTTGTAGTCCTCTGCAAACATGTTCAGTCACAGTCCTTCCATGTTGGCCTGTACCTATGGGACATATATACCAAACGAGGGAGGTCCCAGGACCAAGCCTTGTGGGATGCCAGTTATATCTGGTTTGTAGTCTGACATGGCTGCAGCATGTCTGACCATGTCAGTTCTGTCCTTGGTCTGGTTTGCAACCCCTCTACTGACATAGGGGTTTATATTTAAGCTGGTGAGCTTATCTATAATGAACACGTGGGGTATTGTATGGAAGCCTTTGCAAGGTCCAGCTACGCAGTGTGGACCACATAGCCCTCATCAATGACCTTAATGACTGTTTCAAATGAGTCAAACATGTTTAAGGGGCGGGATCTGCACTTAAAAAAGCCACACTGGGTAGGGTCCGGTGTCAGTAGGTCCCCAATATCTTTATGTCTGTGGTACATGCTGATCCTTTCCATAGCTGTGCAGACCAAGCTTGTCAGGATTCTGGGGTGGTAGTTTGCAGTATCCATTCAGGCAACACCTTTGTTGAGAAGGACCACTGTTGTTGTACACTGCTCTTTGGGTACATATCCTGTGGTAAGGATGACATTGAGCAGTAGTGTGATTTGGCATTCCATTCTTCTTGGAGTCCATGTTGGACTCAGCCCAGGACACCATCTCATACCACTGCTGCTGTGTGTTTTGCTTTGTAGATGCTGGCTGTTACCTCAGCATCTGCAATGTCAGGGGGCCAGCAGTCTGCTGGGATAGATATTTTGCATTCTGGGGGGGGGGGGTTTGCACTGCACCTGTCAGGTTGGATGTTGGCAATATGTGTGTGTGTTTGGTATGTTGTTTGTAATATTTGAGTGATTCAGAGCATATCTGTGAATTCCCAACAAGGTTCCTACCATCAATTAAGAAAGCCTTGTGATTATCCTTAGTGTCCTGTACAATTTGTATCTTCATAGGTTCATAGGTTCATACTAGGCTATCCACCCTAGGGCATTTATAAGCCTAGCCAGAGTGTGTGTGGCTTTCGCCACCCCTTGATATGTGAATATTATGGCCATTTATGATTTATTTTACTGTGCCTCTGTCTGGATGTGACACAGTGAAGACCCCCAGTGTACATCTACGATCATCCATCCACTTGGCAAGATTCCTGTTGAAGAGTGTCAGTGAGGGGCTCTGCCTAACATGGAGTGGGATTCTGTTCCAGGGTGTAGGGAGCCTCTGGGTTATGTATCTTTCCTTCCAGCACATCCTATTTCATTATGTATTGTGGTTGACATCTCTCACTCTCACAGCTCCGATGGCTTTGGGTTTTCTGGGGTGGAGCATGTCCATTACTCCTGTGTTGGACATGGCCTTGTACAACAGGCATACAACGCCTATGTGTAGGCAGTATGCGACTGCATTCAGCTGGGGTGTCTACAGCCAGGCAGCATATGACATATATTTGAGACCCTTTATCCTCTTGGTGAGGTACCTTTGAGGTCTTTCTAACTGCTGTAGATGTCAGGTAAGGTACATCCCAAATGAGGCATTGTACTAGATTATGGGTCTGATAAGAGAACAGTATAGGGGCACAATGACCTCTGTTGACGTAGATGTGAATCCTTTCATGATACGGTGTCCAATATAGACAGTCTTCCTAGCCACATTGGCAATGTGAGTGTCACATAACAGGTTACTGTCCACTTGTGTCCCTAGGTCCCTGATTACTCCTTCCATACATAATGGTTTACCACCTATGTGGTAATTTGTGAGTACCTTGTTTGGTATTTGGTGAGACATTCATACTGTCCAGTGTCTTCAGGATGGCTGGGTGGTGTTCCTGTGTGTGAGAGTGTGGTCTGTAGCATGCTACAGACTGTACAGCAGTTTTGCCTACGGTTAGTTGCACATGGGTCATCTCCGATGCTTCTTGCATTGTCAGTTACCTGGACATATGGGTGTCTGTGCTGAATATGAATACTCCCCCTCCTTTTATGTGTTGGTCCAGGTTTTGGGGCCATAACGAATTATATGAGGTATAACCTGGTAGTTCTGGTGTGCTGTCAGGAGGCTTGCTGCAGGTTTCTGTCACTGCACAGACATCAATGTTCTCCATACTGGGAAGGGCCTTGGGAGCATGCATATTGAGGTTTACACGTCTGGTATTGGTCAGCATTACCCTTATGTTTCTTTCCACTTATGTTTTCTAGGGTGGTGGGTTAGTCTTTTCAGCCTTGCCTACGAAAGGCTCTATGGAGGTGGCAAAACCCTTATCCAATATCCAGATGCCCAGGGGTAACATGTGCAAGCCATCTCTGGAACAGCAGCGTGGCTTGTCAAGCATGAAATCCCAAGCAGACATACATTGGATCCCCTTGGAATGACACCAGTAATTGTGCCACTTGTTAAAGCTGATCATTCTGTGTTTGTACTGTGGCATCATTCTTGGTGAGGGTAGGATGCTGCAAACGGTCAGTGTCATACTGGCCTGGACTACATAATCGGAGAGCTCATCTATGTCTCTTTTCATGTAGTCCGGGGAGGTAGTCAGGTCATTCACGCCAGCATGGACAATGACTACATCATATTTCTACTTGCTTTGGGGTGACCTGCGTACTTGTGTTATGTGGCATATTGTAGCAGCCTACAGGCAGCTTACTGTACCCTTTCCCTTGTTCAGTCTGATGAGCGGGACAGCAGTGTGTCTGACTATGGAGTCACCTATTACAACTGTATCAGGCATGTTGTTTCTCCTTCTGGCCTGTGACTGTTTGGCACACCAGCTTTGTGTACTATGTGTTGCATGTGCTATGTTTGGAGGTTGTGGTTGCTTGGGTGTCTGTTTTGGAGGCTTCTGTTGGTGTGGTGTGTTTGTAATTAGGGCCTCCGGGAATGTTTTTCTGTGTTTATGTCTTTGGTTTGCAGTTGTGATAGGTCTATGTGGGACTGGGTTTGTGGTGTGTGTGGTTACCTTCTACTCCTGACTAGTTTTGACAGTACTGAGTTGAGGGAGCTCAGCCTCCGGTTTGGATAAATGGTTGCATCTCTCACATATATTTGTATTTCTTGGGGGGAGTTGAGGGTTGTCTGTGTACTTGGGACAGGTGTAACATTGCCTCAAGATTCACAGATTCAACTTGTTATAGCTGGCCTTAGTGGATTGTATGTGTGGACATATTTTATTGCCATACTACTGATCAGTGATTACTTCCCTTTTTATGTTTGCTCTGTCATGTAGTAGCTTCCTCATTCTCTTGCATGGTTTGGTAATGGCTGGAGTCCACCATGCCAGATGCCTGCGTGTATGGCATTGTGTCTTGGTTTTATTTGGGATTGAATAATCCAAGCATTCCTGGCTGTGTTCATGGAATGCCTGTATAACAGGTTCTGAGGTGTGGCCCATATTTTGCACCTGCACAGGGCCTTTAATGGATTCCACATCAGTTTGGAGGAGTGCAACTTTTGCTTTACACATGTTTTTCACTGTGGTTTTCTTCCCAGGGACTGTGGTCAGGATGTGTATATCCAGTGTGATTACTCTATGGTCTGGTCTTACCAGTGAGGGATACACTTCTCATCTTACCATCCAGTACCCATGTTGCTGATTATCACATCCAGTATGCTTACCCATCTATTGGGAGTGGCACGTTGCTCCTGGGCATTTTGGTTTATGGATTCTAGGAACTTTTGTCCTACAGTGTTGGAGCTACTATAATGCTCCCAGTCTATGCCTGGGTATTTTCAGTCACCCAATATAATGTGGTTTGGAGGGCTTGATATATTCATGTATTCCAACATAGGCCAAGTGCAGTTCCTGGTGTTAGAACGGTAGTCTGAAGCAGGCTATAAACTGGGAGGCAGTTTTAGCCACTGTTACTTGACCATGGCTAGTCCATGCTGCTTCTTGTTGTGGTACCAACATGGGGGTGTGGTTATCCTTGACAATTATTGCTAGTCACCCTCCTTTTGTAGCTTGTTCCATGTTTTGAGGCTGTACAGCACAGTATGAGGTGTAACCTGGTAGTGTTAGGGTGCTGTTGTGAGCCTTGACCCAGTTTTCTGTTACAGGACAGATATCAACATTCTCCATACTGGGGGAGTTTAGACTGTATGCATCTTGTTGTTTAGACTTCTGGCATTGGGTAGCATTAGATCTAGGATCTTATCCCTTGTGATACCAATGGAGGTGGGTTTGGGTTTTGAGCCTTACCTATTCAGGGTACTCTGTGGGTGACAACAGCCTTTGCCAGTATCCATAAGGCCTGGACTGATAGGTGCATGCCGCCCCTAGCAGGTGGAGCATCATGTCATGCTCAGCATGTCATCCCAGGCTGGCACACATTGGATCCCCTTTGACTAACTGCAATACTTCAGACAATTATTGCAATTGATCATCTCATCGTCATATTGTGGCATCATGCTTGGTGGGGGTAGGATGTTAGTCAGGGTCATCAAGTGTGCATATACTACATGGTGTTACATTGCTTAACACATGGCATTCATGCCTCAGGTGGTGCTGCAGGGCTGCCTCTGTCGGATGCACATACTACACTCCCTGTACATGTTTGAGAGCAGGTTATTTCATTTTAAGCATCCCTGTTATTATATGAGTGAGTCAGAGAGGGGTATCATTCCCAGGGTTCCTACTGAGCCAGTGTATGTGCTATGCATTGCCTCTTTGCCAAGGCCAGGGCATACTGGGCATGCCTCCTTCTGCCTACTGGGGCAGGCTCAGGTTGTTCCTCCTCCGAGTCACACTCTGCTTGTGATGGCCTTGGCAATGGTGGGGGGCTGTTTGGCCCGGCCCTATGCTGGTCCTGCTGCAGCTGTTTTCACAAGATCATATTATGTAGCATAGCACATACCATGACAATTTGGGTACATGTAGTTGGTGAGTACTGCAAGGCTCCACCAGATGTGTCCAGACACTGGAACCATGACTTCAGCAGCCCAAACACACGCTCTGTTACATTACATGTTTGTGCGTGTGCCTCACTATGGCGTTCCTGTTCAGGTGTGCGTGCATTTCTGATGGGTGTCATCAGCCATGGCTCCAGTGCATAACCTGCATCCCCCACTAGGTGTCCATGTGGGATGTCCCCATTGGCAAATGTCTGGTACAGCTGCGTCATATGCCAGATATGGGAATCATGGTAGCTCCCAGGGCAGCCAGCACACACATTCATTATTATGCCCTGGGCATCACTGGCATTTGATGGAGGGGAAGCCCTTGCAGTTAATGTAGGCCCTACCCCGCTCACCGGCTGGTGCTTTGATGCGTATGTGCGTGCAGTCTATTGCACCCACTACCTCAGGGTATTCCACTATTTGCTGGAAGAGACGCATATTGCTGGCCAATACCTCACGGGCATTGGGGAAATATACATGATCACCGACATGTGCTGACATGGCATCCAGGAACTGGTGCAGTACCCTGGAGGCTGATGCCTGTGATATCCCCATTATATCACCAGTTGGTCTCTGGAAGGTACCTGTTGCTAGTATTCTTAGGCCAACACATACCTTGGTTTCCACTGGGATGGGTTCCCCTCTGTTGGTTCTGTGTGTGAGGCGTGGCCTGCACAGCTCGACAATTTGCTGCAGGAGGTCTCTGTGTACTCTATAGTGCTCTACTATCTCCAGCTCATGTAACCCATGGTAGGTGACCCTGGGCCTGTACACTCTTCTCTGTCTCCTCACTGTGGGTCCTGGCACCATTTGCATTGTCACCACCCAAAGCAAGTAGCCTATGTCTCCTTATGACAGCTATGGCAGCCCCTAGCATTTCTGCTCTGAGTTCAGCTTTTTCAGTTTTCACTTCTAATAGCTTACTCCTGTCTTGCAGTGTCTCTTGAGAGAAACATCCTGCACTGCTGTTTGCAGAGTTTTAAGTGCTTGGCTGAGCTACTATTCTGCCTGTGTAATTGCCTGCTTCTAATTGTTTTCACCTGCTAGCTCCAGCAGTATTCCCTGCTAGCTTCCTACTAATTCTGTTGTTTCCTTTTTCCTCTCTGTTTCCTCAGGGGGGGGGGAGCAATGCGCATACCAGCAGAAACACACTCACAGTGTCTTACATGCGTGCACACATGCTTACACGGTTCAGAATCTACTTATTCGGGTTAAAACGTGCACACACCAGCGCAGACAGTCTTGCAAGTCTGCCAACAGGCTCCCACATGCTCAGCCTGCCTTACACGTGCACACACTGCCCTACTCATGCCTCATGGTGCACACACGTGCGCATGCACGCCCAGCAAGAAACTTTGGTGTAAGCAACAGTGTACACCTTCCATTTCTTGACTTTCCCATGCTTATCTTGTGGCACTCCTCTTTCCATGATATGTGTCTGACATCTGTCAGGTAACACTGACCTCCAATGAACTGCATTTCTTTCTGCCATTCCCCCCTGTGATGTCACCCATCTCCTACTCTATTCCTCCCCCTTATGTATCTCTTACACTACTCAGAATGTGCTCATTTGCTATGTGACAGTGGAATTCAGTATTCTAACACTCATTTACATCAGATTGCCTACTAATGCTTAGTTACATGTCTTAGACTCAGCTTCCCCCCTTAGCAACCACTAAACGGTGGCCATGTTGTTTTTGGTCTGCTGGTCCCTGCATTGTAAATCCATGTATTGTATAAAACCCACATTTGTGGGTTTATAACCTTCATTTTTATGTTTTATACAATGCAGCCTGTTTGCGCGGGGCTGCGCTGTGTTTAAACATCGGCGATCGCCGAAAAAAAAATTATTTATTTCTTATATTTGCATCGGGGTACCTTGCCAATGGTCACATATTTGGCCATTGGCATGCTGTCTGACACATATGCACCCTTTATTTGGAGCTGACATGGCTCCATTGTGTTTTTTGCAGAAACATACTCAGTTGTCAACTGAGTACATTTCTGCAGCTAAAACGGCTCTTACATATATACGGCTTTGGGCTTCCTGGATCACTAATCTTCCTCATTTGCATGCCTTTCGGCTGCAAATGAGGTGATTAGCATATCCACGCCCACTCCATGTAAGAGACGTTTTAGCTGGTCTCTTACACAGAATTTAGGGCTTTTCCTGGATCGCGCGGGCTGCATGGAGTCTTACACTACTCTTAGACTCCGTGCAAGCATTCGTGAATCCTGCCCATTGTCTTTTATGTTACAGTAAATGTCCACAAATCTGTCTATTATGCCATAAAAGTCTAGTCTGTAAGACATACAAAAAATATACCCTGCTGTCAGAAAGGAAACTTTTGATTCTAATATTGCTAGTTCTGATATAAAACAGGTACAACAACCTTTTACAGTTATGCCTTTATCTAATGTAGGACAAACAATCACTGACTTTCTGCATGATTGCAAGGTATGGAAAAATTCGATATAGGTAATATGTATGAGGACTATTGTAAGGAGTGGAATAGATTACATACCACTGTTACTGATTTTGAGCAGTTAGTTAAGGCTTTATAGGTTCATAGGTTCATAGGTTGGTACTAGGCTATCAGCCCTAGGGCCTATACAAGCCTAGCCATAACAATTCCCTGGCTATTTCTTCCCACATTATTTACCTTCCTGGACCCCTGTCTAGCAGGGCGACTGACGTGATCCCTGGGGTGAATTTCCTTTTTCCCATCCAATCGTCAAGGTTCCTCTTGAAGAGGTCCAAAGAGGCACTCTGCTTGACATGTATGGGCAATCTATTCCAGAGTCTGGGGAGTCTCTGGGTCAGGAACCTATCCCTCCAGCATGTTTTGTTTATTGTGATGACAAGGTTTAGATCCCTGGAGCGTGTAGCTCTGAGGGATTGAGATTTCTTTAAGTGTAGCATGTCCAACAGCTCTGGGTTTGACATGGCCTTGTATGTTAAGCAGAGATCGCCTCTGAGTAGACAATATGCGACAGAGTATAGCTGGAGTTTTTTAAGGCGGTCAGTGTAGGGCATCTGCTTTAGGTCTGTGATTCTTTTAGTGAGGTATTTCTGAGGCCTTTCCAGTTGTTGCAGATGTCTTGAGAGGTACATAGCAAATGGGGCGTTGTATTCTATAATGGGTCTAATGAGGGATGAGTACAGAGGGACAATGACCTCCTTTTTTTCTGGATGAAAAGCCCTTCGTGATGAGGTGTGCCACATAGAAGGATTTCCTGACTGTTGTGGCGATGTGGTTATCGAAGGTGAGACCACTGTCCACCTGTGTCCCTAAGTCTCTTATCACACTTTCTGTGTTTAGTGTACTGCCACCTATATGGTAATTCATGGATACATGTTTTTTCCCAAAGGGGATAACAATACATTTCTTGGCATTGCGCTTGAGCCCATGGCTCTGGCACCAAGCATCTGTTTCTGTAAGGCCCTTTTGTAGAGTATCCACATCATTTGGGGATTCAGTAATGGCTCCCAGTTTGCAGTCATCTGCAAACTTTGTTAGCCAGAGTCCCTTAGTGTTGACCTGTACTTCAGAGAAGTAGATGCCAAACATGAGCGGCCCCAGGACTGAACCCTGAGGTACTCCACTTGTCACTTGTCTGGAGCTGGATTTGGAGTCGACTACTTTTATAGTGTGGGTTCTATCAGTAAGCCATTTAGCAACCCATTGGGTGACATAGGGATTAATGCCCAACTTAGTAAGTTTATCTATGATTCCAGAGTGGGGGATGGTGTCAAAGGCCTTGGCAAGGTCTAAATAGGCTGTGTGGAACACCTTACCCTTGTCAGTGGCTCTGGAGACTGATTCAAAGAAGTCAATCAGGTTCAGGAGACAAGATCGGCCCTTCACAAACCCAAACTGGGTGGGGTCCAGTGTTTGAAGGTTGCCAATGTCTTTGTTTATAAGTTCCATGATAATACGCTCCATGGCCTTGCAGATAAGTCTTGTCAAACTGATGGGACGGTAGTTTCCGGGATCCAAGGTGGATCCCCCCTTGTGGATTGGGATAACTGTAGCTCTGCGCCACTCAGTGGGCACGAAACCTGAGGTGAGGCTATGATTAAACATGACACTTAGGTGAGGTGCCAGTTCATATTGTAGTTCATGTAGTACACAGCCCGGGATGTCATCTGGTCCCATGGATGCTGTATTCTTGGCTTTAGAGAGTGCGTTTTGTACCTGTGTGGCCGTTATTACTGGAATTTGGCAATCTTCGGTATTGAGATGGGCCATTTAGGGGTGAGAGGGGTGAAGTTGGCACTGAATCGATCTGCCAGGATATTGGCAATATCCTTTGGATCAGTATATTTAATGCCATTCTGTTTTAGCTCAGAGCAGATCTGAGCATTGCCATTTAGATTCTTGACATAGTTATAGAATGCTTTGTGGTTGTCTTTGGAATCTTTGGCAATTTTATTTTCGTAACTAGCTTTGGAGGATTTTATGAGGCATCTCAGTTTCTTACTGAGGCTAGTAAGGGAGTTTTTGCATCCTGGGATTTTCCTCTTTTCTGCAAAAGTTTCTTCCTTTTGTTGTAAAGTTTGTTTATGGCAGGGGACCACCAGATTGGCTTCCTTTTTTTGGACGAGAGCATTTTGGTTCTATTTGGGATGGCACGATTCATGCATGAGTGGATGTGCTCGTACAGTGCCTTAGTGTAGGATTCAGCAGTTGAACTTTCAGTTCCCGTCTGCATGGGTGTTATGAAGTTTGTCACTTCTGACTTGAGTAGCATGACGTTGGCTTTGGAGAAGTTTTTTATGGTAGTTTCTTTACTGGGGGGTGGGGGTGGGATGTGGATGTTAAGGGTGATTAGCTTATGGTCAGACCTGACTAACGAGGGGTGACCATAGGTATGGAGCATTGATTTCCCATGTTGGTAATGACCAGGTCTAGGATATTGGAGCCCCTGGTGGGACTATGGATTAGTTGATCCAGGGCATTGGAATTTATGAATTCCAAGAACCATTGCGCAAAGGTGTTGGGACATGAGTAGTTTTCCCAGTTAATGGCAGGGTAGTTAAAATCACCCAGTATTAGGGTGTTTGGTTCTATTTTAATATTTTCCAGTATGTTTAGAAAGGTGTAGTGAGAATCTTGGGGTATGGTGGGGATCTGTAGCAAGCTACAATTTGGATTGCAGTCTTACCTAGTGTTAGTTGCACTTGGAGAATTTCAGACACATTGTGTTGGCCAACTAGCCTGGTGGTGTGAATATTCTTGGTGAATATTGACACTCCTCCACCTTTAGTGTTTCGGTCCTGGTTTGGTGGCGAAAAGTGTGGTAAGAGTTGTAGCCTGGTATTGCAGGGGTGCTCTCTGGAGCCTTGAACCAGGTCTCAGTTACTGCACAGATATCGATGTTCTCCATTTTTAGGAGTGCCTCGAGAGAGTGCATTTTGAGGTTTAGACTTCTAGCATTGAGTAGCATTACCTTCAGATTTTGCATGCTTGTACCTGTTACGGTGGTGGTTTTGTCCTTTGAAGTTTGCCTAAAAAGGCACTATAGGGGTGGCAAGAGCCTTAGCCAGTAACCTGAATCCCAGGGGCGACAGGTGCAGACCATCTCTGGCAAAGCATCGTGGTCTGTCAATCATGTCATCCCAGGGAGACAGATACTGGATCCCCTTTGAATGACACCATAAGCTTAGCCAATTGTTGAAGTCAATCATTTTATCCTTATATTGTGGTATCATTCTGGGCGAAGGCAGGATGCTACTCAGGGCTAGGGTCATACCTGCCTGGGCCACATGATCCGAGAGCTCTTCCATATCTCTTTTCATTTAGTCCAGGGAGGTACGTCTCAAGTCATTCACTCCAACATGGACAATGACAGAGTCATATTTGTACTTGTTGTGGAGTGACTTGAGTGCATGAGTTATGTGGCGGATCCTGGCACCCGACAGGCAGCTGACTGTAATTTTCTCCTTATTCAACCTGGTGAGAGGGACATCAGTGTGCCGGACTATAGAGTCACCTATGACTAAAGTGTTAGGTACATTGTCTTGCCTTAGGGGCTGTTGCTGGGTGGCACACTGGTGTTGTGAACTATGTGACACATTGGTTGTGATTGGTGTTTGTTTGCATTTCAGCTTCAGAGGTCTTTGTTGCTTGGGCAGGTTACAGTTAAGGGCCTCTGCATATGTGGATTTAGTGTTGCTATATGTGGGTGTTGGTGGTGCGGGTTTAGAAGGGCTATGTGTTGCTTGAGATGTAGTGTGGGTGTTAACCTTCTCCTCTTGACTGTTTAGCACAATCTTGGGTGGAGAGAGCTTTGCTTCCATTTTGGCTATATAAGTGCATCTCTCACAGGTTGTAGTGTTGGGTGGTAGGAGGAGAGGGTTGTCTGTGTACATGAGGCAATTGCTGCATTGCCCCAGTATGCCCAGATTCACCAGGTGGACAGGAGAAATCACCGGAAGCTGACCCTTGGACATGCTTGGTATGGGGCTTTTTTTTTTTCTTTGTAAAGTATAGGAGCTGTTTCCTTAGCAAGGTACTTTGCAATTATAGGCTGTTTAGTGCCTACTATTAATTTCTCCTTGTTAACAAGGAGAGTTCAGTGTTTGTATGAGTTTAAGGCTTCCTAGTGCTTTCCAGCAGGTATTAGAGAAAGTGCTAGTCACAGGGATGCTTAAAGGTAAGATTGAAAAGAATGCACTCTGCAGTGTGCACTAGAGAAGTTAGATGTGAAAGTAGGTAACTTGAGTTTTACCTGTTTAAAAGTTAAGGTTTAGTGGAGAGTTACTATTTTTAAAACAGCAAGATGGATTGAAAGGTGGTCACTTTTGTATTTTGGTACTATGAAATACTGTAGGATGGCCAATAAATTTAAATAATTGAAGGGTGGGATTTCAAAATGATGATTTTGTGATTACTCACATAAGCCAGTGAAAGTAGAGAGAAATGAGATATATGGTCAGATTAACATAAGAGGCGGGCAACTAGAAAGACAGTGGTATTTAACAAGACGACTTAAATGGGTGGGAGGGCAGGAAAAATTCTGCCTGACTCAGAACAGAGAGAGCTGTGGTCTCTTTTGAAGTTTTAATATGCTGTTAAAACAGAATGCAAGCAAAACACAAGGTAAAGAAAACAAACTACAGTATTCAAAATATAGAAAGGCAATACAGTAATACAAAAAATAACAGCAAACTAACCTTTCCTTCACAGCAAAGTGTAGCAGAGTCTGGATGAGCCTTTCTGGTAAATCTTCCAATCCAACAAGATTATAGACAGGGTCTTGCAAAGGCACAAGAGGAATATCTTGAAATAGTTGAAACTATTACCACACTTTTAAAGGAAGTTTTAAAGGCTTTTCAAACACTGTCAGAAGACAGTACAACATAACAGAGCCATCAATTAGAGGCAAAGATTCAAACTTTAAGGCAAGAGTTAGAAAAGGCTCAAAAAGATTTAGTGAAGGAACAAACTAAGGGCCCTGGACAGGCAAACATTCAAGTCTTACAGACTGAAAATCAGCTTTTACAAAATTAATTAGACTATTTAGATAAACAAGAATAAAAAGACAACTCTCCCAAGGACTAACGGTGTTCAGCAACAAGTAGATAATCCAAAAAAGAAGAACGATGAACACTGAACCACAGCCAAGAGCATACAACAAAAACTGACTTTAATAAAAAACGGGTAAGCGCTTTCACACAGACAACTGTGCTTCATCAGACCATGAATTCAACTAAAAATCACATACAGTTTTATATATATATATATATATATATATATATATATATATATATATATATATATATATATATATATATATACATACACACACACAATCATTAATACATCAATATAAAACAACCAATGAAAAGCATGATGCAACATTCATTTAAAAAGCCCCCAACCCTTTAATACTGGTTTAATAGAAGTTCTTCCATTAATACCTGGATACTTTTCAGCTTGTAAACTAATGATCCAGTGCAGCTCACACCCTTCAGTGTAATTCTTAAGGTCTCCACCATGGGCATTAGATATTATCATTTCTACTACCCTAAAACCAAAAACATGTTTATTCCCAAACTCTATATGGTGTTTCGCTAGAGCATTATGTGTATCCTGCCTATTAATGGTATACTGATGCTCCCTAATTCGCTCCATAAGAGATCTGTTCATTTTGCCTAAATAAAAACAGCTGCAGATTCTGCAGCTGGCCAAATAGACTAAATCCCTACTTCTATAATTAGCTTGTACTTTAAAGTTATATTTAATACAAGTAGTCGGTTGAATAAAACTTGTAGAAATATTGATGTATCTACAAAAATTGCAACTCATACACCTAGAGGTTCCTAGACACAAAGTGTTGGCATTACTACCATCACGGGACCTATCTTTATAGCATAATTGTCTTTTAAGGCTTTTCCTATTCTTAAAAACATAATTAGGCTTATCTCCTACCACTTTTTTCAAGCCTTCATCTAGATGTAAAATAGACCAATTATTATTTACAATTTGTAAAATAGTATTGATATCACTAGTGTAATGCAAAGCTATAGGTACATCCTTCCTAACTCGTACTGGTTCTCCTTCCAAAGAATTATTAGGCGCTAACTCACATGTATCGGAATAGAATGGGCGAGCTCTATCTCGTCTATTAATAGAGCTCTCTTGAAGTGCTATACTAACCTCCCATTCTTTATAACCCCTGCAAATAAACTCTTTGTTCAACTTGCTAATATCTCGATTATATAAATTATCTTTATTATTTAGTCGAGAAATGCGCATGCCTTGTCCCTTGACTACATTCCTAAAAATGTATCCCAGGTGCATGCGACTATGATGTAACATCGCATTCCTTCTACATTCTTTCCTAAACAATGTAGTAGTAAGTCTGCGCTGCTCATCTGCAATAAGTTTAACATCAAGAAAATCAATATCCTTATTAGAACATCTGTGAGTAAATTTCAAAAATGGAGTAGTCACATTAACATAGCTTATAAAATCCAACAAACGTACATCCGTGCCTGTCCAAATAAAAAAGAGGTCATCCACAAACCTCTTACACAATGCTATACAGGATGCAAAAGGAGAATGCAGTACAAATTTGTTCTCCCACTGTGCCATCACAATGTTGGCATAGCTATTGGCACAACTAGAGCCCATAGCTACATCAACTTTCTGTCGATAGAACTTGTATCATACTTAAAATATTGTTTTCGAGAACAATTTCAAGAAACATACATATCAAATCAATTTGTCTCCATTACTATCTTTAGTTAACAAAAATTCCTTCACCATTTCTATCCCTATACCATGTGTGTATATTAGTAAACAATGATACCACATCCAAGCATACCATATAGCATGTACTATCAAAAACCATATCATTAATAGCAGCATAAAGTTGTTGTGAAAACTGTTTAGTGTTGGCTCTTCATCAAGTAAAGGTTTCAGCATTTTGTCTCTCTCTCTCTCTCTCTTTACATATATATATATATATATATATATATATATATATATATATATATATATATATATATATATATATATATATATATAATATGGTTCCATTAGCCCCTGCCCGAAACTATAGGGTGAAAGGGAGGACTAATAGGATCCTTGTGAATCTTAGTTAATGCTTGAAAAACTGGTAATACCGGAAACTCAACTATTAAATAATCATATAAATCCTTGGTGATAATCCTACTATGGCAACAGTCATAAATAGTGGCCTCTACCCTATCATGTATGATACAAACAAAATTATCATCAACTACATCATAAACTGCAACATCACTCAGCATTTCCATCATTTTCGAATTATAAAAGGCGTAGCCCATTAAGACAATAGCACTGCCCTTGTTGACGGGCTCAGTAATTAACCCCTCATCCCTCTGTAGCTCTAGTAGAGCATGTCTTTCATCACTGCTGATGTTATAAAAATCCCTTTTCATGCATTCATTACTCTAAGCATGATCTAAGTCCTGTTCACATTTCTTAACAAAAGTCTCCAGAATGGGATGCAGGGCTGGTTGGAACAAACTAGGTTTTTTAAAATTAAAATTACTATTGTCAAAGGACCCTTCACTTGGAAACATGGTCTTAAGCATAACATTGCGAGTGAGCAGTCGAATGCCTACAACAGTTTTACTAAAGTCAGTGTGCTGAGCAGGAATAAAACTTAAGCCCTGTTCCAAATAATGTTATATGAGCTGTAGTTGAAGTCTTACTTGACATATTGAAAACTATTGATTCACTGGTTCCATCCACATCTTCTTCAGAGTTTGTGTCTTGGGATCCTCGTTCAGCCATTGGTGTTTCCTCCCATGACTCTGTGAGCATTGAAAATACGGAGTTCCCTTCTGATGAATGGGTAGAGGTAGATCTAAAGGGAAACTCCCATTTGAATGGCCCATTACATTAGTCTTAGGCTGTATGTCAGGAAAAGGTTTCTGTGTCATAGAAATTAAAGGTACAGAGGCCTATTGGCCCAAATCAGTGGAAGTTCCTTCAACAGACACAGACAAAGTAGGCACATGAAGCGCCATAGATCCCGATGAACTTACAGGCAAAGAACTAGTTTCAAGTCCCATTGAACCAGAGGTACTAGCAGACACAGAGGTGACATCAGACACTACTTGGCCAGTCTGAAATGAGACTGGTCTCACTGATTTAACATTAGGATCGCTTCTCACCCATGTGAATACATGTCCCTGTGAGAAGTCCGAAATATCTCGTGACAATTTTTTAGTCTTGTGTGTCTTCAAACGTTGATCATATGATGAAATGCTGTCCATAACTATATCAAACTTATGGGCAAACTCATCCTGGTATAATTGCAGAAAATCATTATATTTCTTAGTAACAGTCTCTCTCAACTCAGTCTCTTCTGGTTTAAAGAAGTCAATGAGTAGTTTTAAGTAGTTATAGCTCAATTCAGTATTTAACTGTTGCCACTTACTTAAAAGTTCAGCATAAGTGCCACTATACTTTGGCATAACCAGCACTCCCAATCCTCTACGAATTACTTTATGAGTCAACCCTTGACTCCTGAACTACTTGATCACTTTAAAATCAGCAGTACATATAAACTGATGGAGGAAGCTGACCATTTTAAGCTTGCTTACCAGGTGGTCTATGGTAAAACTGATGAACAAATGACAGATCCAGAAGTACAACAATTGCTTATACATACCTTTTTAAAACAGGTGAAGGGAGTCTCAGGTCATATCAAGCATATTTATGGCCTAGGATAAAAAACCCTAGAAAAAAGTGGTCTAGAAGCTCATTAGAGGTAAAACAATGGGAGAGGATGGAAAAATATATGCACAAATGTTTACTATAGAGGGGGGACAAAGTGTTGATTTCATTGGAAAAAGAAGGGGATGTCATACATGGTATGAAGAAAGAACAGGCACAGGGGGACCACGAGCAGCTTCTGCTCCACCAGTGTCACAGACAGATACACAGCACAGTCCAGAAAAACAAGCAATATGTTTTACTTGTAAAAAATAGGTCATATCAAACAAGAATACAAATGATGGAAAGAAAGCCAAATACAAAAGAGTATCTATGCAGATATTACTGTTTCTTTAAAACCTAATTATAGGGAAAGAAACCCAGAAAAAAGAGGTAAACCAGGGGATGAACAATTACAGGATCAAAGTCAAAAAGACTGAAAGAAAAACAAAGTATATCCTGTGGAATACACAGAGAACCCACCATGTAATCCTGCATATGTTAGAAGTTGGGAATTAAATGTGATATAGAAAGAATGAAATGCACATCAGACAGCGAGGATACCAATAGTCAACAGGAACCAGAACATGCTGCCTGAGTAATTAGAGATATACCCAGAAAAATAGATCAGTAATGAATATGATTTCGATTAGGGGTGTGCCCCCCCCAAGTAACCTTTCTGACAACTTTCAAATGTGGAAAGGACGGACGTCTGTTAGCGGATGCAAAGGTGGAGGGGACATTATGGAAATATGTCTTACTTGATACAGTACAAGCAAAAATAATGACAAATTATGCTAAAGACCTGTTGTACCAAACCAGATAAATACGAAAAATAAAGTACAGGTCACCGCTGAATAATTCTTTGTGGAATCTCCTTTATTAAAAGTAAGCGCTTTCGGAATAATCCTTCATCAGACATAATTCAAAGGAACAAAAGCAGCCATATTTAAAACACAGATCATCCAATCACTTACTCCTAAAAGCCCGCCTTTTTTGTAAAGCAGGTTTAATTGGTAAAACATCGTTAAGACCAGGTGGTCTATGTGCTCTTAAATCTACTATCCACTTGGATTCAGCTAATGCTGTTCTATGCTGAATGTCCCCCCCCCTCTCATTAGTGGCAATATTAACAATGCATCTGAACTTAAAAGTGTGTGTGGGATTAATCTCTATATGTCTGAATAAAGCATTGCTCACTTGACATGTTCTAATATTACTAATATGCTGTAAAATCTGAACCTTCAGCATGTTATTTGTCATACCTACATAAAAACTTTCACATTGTTCACAATTGGCCATATATACTAAGTGTTTTGTCCTGCAAGTAGCCCTCCCTTTAAATATAAAAGTTTGTGTCTTATCAGGATGTTTATATTTAGTGTCGCTATTAATATATTGACAAGCCTTGCAGTTGCCACAGGGATATGTGCCTGCTCTAATATCTATTGTAGGTCTCTTATTCAAATATGTCTCCTTACATAGCAGGTCCTTGAGATTGTTGTTTCTCCTATAGTTAAACATGGGACGTTCTGCCACTACGTCCTTAAGACTAATATCACTTCTTAGGATATTCCAATTGTTCTGAACTATATTACATATGTCTTTAATGTTACTACCATACGTAAAAAGTATTTTAGGTTGTTCCTTCCTGCTACTACATAATCCTGTATCTATTTGTCTGCCAATAACAGGGCCTTGCATCCATGGCCTATTCTTTGTCTTCCTATGTAAAGCATCGTTACTAACCACCTTACTAACCATGTTCCTCTCATAGCCCCTATCCAAAAAATGTCCACTCAGCCTAGAAAGTTCCTCATCACAGTAAGTATCTTCAGAACATACCCTAGATATCCTACCCACTTGGCTCTTGACAATATTAGGAAAGATATGCCTCGGGTGCATGCTGTTGTAGGATAACAATGCATTTTGCCAACATTGTTTCCTATACAATTTCGAGGTGAAACCAAGGTTACTCTGTTCCACACAAACATCCAGGAACTCTATCTGAGTAAAAGAAGTTTTGGCACTAAAGGTCAAAAAAGTAGTGGTGGTGTGGAGAAAAGCTAAAAAGCTCTCAAAGGTAGAAGTATCCCCGTCCCACAAAATAAAAACGTCATCCACAAATCTGACATACAAAACTATGTACTTATTCCATTCCTGATTATTAAGAATTTCCTTGGTTTCCCATTTGGACATAACCAAATTTGCATATGTGTTAGCACAGGGGGTGCCCATAGCTACCCCCTGTGCTTGTCTGTATATGGACCCTGGTCCTATAAAGACATTGTTGTTCAATACCAAAGCTAGTAAATTCTCCACAACCAGTCGCTTATGCTCAGTTGCTCCCAATCTACCTATTACTTCACCCACTGCTGTTATCCCATATTGTTGTTCAATAACAGTAAACAAACTGTTGACATCCAGTGTGGCCATCAATAATCCACCATGTTTGGACTTTGTGGCCGCAGCTAATAGCCCCAAGAAATGCCCTGTGTCTCTTAGAATGTTATCTATCTGTTCTAAATATGGTTTGAGTATAAACTCCAACCATATAGAAATATTCTCAGTGACCCACCCTCTCCCCGAAACAATGGGTCTGAGTGGTGGGTCTGTCAATGATTTATGTATTTTGGGCATGGCCTTAAAAACAGGCGTAACTGGTTTACCTACCTTGAGGAACTCATAGACTTCTTGTTCTAACAAGCCCCTCTCTAATAAACTGTTTAACTGGCTATGTACATTATCTATAATCATTCTAACTTGTAAAGGGTTAATGGCTACATATGCTCCATCTAAAGTCAGTGTGTCTAACAATTTCCTTTCATACCAACATGTATCTAATACAACGATGGCTCCCCCCTTATCAGCCATCTTAATAGTGATTTCTTTCTTATCCATAAGGCCATGTAAAGCAGTCCTTTGTATCGGTGTAAGATTATAATATCTATAAGAACTTCTCTCCTCAAAATATTTGAAAAGGTCATTCCCACAAGCGTTCATGAACAAGTTAAGTGTTGGTGTAAAATTAGGAGCAAATGTGCTAGGGGTCCTAGGACCTATGGCTCCATGGGTTTGGTTATTAAAAATCAATTTTAACATCACGCTCCTACAGAACAACATCAAGTCAAATATAATGTCGCTATATACACACTTATTGCTAGGAACAAAGGTCAAGCCCTTGTTTAAAATCTCTAGCTCATCGGTACTCAACACATATTGAGATAAATTATATACAATGCCATCAGACATACTGTTAGTCAATGTAAAGTCCTCCGACGCTTGTCTGCGTTTCTGTCCTCGCTTAGGGACCTCTTGCCTGCTCCTTTCCTCCGCGGTGCGGTAGATTCCCCAAAAAATGCAGAGCCCCTGCATATGTTTTTGGCCGGGCCCCTGTATCATTGTGGTGAATACTCTCATTTGCTGTCACCACTATGGAGCTGGAGAGGCCCCCTGGAATCCGTATATGTTCTTCCGGCTGTGGAATACGTGTTTTACTATTTGGAGAAACACTGTTGGAATGCGAAGCCAGGATATCATTGTTACTGGGGGTAGTAGTAGCTGTCTCATTGCCTGTGAGCTGGTTGGTCGTTCCTTCACCAAAATTGCTGATAGTACGGAATGGACTATCAGTAGAACTCCTCATATCGGCTCCATTTTGGTTTAACGAGGTGGACAATGTCGGTATGTGGACAACTGTATCGATGGCCAACGTTGTGCTTGCCTCTGTGTGTACCGCTGACCCTGTCTCTGTAGCTCGTATAGCGTCCGAACGTGTTGTCATCATCACTGAGGGAACTCTAGTTGTTTCAGTTGCTCGTTCTTTAAATCTGGGCCAGACAAAGATGTTACCATGGGTAAAATCGGAGTGGTCCCTCCTGATTTTACCTAATTTAACATCTTTAAGTTTATCAGCTTCTTTAGATAATTGTAGCATAACAGTAGAAATTCTTTCTTTACTTTCGCTGTCTGGAAAATCAGTCTGTAATCGCGAAAATAATGATGTTACTTCTTGCTTCAAAGCCGCCAATTCTGGTGAAAAAATCTTGATCAATAACTTCATATAGTCCATACTAGTGTGCAGGTTGAGAGCCTGCCACTGTGCTAGTAAGTCTGGGTATCTGTCGCCCTGTGCTGGCATGCACAGGACTCTCATACCCCTGGGGACAATACCATATTGTAAACAAGCTTCAAGATGAAATGCCTGCCATTGCAGGCGTTGCATTTTACCTGCCTTGTAATTCCACTCTTTTAATAAGTCCTCAAAGGCTCTGTCTACTGCTGCAGGTATATTCCTGTTTTGTAATCCTTCCTTCTGGACGTCAAAGCCCAAATCAAGGAGCGGGTTACCCAGGATATCTGTCTGTCCTCCTGATTTACCATAAACAATGCCACCAAGGGCATCAAACGAAACGATGGTGCTGTCGTCTTTGTTGTTTACAGCATGTTCAGCAGGCATAACGTTACCAAAAAATATGTAGAGCACAAGCAAAAATAATGACAAGTTATGCTAAAGACCTGTTGTACCAAACCAGATAAATACGAAAAATAAAGTACAGGTCACCGCTGAATAATTATTTGTGGAATCTCCTTTATTAAAAGTAAGCGCTTTCGGAATAATCCTTCATCAGACATAATTCAAAGTAACAAAAGCAGCCATATTTAAAACACAGATCATCCAATCACTTACTCCTAAAAGCCCGCCTTTTTTGTAAAGCAGGTTTAATTGGTAAAACATCGTTAAGACCAGGTGGTCTATGTGCTCTTAAATCTACTATCCACTTGGATTCAGCTAATGCTGTTCTATGCTGAATGCCACCCCCCCTCTCATTAGTGGCAATATTAACAATGCATCTGAACTTAAAAGTGTGTGTGGGATTAATCTCTATATGTCTGAATAAAGCATTGCTCACTTGACACGTTCTAATATTACTAATATGCTGTAAAATCCGAACCTTCAGCATGTTATTTGTCATACCTACATAAAAACTTTCACATTGTTCACAATTGGCCATATATACTAAGTGTTTTGTCCTGCAAGTAGCCCTCCCTTTAAATATAAAAGTTTGTGTCTTATCAGGATGTTTATATTCAGTGTCGCTATTAATATATTGACAAGCCTTGCAGTTGCCACAGGGATATGTGCCTGCGCTAATATCTATTATAGGTCTCTTATTCAAATATGTCTCCTTATATAGCAGGTCCTTGAGATTGTTGTTTTTCCTATAGTTAAACATGGGACGTTCTGCCACTACGTCCTTAAGACTAATATCACTTCTTAGGATATTCCAATTGTTCTGAACTATATTACATATGTCTTTAATGTTACTACCATACGTAAAAAGTATTTTAGGTTGTTCCTTCCTGCTACTACATAATCCTGTATCTATTTGTCTGCCAATAACAGGGCCTTGCATCCATGGCCTATTCTTTGTCTTCCTATGTAAAGCATTGTTACTAACCACCTTACTAACCATGTTCCTCTCATAGCCCCTATCCAAAAAATGTCCACTCAGCCTAGAAAGTTCCTCATCACAGTAAGTATCTTCAGAACATACCCTAGATATCCTACCCACTTGGCTCTTGACAATATTAGGAAAGATATGCCTCGGGTGCATGCTGTCGTAGGATAACAATGCATTTTGCCAACATTGTTTTCTATACAATTTCGAGGTGAAACCAAGGTTACTCTGTTCCACACAAACATCCAGGAACTCTATCTGAGTAAAAGAAGTTTTGGCACTAAAGGTCAAAAGGAGACCACCTCTCCACACCATCTCCACACCACCACTACTTTTTTGACCTTTAGTGCCAAAACTTCTTTTACTCAGATAGCGTTCCTGGATGTTTGTGTGGAACAGAGTAACCTTGGTTTCACCTCGAAATTGTATAGGAAACAATGTTGGCAAAATGCATTGTTATCCTACGACAGCATGCACCCGAGGCATATCTTTCCTAATATTGTCAAGAGCCAAGTGGGTAGGATATCTAGGGTATGTTCTGAAGATACTTACTGTGATGAGGAACTTTCTAGGCTGAGTGGACATTTTTTGGATAGGGGCTATGAGAGGAACATGGTTAGTAAGGTGGTTAGTAACAATGCTCTACATAGGAAGACAAAGAATAGGCCATGGATGCAAGGCCCTGTTATTGGCAGACAAATAGATACAGGATTATGTAGTAGCAGGAAGGAACAACCTAAAATACTTTTTACGTATGGTAGTAACATTAAAGACATATGTAATATAGTTCAGAACAATTGGAATATCCTAAGAAGTGATATTAGTCTTAAGGACGTAGTGGCAGAACGTCCCATGTTTAACTATAGGAGAAACAACAATCTCAAGGACCTGCTATGTAAGGAGACATATTTGAATAAGAGACCTATAATAGATATTAGAGCAGGCACATATCCCTGTGGCAACTGCAAGGCTTGTCAATATATTAATAGCGACACTGAATATAAACATCCTGATAAGACACAAACTTTTATATTTAAAGGGAGGGCTACTTGCAGGACAAAACACTTAGTATATATGGCCAATTGTGAACAATGTGAAAGTTTTTATTTAGGTATGACAAATAACATGCTGAAGGTTCGGATTTTACAGCATATTAGTAATATTAGAACGTGTCAAGTGAGCAATGCTTTATTCAGACATATAGAGATTAATCCCACACACACTTTTAAGTTCAGATGCATTGTTAATATTGCCACTAATGAGAGAGGGAGGGACATTCAGCATAGAACAGCATTAGCTGAATCCAAGTGGATAGTAGATTTAAGAGCACATAGACCACCTGGTCTTAACGATGTTTTACCAATTAAACCTGCTTTACAAAAAAGGCGGGCTTTTAGGAGTAAGTGATTGGATGATCTGTGTTTTAAATATGGCTGCTTTTGTTACTTTGAATTATGTCTGATGAAGGATTATTCCGAAAGCGCTTACTTTTAATAAAGGAGATTCCACAAATAATTATTCAGCGTGACCTGTACTTTATTTTTCAGATTTATCTGGTTTGGTACAACAGGTCTTTAGCATAACTTGTCATTATTTTGCTTGTGCTCTACATATTTTTGGTAACGCTATGCCTGCTGAACATGCTGTAAACAACAAAGATGACAGCACCATCGCTTCGCTTGATGCCCTTGGTGGCATTGTTTATGGTAAATCAGGAGGACAGACAGATATCCTGGGTAACCCGCCCTTGATTTGGGCTTTGGCCCAGAAGGAAGGATTACAAAACAGGAATATACCTGCAGCAGTAGACAGAGCCTTTGAGGACTTATTAAAAGAGTGGAATTACAAGGCAGGTAATGCAACGCCTGCAATGGCAGGCATTTCATCTTGAAGCTTGTTTACAATATGGTATTGTCCCCAGGGTATGAGAGTCCTGTGCATGCCAGCACAGGTCGACAGATACCCAGACTTAGCACAGTGGCAGGCTCTCAACCTGCACACTAGTATGGAGTATATGAAGTTATTGATCAAGTTTTTTTCACCAGAATTGGCTTTGAAGCAAGAAGTAACATCATTATTTTCGCGATTACAGACTGATTTTCCAGACAGCAAAAGTAAAGAAAGAATTTCTACTGTTATGCTACAATTATCTAAAGAAGCTGATAAACTTAAAGATGTTAAATTAGGTAAAATCAGGAGGGACCACTCCGATTTTACCCATGGTAACATCTTTGTCTGGCCCAGATTTAAAGAACGAGCAACTGAAACAACTAGACGTCCCTCAGTGATGATGACAACACATTCGGACACTATACGAGCTACAGAGACAGGGTCAGCGGTACACACAGAGGCAAGCACAACGTTGGCCATCGATACAGTTGTCCACATACCGACGTTGTCCACCTCGTTAAACCAAAATGGAGCCGATATGAGGAGTTCTACTGATAGTCCATTCCGTACTATCAGCAATTTTGGTGAAGGAACGACCAACCAGCTCACAGGCAATGGGACAGCTACTACTACCCCCAGTAACAACGATATCCTGGCTTCGCATTCCAACAGTGTTTCTCCAAATAGCGAAACACGTATTCCACAGCCGGAAGAACATATACAGATTCCAGGGGGCCTCTCCAGCTCCATAGTGGTGACAGCAAATGAGAGTATTCACCACAATGATACAGGGGCCCGGCCAAAAACATATGCAGGGGCTCTGCATTTTTTGGGGAATCTACCGGCACAAAAGGGAGGAAAGGAGCAGGCAAGAGGTCCCTAAGTGAGGACAGAAACGCAGACAAGCGTCGGAGGACTTTACATTGACTAACAGTATGTCTGATGGCATTGTATATAATTTATCTCAATATGTGTTGAGTACCGATGAGCTAGAGATTTTAAACAAGGGCTTGACCTTTGTTCCTAGCAATAAGTGTGTATATAGCGACATTATATTTGACTTGATGTTGTTCTGTAGGAGCGTAATGTTAAAATTGATTTTTAATAACCAAAGCCATGGAGCCATAGGTCCTAGGACCCCTAGCACATTTGCTCCTAATTTTACACCAACACTTAACTTGTTCATGAACGCTTGTGAGAATGACCTTTTCAAATATTTTGAGGAGAGAAGTGCTTATAGATATTATAATCTTACACCGATACAAAGGACTGCTTTACATGGCCTTATGGATAAGAAAGAAATCACTATTAAGATGGCTGATAAGGGGGGAGCCATCGTTGTATTAGATACATGTTGGTATGAAAGGAAATTGTTAGACACACTGACTTTAGATGGAGCATATGTAGCCATTAACCCTTTACAAGTTAGAATGATTATAGATAATGCACATAGCCAGTTAAACAATTTATTAGAGAGGGGCTTGTTAGAACAAGAAGTCTATGAGTTCCTCAAGGTAGATAAACCAGTTACGCCTGTTTTTAAGGCCATGCCCAAAATACATAAATCATTAACAGACCCACCACTCAGACCCATTGTTTCGGGGAGAGGGTGGGTCACTGAGAATATTTCTATATGGTTGGAGTTTATACTCAAACCATATTTAGAACAGATAGATAACATTCTAAGAGACACAGGGCATTTCTTGGGGCTATTAGCTGCGGCCACAAAGTCCAAACATGGTGGATTATTGATGGCCACACTGGATGTCAACAGTTTGTTTACTGTTATTGAACAACAATATGGGATAACAGCAGTGGGTGAAGTAATAAGTAGATTGGGAGCAACTGAGCATAAGCGACTGGTTGTGGAGAATTTACTAGCTTTGGTATTGAACAACAATGTCTTTATAGGACCAGGGTCCATATACAGACAAGCACAGGGGGTAGCTATGGGCACCCCCTGTGCTAACACATATGCAAATTTGGTTATGTCCAAATGGGAAACCAAGGAAATTCTTAATAATCAGGAATGGAATAAGTACATAGTTTTGTATGTCAGATTTGTGGATGACGTTTTATTTTGTGGGACGGGATACTTCTACCTTTGAGAGCTTTTAGCTTTTCTCCACACCACCACTACTTTTTTGACCTTTAGTGCCAAAACTTCTTTTACTCAGATAGAGTTCCTGGATGTTTGTGTGGAACAGAGTAACCTTGGTTTCACCTCGAAATTGTATAGGAAACAATGTTGGCAAAATGCATTGTTATCCTACGACAGCATGCACCCGAGGCATATCTTTCCTAATATTGTCAAGAGCCAAGTGGGTAGGATATCTAGGGTATGTTCTGAAGATACTTACTGTGATGAGGAACTTTCTAGGCTGAGTGGACATTTTTTGGATAGGGGCTATGAGAGGAACATGGTTAGTAAGGTGGTTAGTAACAATGCTTTACATAGGAAGACAAAGAATAGGCCATGGATGCAAGGCCCTGTTATTGGCAGACAAATAGATACAGGATTATGTAGTAGCAGGAAGGAACAACCTAAAATACTTTTTACGTATGGTAGTAACATTAAAGACATATGTAATATAGTTCAGAACAATTGGAATATCCTAAGAAGTGATATTAGTCTTAAGGACGTAGTGGCAGAACGTCCCATGTTTAACTATAGGAGAAACAACAATCTCAAGGACCTGCTATGTAAGGAGACATATTTGAATAAGAGACCTATAATAGATATTAGAGCAGGCACATATCCCTGTGGCAACTGCAAGGCTTGTCAATATATTAATATCGACACTGAATATAAACATCCTGATAAGACACAAACTTTTATATTTAAAGGGAGGGCTACTTGCAGGACAAAACACTTAGTATATATGGCCAATTGTGAACAATGTGAAAGTTTTTATGTAGGTATGACAAATAACATGCTGAAGGTTCGGATTTTACAGCATATTAGTAATATTAGAACGTGTCAAGTGAGCAATGCTTTATTCAGACATATAGAGATTAATCCCACACACACTTTTAAGTTCAGATGCATTGTTAATATTGCCACTAATGAGAGGGGGGGGGACATTCAGCATAGAACAGCATTAGCTGAATCCAAGTGGATAGTAGATTTAAGAGCACATAGACCACCTGGTCTTAACGATGTTTTACCAATTAAACCTGCTTTACAAAAAAGGCGGGCTTTTAGGAGTAAGTGATTGGATGATCTGTGTTTTAAATATGGCTGCTTTTGTTACTTTGAATTATGTCTGATGAAGGATTATTCTGAAAGCGCTTACTTTTAATAAAGGAGATTCCACAAAGAATTATTCAGCGGTGACCTGTACTTTATTTTTCGTATTTACTTGATACAGTGGCAGCAGTCTCAGTCAATAATAAACAGTTACCTGTAAATCCACTTAAAAAATATTATATTCAAGGCTTTGATGGCAGTACTTGCATGGTCATAAGTAGTAAGCCAGTTAAAATATGTTTTACAGAAAATGGACTGTCAGTACAGGGCACATTTTATATGAATTCCAGTTGGGGAACAACAATCCTTGGGGTTGATATCCTCGGTAAACTGGGAATAGTGATTGATTTCAATAGCAGGGTTTTATGGTCTGCCACAGCAGAGGACAGCAGGGATGCAGCCCAACAATTCTCTTGTTTTGTGGTAGAGATAAATAACTATAAAAAAGACATTACCAGAAGACAGTTGCAAATGCAGGACAAATGGGAGCAAATTATATTACAATTCCAGCCCTTGTGGGCCACATCAAAGACAGATTTTGGCAAGTTTGCAGTACCAGTAGAGTGTAGGCAGTCCATCTGATTATATTCCTCCTTTTCAGAAGCAATATCCGATTCCCAAAGAGGCAGGGAAGATATGAAGAGGTGTACAGAACAATGGGAACAGGCAGGCATAATACAAAAGGGACATAGTCCTACAAACTCACCAATTTGGCCAGTGAAAAACAAGGCTGGCAGTTACCGATTAGTTATTGATTTACGTAAGGTCAATCAATTTACGATTCCTTGTGCACATCTGGTTACGGGAGTGCCAGAATAGGCAGCGAGGATAAAACCTCAAAGTAAGTGGTTTACAGTTATTGATTTAGCTAATGGATTTTTTGCAGTTCCTTTAAAAATGGTAGATTGTCAACGGTTTGCTTTTACCTTTGAGAAGCAACAGTATGTGATGACAAGATTGCCACAGGGATTCCAAAATAGTTCTGTGATTTTTCACCAAGTAGTAGGAGAGATTTTAAAACCTTTAGAGACAGATGACAGTGTCCTTCATTACACTGACCGCATTCTTATTCAATCAGAAATGATAGAGTAGCACGAAACACTTCTTAAAAAAGTTCTACATACTTTACAGGATGCAGGATTCAAGGTCAATAAAGAAAAAGTTCAGGTTTTCTCACAAGAGGTAAAGTTTTTGGGAACAATTGTTCGTCCCACTGGCAGATCTCCTTGTGAGGAAAGAGTAAAAGGTATCCTGGAATTGCCTCAGCCACTGATGATTGCAGATTTGCACAAATTCCTAGGTATTATGAACTATAACAGAGAGTTCATAGAAGATTACATGGCAGTTGCCGCACCCTGTATAAAATATCAATAGAACAAAAGAAAGAACCCCTGTTGAAATGGCGATGAAGGAAAGTACAGGCTTTTGAACTATTAAAAAAGAAATTGACACATGCTACTGAATTGGTACCACCTGATGTACAGCAAGACTTCATATTACAGGCAGCAGCAGGAAATGAGACCATTTTGGTAGTTTGCAGTATTGGCCTCAGCAAAATGGGAGCAAGGTAGAAAGGGCACTCCAACCTGAGACTTTCTGCAGTTGGAAGTTAACCACAGTTGAGAAAGGATATCACCCATGCATACAACAATTGTTGGCCATTTATTGGGGAATTAAACAAACAGAATATATGACAGTTTTTTCAAAAATAGTCATGCAGACGCCACATCAGTCTATAAAGATTCTCTTAAATTCCATGGAAATGAATAAGATCACAGAAGGAGTGAGTCAAACCATTTTTGCAAAACGGATGACCCTATTCAGCACAAAGAATGTCCAAATACAGACAGAGGATAAGTATTGTTAGAAAAATATGTATTAATATGTGCATGCTTAATGCCAAATTAATAATCAAGTGTTTTTAATACGCTTTTCATTCTATTTCTCATGCACTGTGATTTATATAAATTGAGTTTCATATGAGACTGAAAATATGCTTTACTGAAACTGCAGCATGCTTACTGAAACTTGCAAGTTGCCCTCTGACCTAGTAACTGCTAGCACAGCAATATTCTTGTTTATGCCTTGTGGAAATGTACTTGAGAAGCAGGTGTTAATCTGCTAGGTCAGAAGCATATGAATAGACAATATACTATTTAATAAATGTAATGATTCTAGACAAACAGCCTTGTTCAGAGGATGGGAACCTCTGCAGCTGCAGTAGTTTAGAGATAAGGTAGACAAAGGTTTATTAGAGAAATGAACTGCTACCATTGTATTCGATTTAGCTATAGTATCTTGAATGTAACATAACAAGTATCTAACTGAAAGAAACCAAGGCCATGTTGTTTTCCTCAGGAAGTTTCACATAAAAATTGCTTAAATCAGCAGAAAATCATAGGAAAGATGGTCAGCAGATGATGACCAAAAGGTGGTAATTCGTTACGTGAGCATGGTAGGACAAGATTCATTTGATAACCTATAAAAATGAATGCATTTTCCTGTTTCTGGTTAGACAAACTCTGTATTAGCACGTTTTTGTCTCCTTGCTGCAAGATTAAAGTGCCTTAACCTGAACCTACCGTGTTTTGATCATTTTTAAAATATATTTTTCCTTTGACAGATTGGTACTTCGGACCGGAAACGTATCTCTCGCTCTAGACCTAGGTCAGAATTGGGCCCGGTGGCATGCATCCGTACGGAGAAGAGGCCAAATCGGCTCTTCTGTTTTGAAAGGCCTCCAACTGAATTGTCATTTGAAAGAGGCCAGCCACTGTTTCTGATCTGGGATTGGAGGACAAGTCAACGATCTGGTGGATCAACTCACGGAGGGTCAGGTAAGGAGGAATTACCTTATTTCTGTTTCAAGATCAGGGACTAGTTACAGAACAGTTTTTTTTGTCAGGTAAATTTGCTTATGCAAATTAGGGACAGAAAAAGGGGTTACTGTTTTTCTTTTTGTCATAGATCAGGGAAACAGAATAGGTAGACAGTTATTCTAGATAAACTGTGAAAAAGGTGTAGACTTGTGGTACCACGTGATAGAAAGGGTTATGTAACAATTTACAGCTTAGCTAAGACACCAATGTTAAATCAGTGCACAAAAAGTTCCCGGGACACGCCCCTAACTGAAGACGCGAAGTATATGCAATTAAAGCGTGCCGATAATATTAAATATTATACCAAATGGGTCGATAAGTATAAATTCGAGGGTAATTTAGATAAACTTGCACTTATGAAACTTGTAAAACAGTTAAAAATAGACGCAAAAGGTCAATTGAAAAAGCAGAGACAATTAGGAGTCCCTCAGGCACACAGGTGGCTTGAGGAAGCAAATCGTAGGGAGCAAAGAATTAAAAATTAAAAAAATATATTTTTAGACAAGAAAGATAATAATTTAGTAATAGCAATGGCCCCTCCTTTGCCCCCTCCACTTCCGTTACCAGAATATGAAGCGAGTGGACAAGCTGATCCACCTCCACTATACCCAGCTGTCCCTACAAAAGCACAACCATTTGTCAGGGATCCCATCGAGACCAGGTCTTGAACACGCAACTTGAGAATGGAAATTGAATTAAATGAATTAAATAGAGCATCACAAACTATGAGCGAAGAAGAGATATGTCCACTCATAGAAGTACCGAATCCTCAGGCAGGACAGGCAGGACAAGATCCGACGCTTTTAGTTTATAGACCGTGGACACCGGAAGATATCCGGAAAACCACAGAAGGTATTCCCCACCCAAAGGTCAATTTTAGAAAATTTTTAGAAGACTTACAGGGTATGAGATTAAGTTACCATTTGAATGGAGAGGAAGTAGAAAAAGTAGTTAGACAAATTTAGGTCCAGATTGGCACATGATTTGTGGCAGCTGGAATCCTCGTGACACACAACTTAGACCACTCCTACATACTGATGCAGAACTGGATGGCAGAGTAAAGGGTCTAACAGACCGAATCCCTGAAAAGTGGAAACCTAGGGCTGATTGGACTTGTATTAATCAATGCATACAGCAAGAAAAAGAAACAGTAGATGAGTACTATGCCAGATTATTAGAATGCTTTAACAATCATAGTGGCATGACAGTTCCTGAAAATCAAACGAATGATTCCCCGTATGAACAACAATTGAAAAATGCATTTTTAAAAGGTTGTATTGCACCTATCAGTAGCTTCATTACGAAGCATATGATAGATCATCGAACAAGTAGGTTACAAGCCTTACTTGAATATGCTAGACATGCAGAAAGACATTTTAATAGTAAAAAGAAAAAGAAAACCCAAGTATTTTCAGCAGAAGATGGGTCAGAAGTATTTGTAGTACAAACTGGAAAAAAGGGTAAGAAAAATACCCAGGGAAATAAACAATCTGACAAACGATCAGAAGATTTTGAGGAAAGAAAGAAAAAGGGTGAGTGTTTTAAGTGCGGGAAAAAAGGACATCTAGCAAGGGATTGCAGACTAAAGAAGAAGGCAACTACAGAAAATAAGGAGGATGAGGAATGACTATATGATAGTCAGGAATCATTAGATGAGAGTGGGCAGGGAAAGGTAAGTGTAAATGTGATAGCATGAGAAGAGGATGTGACACAAGGGGTAGAGGATGTATATGAATACACAGATGTAGAAGAAAATTAAATTTTAGACCTAGCTCTTTTGAACTTAGACCTTTACTTAGCAGACATGAAACCGGAAGTGACGTTTCTGGTGGAGGGGAGGGAAGTTAAATTTTTGTGTGACTCAGGGGCTTCACGCACCCTGATACACCCTTCCAAACTACCGGAAGATACAGACTCACCAGATTATATACTAGTGAAAGCAGCTAATGGACAGCTATATCAGGAGCCACTCTCCCATGACATTACAATAATAGACCCTGTTTCAGGGATGACTCAGAAAAGTAAAATTGTAGTTTCTGCAAAATGCCCAGTGAATCTTTTGGGTAGAGATTTAATGCAGATATTTGGCATAGCCATAGTTCCAACCATGCAGGGTATGGAAGCACAGTGACAAATGGGCACTTTTGTAGTGCGACCGGAGGGTGAAATGTATTATTGGTACAGCCAGGACTTGGTTATGACTGGTCCAGGGCAGAAACCAAAGAACTAATGAACGTAGCTATCAGCAAGTTCCCCTCCCTTGACATTGACAAACAGCATTTGTTGCATTGTACTTTATATTACTGTAATAGACCAGGTCCTGATAAAGATTATGAACAAGAATTGTTTCAAAACCATGCAAACAGGCTAGTATTGTGAAACTTGTACTGGGATGCAGAAGGGAACAGTGTAGCAAGCTGTTTATTGCCCCAGGAATTTTTAGCACTCTACAAATCTAATCGACTGCCCCATGTTAGTTTGACTAAGAATAAAACCTTAAAATGGGCAGACTTAGGTGAAAAAGTCACGAGGTGGGAAAAACAGACAGAATTAGAACTCTCAGGACAGGGAGTACAGAAACAGAAATTGAATTGGATCACACAAACACACCCAGCTGTACACTCACAGGCTAGTGAGGATAGCTGAGTATTACTCTTATTGGAAGAAGAGGAAAAAGTCTTGCGAGACATACCAGACATTCTCTGGTCAGCAGGGAAATCAGATGTAGGACTAATACGAACAGCGGGACCAGTTACCATAACACCAAAGTCAGCTTTTAGGCCCCAAAAAGACAGTATCCCTTGAGAAAGGATGCAGAGGTAGGAATCAAACCTATCATAGCAGCCTTACTTAAGGAAGGAGTTTTAAGAGAATCTCCTGATTCACCATGTAACAGCCCTTTATTTCCTGTCAAGAAAGCAAACTGGGAATGGCGTATGGTCCAAGACTTGCAAGCAGTAAACAATGCAGTTATACCCAGAGCACCAACGGTGCCAGATCCACACACCTTACTGAACGATTTAAAGCCAGAACAGAAATATTTTTTCAGTGGTAGACATAAGTAATGCATTTTTCTCAATACCGATACACCCTGACACCAATATTGGTTTGCATTTACATTTCTTGGAAAGCGATACACATATACCAGATTACCACAGGGGTATTGTGAAAGTCCAACAATATTTGCACAGGAAATGGCAAGCAACCTGGCGGAATTTATCCCACCGAAAGGTAATCAGATTCTACTTTATGTAGATGACATTCTGCTAGCAGCCCCCACCCAGCAAGAATGCAGAGAAGACACGATAGCTTTGTTACAATTTTTAGCTACTCAAGGTCACAAAGTAAACAAAGACAAGTTACAGCTTTGGAGAAAACAAGTTAAATACTTAGGATATGTAATATCCAAAGAAGGTAGAATATTAGATGAAGACAGAAAAATTGCGATTTTACAAGCACCTAGACCAACTACCAAGAAGGAAATTATGTCCTTCCTGGGAACTACTAATTTTTGTCGGAGTTGGATACCAAACTATGCTTTGTAATCTGCCCCACTGGCTGATTTAATATTTAAAAAAATGATGGCTGCACAGGATTTATTACAATGGACACCTGAAGCAGAAGCAGCTTTCTGTAAGCTGAAACAATTGATAGCATCATTCTTAGTTTTAGGATTACCAAACTATAACAAGCAGTTTATCCAAACTGTAGATTGTAAGCAAGATTATATGACATCAGTATTGACACAGCAACATGGGGACAAACAACGCCCCATAGCTTATTATTCATCACAGTTAGATCCAGTGGCGCGGTCTTTGCCCCACTGTGTACAAGCAGTAGTTGCAGCTGTAATGGCAGTGCAGGCTTCGGCCTCATTGGTATTATTCCACCCTCTCACATTGAGAGTGCCTCATGCAGTCGCAATTATTTTACTGCAAGGAAAAGTAGCATATCTTTCTACAGCTAGGCATCTTTCCTGTATGACCATTCTGTTGAGCCAACCTCATATGACAATTGAATGATGCACAACTTTGAATCTGTCAACTTTGCTTCCAACCCCTCTGGATGGCAAACCGCACTGCTGCCTGCAGGAGATTGAGCAAAAGACATTACCTAGACAAGACCTTACGGATGTTCCCTTGAATGATGCCGAGGTGACATGCTATGTGGATGACTCGTGCAGGAGGAGTCCTATGGGACAGAACCTAGTGGGGTATGCAGTCGTTTCTGATACTGAAACTTTAGAAGCAAAATCTTTACCACACAACTTATCTGCGCAAGCAGCAGAACTGATTGCCTTAACAAGGGCATGTACCTTAGCAAAAGGTAAGAAAGTAAACATTTATACTGACAGTCAGTATGCTTTTTCTACTGTACATGTTTTTGTGCAACAGTGGAAAAATAGAGGAATTATAACATCTACTGGTAAACCGATTAATCATGTGCAACTTATTTTAGACTTGTTAGATTCAATTCAGCTACCTAAGAAAGTAGCTATTTGCAAATGCATAGCTCATACAAAACAACAGGATAGAATTTCAGAAGGTAATGCACAGGCTGATACAGCTGCAAAGCAGGCAGCTTCAGCCACAGAAACTTTTCTTTTGAGTGAGGAATTACAACCCTCAGAGACTTTAGATTTAGAAATGTTAAAAACAATGCAGACACTTACTACAAATCTTGAGAAACAAAAGTGGATAAAACGAGGAGCAATCCTCGAATAGGGACTGTACATCTCCAAGGAAAAGAAACCGATTTTGCCATCTAATTTGTTAAAATATGCAGCGTTGTTGAGTCATGGGCAAAGCCATGTCTCAACAGGGGGGATGGTACAGTTAGTGAATCGAGTATTTACAACCTATGGGTTTCAAAACTATACAAAAAAATTTTGTGCAGTATGCCATGTTTGTAACAAGCATCATGCACAAGGGGCATTGAAGCCTAAGCCAGGGAATTTTCCTACACCACCATATCCATTCCATACTATCTGTATGGACTTCATAGAATTGAATAAATGTGAGAATAAGAAATACTGCCTAATTATTATAGACATGTTTTCCAAATGGGTAGAAGCATTTCCAACTAAAAATCCAGATGCAGCTACGGTTGCAAAGGTCCTTGTTAAAGAAATTATACCCAGATTTGGGATACCAGAAAAGATTTATAATGATAACAGGACACATTTTGTGAACCAAACAATCCAACAACTTATTCGTTATTTTGGAATATCGTTAAAGAACCACTGGGCGTATCACCCTCAATCTGCAGGGCTAGTACAGCGATACAATGGGGTACTGAAAAATAGACTTAGGAAATTGATAGAAGAAACACAGAAAAACTGGGTGCACTGTTTGCCTTTAGCACTGTTGAGTATGAGAACTGTTCCAAATGCAAAGGGATTAACTCCTTTTGAAACTTTGTTTGGGAGGGCATATTATACACCTCAGTGGAAACCTCTCATGTCTACAGAGCAGGAGGCTGACAGTTCACTTGCAGGATATATGAGGAGATTTTTGAATAACAAACTTTTGCAGTTAAATTCTGTTTCAGATAAAGAGCAACCAAAATCGGAAGCACCAGTAGCCCCTGGCACCTGGGTGTGGGTGAAGATTATGAAACGGAAGAATTGGAGCTCTCTGAAGTGGGAAGGTCCATACCAGGTACTGCTGTCAACACCCACTGCAGTCAAAATCGTGGAGCGAGCTTCCTGGATTCATTTGACACACTGTAAACTGGTCAAAAACTTTGAACTGGACAAAAACTTTGTTACTGTTGCACAACAAGAACAAAATGGCCAGATACAGAGTGAGTAGAGACACTGAGCAATTTCAAAAAACTTGTATGATTGTTTTTGTTGCAATATTGATCACACTGTTCTTTTTGCTGTGGCCGTACCTTTTTCCTGCCACAAAGGTTGAACTGATTAGACGTAATGAACCAAACATAGACTGGCATCCGAACTTCAACTCTTATCAGGCAATTACACGTGTATACGCAGAGACTTTTAATGTTTCGAACTGCTGGGTCTGTACGGCCATACCAACAGCATACGGGGGTTTGTTAATGACTGCTATCCCCCTAGGGGTCAATGAGACCTGGGAAAATCTGTTTTTTGACTCAGTCGCTATTAAAGCACAAGATAAGGTAGCACTGTATTTGCCTGTGACACAAAAAGGAATTGTATGCTTTTATAAAAATGACCCCATCCAAGTTGGATGGAGTAAATGTAATGTTACTGTACAGTACAAATGTTATAGAAAACCACATGATTTGAGTGGATCTTGTAGTACAGATTATGACTCATTTTTGAAATCTATGCATAAAACTCTTGATCAGGTACAGCATAATCCTGTACTTTTCAAACAGTTATCAGTGATAGATAGGAAAATGTTTCATGCAGGGCAGTCATTTCATAACAAAGTAATGACAAATGTAGAGGACTGTTATTTTGTATGTGGAAAAAAGGTATATAAATGGTTACCTGAGAATTGGTCTGGCAGTTGTTTTTTGGGATACCTGGTTCTGGTCATCCAACACACTGCAGCTTTGCCTCAGGGAAGTATTCGAAATACTCGAGACGTAACCAAAAAGACTGTTAAGAAACCGGAGAATCCAGTGGGACGAATCGAAGCAGGGTGGAAAAACCATCGTAATGTGGGAACCAAACTTGTGCACATCGACTTGAGCGATGCTGTTATATCCTGAGCAGGTATATCACCCATGTATGGCGGAGTAAAATCAATATGGGAACTGCAAAAACTGTCTAAACTTCTCGAAATAATGAGTAATGCAACTTTTTCTGCCTTTTAACTGATAACTGATGAACTGAATGCCATGAGAACTGTAGTGCTTCAAAACCGAATGGCTCTTGACTTCACCCTAGCGGCGAGAGGCGGAACTTGCGCTTTAATCAAAGAAGAGTGCTGTGCATTCATTCCTGACCATCAGCATGAGATCAACGACCATCTCTAGATGATTCAGCAAGTGTCGGCTATGACCAAACCAGGTCCAAACCCTCTGACAGAGTTTTTTCAGAATGCCTTTGGGGGGGTGGGGCTCCATCTTTATGAACATATTGATTGCTATTGGGGTAGGGTTATTCCTAATAGGAGCTTGTATTTGTTGCAGAATCCCCTGCATGAAGAAATTAATTAAGGAATTCATAGATATGTCCGTATCTGAAACTATGTATCAAAGTACTGAATTTGAAGAGCTGCTAGAATGCGAGATACTTTCATAAAAGTTTAAACTAAATGACTTTCTTAACTGCAAATCCTAGATGGAAGAGGTTAGGAAAAGAAGCGAGCTGTTTATCCCTTTTTGAAAATAGAATAAAAAGCATTAACAGGAGGGAGATGTTAGAAAAATATGTATTAATATGTGTGTGCTTAATGCCAAATTAATAATCAAGTGTTTTTAATACGCTTTTCATTCTATTTCTCATGCACTGTGATTTATATAAATTGAGTTTCATATGAGACTGAAAATATGCTTTATTGAAACTGCAGCATGCTTACTGAAACTTGCAAGTTGCCCTCTGACCTAGTAACTGCTAGCACAGCAATATTCTTGTTTATGCCTTGTGGAAATGTACTTCAGAAGCAGGTGTTTAATCTGCTAGGTCAGAAGCATAGGAATAGACAATATACCATTTAATAAATGTAATGATTCTAGACAAACAGCCTTGTTCAGAGGATGGGAACCTCTGCAGCTGCAGTAGTTTAGAGATAAGGTAGACAAAGGTTTATTAGAGAAATGAACTGCTAGCATTGTGTTCAATTTAGCTATAGTATCTTGAATGTAACATAACAAGTATCTAACTGAAAGTAACCAAGGCCATGTTGTTTTCCCCAGGAAGTTTCACATAAAATTGTTTAAATCAGCAGAAAATCATGGGAAAGATGGTCAGCAGATGATGACCAAAAGGTGGTAATTCGTTACGCCAGCATGGTAGGACAGGATTAATTTGATAACCTATAAAAATGAATGCATTTTCCTGTTTCTGGTTAGACAAACTCTGTATTAGCACATTTTTGTCTCCTTGCTGCAAGATTAAAGTGCCTTAACCTGAACCTACCATGTTTTGATCATTTTTAAAATATATTTTTCCTTTGACAAGTATTATCTCTCAGATCTGGTTTACTATAAGGGAGGACCTCATAATTGTGTTCAGAACTTACAACGGCCAGAAATTTCACCATTGAATGCACATTTCTAAAATGGATTATCCACGGTTTTTGTAGATGGGGAAAGGGTTTGGAAAGATGGGAAATATTTGACAGGATTTGCGGTGATTCCAGGATATGGCCAAAAGCCTATCCTGAGGAGACTGCCAAGTTATATGTCAGCCGAAAGGGCAGAGTTAGAAGCAGTCAAATATGTTTTACAGCATTTTGAACCAGTTAACATCTACAGTGACAGCACCTATGTGGTAAATTCATTATGTTTACACATGGCAATTTGGGCCAGAAGAAGATTTGTTGATAGTGTTGGCAAACCTCTTAAACATGCTCCAGTATTACAGGACTTATCGGCATTAATTACTCAAAATGATTTACAAGGCAAGTTTAGCATTGTCAAAATTAAGGCACATCAAAAGGGTAACACAGAAGAGGTTAGAGGAAATGTTTTGGCAGATGCCAAAGCTAAGTAAGCAGCTGAAACACGTGAATGGTTAGACCGACATGAATGTTTTGAATAGATAAGCTAATGTCAGTCAAGTCTTCAACACCTGTAGAACTACAGGATTTAGCAACCCTGCAGAAAGAAAGAGGGATTCCCAAAGAATTGGACAGATGCATTTGGGAAGGAGATGCAGATCAGGAAACTTTTGTATATCCAATGCCGGATGGAAAGAAAATACCCTATCTCCCAGGGGATCTGGACAAACAATTGGTCGAATACAATCATAAAACTTTAGGTCATATTGGTACAGAAAATTTATAGAGTATAGTCAAATTTATGGAGTATAGTCAAACAGAAGATGTGGAATCCAAGTTTGAAAAAGCTGTGTAACATGGTCTTGGAGAGTTGTTTGGTTTGCTTAAAAAACAATGCCAGTATAAAAAAACCTTAGTTGCACAGAGTGCCAATGGTGGATGGGCTATGGTACACTATACAGGTAGATTATGCAGGGCCCCTCCCAGTAGCAAAAGGGGGATACAGATACCTATTGGTGGTGGTTGATGTATTTTCCAAATGGGTAGAGGTAATATCCACCAAGAGTATGACAGCTTAGGGCTACAGCAGAAGCATTATAGTAAAACATCTTTGCCCATTGTGGATGGCCTCAAATCATAGAATCAGATAATGGACCACAGTTTACGAGACAAATAATGTGGCATCTGTGCAAATTGCTAGGGATTAAGCACAGATTTTATGTTCCATATCATCCACAGTCCAATGGAATTGTTGAAAGAATGAATAGGACAGTTAAGGAAAGATTAAGGAATGCATGCCTAAAAAAGGTAAAGACCGGGTAAGATATTTTCCAGGGATTTTAGTGGGCATTAGGGCTACCCCTAACAGTAAAACAGGAATTTCATCTTTTGAGGTAATGACAGGGAGGAAAATGCCCCTCACGCTTCCCTGTGACCCAGAAACAGTGGAAAATTGAATGTTACTAACAGCAGTAGAACATCAAAAATGGCTAAAAGATATACAGGGGGTATGTGATACTATAGCCAGAGAACAGGTGTACCGGCTGTGGAAAGAAATGTCAGCACTTCATACAGAAATGACATTACAGTGTGGAGATGAGGTACTAATAAACATTTTCTTAAAGGAAGGACCTTGGGACAGCAATTGGCAGGGTCCCTATGAGGTAACACAGCAAATAGGACCATTGGTTTACAAGGTTCAGAGGAAGGGCAAGGGTAAGGTCAACCCCAGGGCACAGGGGACAACCAAAACAAAAGCAATATAACATATTGGTTCTTAGAGATCAGTGTAAACTAATGAAAGTTAAAACACAGATAGGAAAGTAACAGTCTATTATAGTCTGTTAATAGTGCTAGGAAAGTGTCAGTTTATTTAAATTTATTTCTAGATGCTGACAAATCCAGTTGAACGGCAGTCAGAGGAAACAGAGAAAACTAGACCTTGCGTACAGAAATGCAAGTTTTGGGCATGCATTATAATAACACTTTTATGGACTGTGATATTAATATAGTATATTTAGCATATGGTACATATTATCAGAAAGATTAAAGTGTTTGAAGTGTGCAAGATAAATCAAGGAAGGGATAATGTAAAGGTGGTTCAAAAAAGAGTTGTACATGCAACACAAAATATAGATAAAAGGGCTATAAAGAAGAAATGGGGAGATATACTCCGATATAATAAATCACGTGAGCAAAGACACTATGATTGGGTGCCTGAGTTCAATACATTTTTGGCCATGCAGAGGTTATTTGCAAAAACACACAATAAGTAAAATTGTTGGGTTTGTAGCCACATTCCTTACAGAGGAAAAATGGCATTACATGCAGCACTGGCAAATATTACTGATACAGGGTTTATGTTTAAGGGATCTTTTAAAAATAAAGTTATAAATCATTCAGTCATTAAAGAGCATTTGCAATTCATGGAAGCAGAAAAAGGAATACTCTGTTTTCAACAGAAGGGGACAGTTAGGGTTAGTATTAGTAACTATCTATTATCTTACATCACTTATGGTCATGAGACAAATTGGAGTAACATGGAGGAATTGATAAGATAACAACAAAATGGGAATCAATACATAATACTTCCTTTAGGGAAGACATGAAATAATTTTTTAAAAATGGAGCCATGAATAATCTAATAGGCCTAGAAAATGTTACAATATGGGCAAGCAGATTCTTTCTCATATGTGAGAAAAATGCATATAAATGGTTGCCGCTAGGCTGGCAGGTATCTTGTTACATTGGATTTGCGGTTCCAATGATGAGAATTACTCACACATTGCCTGGAGAGATGATTAGAAATCACCGGGAAAAGAGGAAGGTTCCTGATATTTATGATGATTTCTCCAAACTTGGAAAATATTTAAAACAGTTAGATCTAGGGGATGGTGTTATCTTTGGGGCTGGGAATTTTCCCCTGGTATGGTGCCACAAAAGCAATATGGGAATTATGGAAAGTTCCAAAGCTAATGGAAATTTTAGCAAATGTAACTTATGGGGCTATCTCAGACATAACAGAAGAGATGATAGCAATGAGTACAATGGTCCTTCAAAACAGAATGGCTTTGGATTACCTGCTTGCTAGTCAGGGAGTGGTATGTGCTTTAATCAAAACAGAATGCTGTACAGAATGCTTTACATACATTCCTGACAAATCAGAGTCTATACATCAACATTTAGGAAGAATTGCTGAGGTTTCTTCAAAAGCTAGGAAAACATGGAGTGCAAAATGGTCAGATTGGTTAAGTGGACTATTCTCAGAATGGTTGGGTATCATAATTACAGCATTAGTTGCCCTTATTGTCATTATCTTCTTAACTACAACAATTTGTATGTGCATTAAAATTTGTGTTAACAAAGCTGTAAATCATGTAACTGCCATCAGTAATGGAGTGGTATATAACGAAATAATATTGAGTGCAGTGGATCCATATACTGCAGTGGATCAATGGGTTAAAAATACTGAAGATCGTATTGTCTTGTAAATTGTTTTACAATTTCCTTGATTTAATTAAAAAGGGGGAATTGATAGAGATTATATAAATTAAAATACTTTCCCCCAAAGTTATACTGTGTGTGCAGTAAAAGAGAATTGTGCAAGGCTGAACAACAGATTTCAAAACAGTATGGCTTGCTTTGCAGAGCAGCTAAGTAATAAAAAATGGCTTATGACCTTCATTATAGACTTATTGTAAATGTCTAGTTTAGTTATTAATACACGTAGTTGTGGTCTTAGTGTAAAATGGCATCCTGTTATACAAAGAAGGAAGTGGTTCTTACATTAACATTTCAAACACAGACTTTTCAATTCAGGGATTTTTCATTTCAGAAATATTGGGGACTTTCTATGTTAAAAATAACAAGGACCTTTTACTTGACATTTCAAAGGAAAAACAGAAACTTTCCATATCAGAAATAATAATTTGATATTTCAAAGAAGAAAAACAAACTTTACATATCAAAAATAGCTTCTTGACTATTCAAAGACTACATAAAACAGAAACCAGAAGAAACCACAATGACACTAAAAGAACATTGCTTTACCTTTGAAAAGGGTATATAAACTGCACATTATTTTCTCTTCTTTAGTGATGTCTTCACCTGAGTGCATCAGTCTTTACTTTTGTCTTCTAGCCATGTTATAATCGAATTGAAATAACTCTGACAGTATTAACTTTTGGCAAGAATTTGTACTAATACAAATAAATATTAACGGATACAGTAGTACGTTGTCTGTCTGGTCACATTTAGCCATTTTTAACAATATCCAATTTATACCTGTTAAGTGTACCTCCATTACGAGGAATGTACCACATTTGGGGTCTTAAAAAGTCCACATTCCTCGAAGTTCCACACTGAAAGGGTCTGTCACACATTGATTGTTACGAATTGTTTAAACTGATATCCATAGTAAATAGAAATGGATCACATTAATTCATTTAAAGATATTTTTTATAAGTAAAACCAGCATATTTTGACCATCCTATGACCTTACTAGTTGAAGTTGTTAGTAAGCCATTAGTATGTGATCCACATTTTGCCCATTTGTTCCACATTATGAGGGCTAGTGTTCCTTATTTTGGAGATGGATGGTTGAGAGCTATGATCAAATTTATTTTCAAGTCTTGCCTTTCTTTGAACTGATTTAGGTCTAGTATTCATGTTACACAGACAGTATACTGCAGATGATTCATAGGTTCATAGGTTCATAGGTAGGTACTAGGCTATCAGCCCTAGGACCCATACAAGCCTAGCCAAAAAATGTACCCTGGCTTTCGCCACCCAAGAAAATTATTTTCCTGTGCCCCTGTCGAGCAGAGCCACAGAAGTGATCCCCGGGGTGAATTTCCCATTTCCCATCCAATCATCAAGATTTTTCTTGAAGAGTGCTAATGAGGAGCTCTGTTTGACATAGATAGGTAGTCTGTTCCAGAGTATGGGAAGTCTCTGAGACAGGAATCTATCCCTCCAGCATGTTCTGTTTATTGTGGTGACAAGGTTTAGATCCCTAGAGCATGTAGCTCGGAGGGATTGGGATTTCTTTAAGTGGAGCATGTCCAACAGCTCTGGGTTTGACATAGCTTTGTATGTTAGGCAGAGATCACACCTGAGTAGGCGATATGCGATGGAGTAAAGCTGTAGTTTTTTAAGACAGTCTGTGTAGGGCATCTGTTTGAGGTCAGTAATCCATTTTGTGAGGTATTTCTGTGGTCTTTCCAGTTGTTGTAGATGTCTTGTGAGATACATACCAAAAGGGGCATTGTACTCTATAAATGGTCTAATGAGTGATGAGTAGAGGGGAACAATGACCTCTTTTTTCTGGATGAGAATCCTTTTGTGATGAGATGAGCCATGTAGAAGGATTTCCTGACCACTGTGGCATGTGATTATCAAAGGAGAGACTAATGTCCACCTGTGTCCCAAGATCTCTTATCACATTTTTGGCATTAAGTAGACTACCAGCTATGTGGTAGTTCATGAGTACAGAGTTTTTACCAAAGGGGATGACAATACACTTTTTGGCATTGTGTTTCAGGTCATGGCTTTGACACCAGGTATCTGTCTCAGTGAGGCCCTTTTGTAGTTTGTCTACATCATTAGGAATTTCGATTATGGCTCCTAGTTTGCAGTCATCTGCAAACTTTGTTGGCCAAATACCTTCTGTGTTAGCCTGCACTTCAGAGAAGTAGATACCAAACAGGAGAGGACCCAGGACTGAACCCTGTGGTACTCCACTTGTCACTGGTCTGATGTCAGATTTGGAATCTGCTACTTTCACAGTGTGGGTTCTGTCCGTGAGCCAGTTGGCAACCCATCTTGTGACATAGGGATTTATACCTAGTTTAGTGAGCTTATCTATAATTCCAGTGTGGAGGATGGTGTCGAAAGCCTTGGTGAGATCTAGATAAGCTGTGTGAACCATTTTACCCTCATCTATGGCTTTGGTGACTGCTTCAAAGAAGTCAATCAGGTTTAGGAGACATGATCTGCCTTTTACAAATCCAAACTGGGTAGGGTCCAGAGTTTGGAGATTACCAATGTCTTTGTTTATGAGTTCCACGATGATACGTTCCATGGCCTTGCAGACCAGGCTCATCAGGCTAATGGGGCGGTAGTTCCCGGGGTCCATCGTGGATCCCCCTTTGTGGAGTGGGATAACCGTTGCAGTGCACCATTCAGTGGGTACAAAGCCTTAGGTGAGGCTATGATTGAACTTAGTACTTAGGTAGGGTGCCAGTTCATTCTGTAGTTCATATAGAATGCTGCCTTGGATATTGTCAGGTCCTATGGATGCTGTGTTCTTGGCTTTGGAGAGTGTGCTTTTTACCTGTGCAGCCGTGATTATAGGAACTCTGCATTCTTCCGGTATAGGGATTGGCCCTCTGGGGGGTGAGAGGGGAGTAAAGTTAGCAATGAACCTATCTGCTAGGATGTTGGCAATATCAGTTGGTTCTGTATATTTAGTGCCATTGTGCTGTAACTCAGAGCAGATCTGAGTGCTCCCATTTAGATTCTTGACATAGCTATAGAATGCTTTATGGTTGTCTTTAGAGTCAGTGGCAATTTTGTTTTCGTAACTAGCTTTGGAGGATTTTATGAGGGATCTCAGCTTCTTACTGAGGTTGACCAGGGAGTTCCTCCAGTCATGAGATTTTACTCTTTTTTGCAACAGTTTCTTTCTTCTGTTGTAGAGTTTGTTTATGGCAGAGGACCACCAGACTGGCTTCCTTTTTTTGGAGGATAACATCTTGGTTCTATTAGGGATAGCATGATCCATGCACTTGTGTAAGTGCTTATAAAGTGCATTTGTGTAGGATTCAGCAGTCATACCTCTATTGTCCGTCTGCATGGGTGTCATGAAGTTTGCCACTTCTGTCTTAAGAAGTGTGAAGTTGGCTTTGGAGACATTTTTTATGATGGTTTCCCTAATTGGGGGTAGGGGTGGGATGTGTATGTCTAGGCTGATTAGCTTGTGGTCGGATCTGACCAACAAGGAATTGACCTCTGGTGTGGAACACTAGTTTCCCATGTTGGTAATGACCAGGTCTAGGATATTGCTGCCCCTGATGGGGGTGTGAATAAGTTGATCCAAGGCATTGGAATTTATGAATTCTAGAAAACGTTGAGCAAAAGAGTCGGTACATGAGTAGTTTTCCCAGTTAATGATGGGGTAGTTGAAATCACCCATTATTAGGGTGTTGGGTTGTACCCTACTACTTTCCAGTGTATCAAGACATGAGGAGTGGGAATCCTGGGGCATGGTGGGGGGGGGGGGCTGTAGCAAGCTACTGTTTGGATTGCGGTCTTGCCCAGAGTTAGTTGCACTTGGATAATCTTGGATGCATTATGCTGTGCAACTAGCCTGGATGTGTGGATATCCTTAATGAATATGGACACGCCTCCGCCTTTAGTGCTTCGTTCTGGGTTAGGTGGCCGAAAGGTGTGGTATGAATTGTAGCCTGGTAATGCAGGAATGCTGTCTGGAGCTTTGAACCAGGTCTCTGTCACTGCACAGATGTCAATGTTCTCCATTTTAAGGAGTGCCTCGAGAGAGTGCATTTTGAGGTTTAGACTTCTAGCATTGAGTAGCATTACCCTCAGATTTTGCTTGCTTGTACCTGTTATGGTGGTGAATTTGTCATTTGAACCTTGCCTAAAAAGGCACTATAGGGGTGGCAAGAGCCTTATCCAGTATCCAGAATCCTAAGGGAGACAGGTGCAGGCCATCTCTGGCAAAGCATCATGGTCTGTCAATCATGTCGTCCCAGGCAGACAAATACTGGATCCCCTTAGAATGACACCAGAAGCTTAGCCAATTGTTGAAGTCAATCATTTTGTCCTTGTACTGTGGTATCATTCTGGGTGATGGCAGGATGCTACTCAGGGTTAGGGTCTTACCTGCCTGGGATACAAGATCGGAGAGCTCCTCCATGTCTCTTTTCATGTAGTCCAGGGAGGTACGTCTCAGGTCATTAACACCAACATGGACAATGGCAGTGTCATATTTGTACTTATTGTGGAGTGACCTGAGTGCATGTGTTATGTGGCGGATCCTGGCACCTGACAGGCAGCTGACAGTAACTTTCATCTTGTTTAGCCTAGTGAGTGGAACATCAGTGTGCTTGACTATAGAGTCACCTATGATTAGAGTGTTGGGTACGTTGTTATGCCTTATGGGCTGTGATTGAGTGGCACACTGAGTTTTTGGGCTATGAGTCATTTGGGTTGTGTTGGGAGGTGGAGTTTGCTTACGTTTATGCTTTGGATGTCCCTGATGCTTGGGCAGGTTTTTATTGAGAGCCTCCGTGAATGTAGGTGCGTGTTTTGTGATTCTATGTATGTGTTTTGGTGGTGTAGGGTTTGAGGGACTATGTGATGAGTGTGGTGTGGTGCAAGTCTTTACCTTCTCTTGACTGTCCAGTCCAGTCTTGGTGAAGAGAGCTTTGCTTCCAGTTTGGCTATATAAGTGCATCTCTCACAGGTTGTAGGGTTGGGTGGTAGGAGGAGAGGGTTGTCTGTGTACATGAGGCAATTGCTGCATTGCCCCAAGATGCCCAGATTCATAAGGTAGGCAGGTGAAATCACTGGGAGCTGACCCTTAGACATGCCTGGATAAGTGCTTATTTATTAAGTACTAAAAACTGCTTTCCTCTAGACAAGTGAGGAAAGTTGAGTGCTGTAGTAATTTGCAGCTTATGTAGTGCTTAAAATGAGTTCTGAACAAGTGCTGAGTTTAAAGAAAAGATTTTAGTGCTGAAACTAGAAAACTGGCTAGTTATAAGAAACAAAACTAAGCTAGAAGGCTTCCCTCCAACACAGAAGGGCTTGGGGCTCAGAAGCCTACAAACAGTCTAGACCACTTAACAGAAAAGGGAGGAAACAAGCTAAATTTTTTTTTTGTTCTCCTTCCCAGATGTTCTCTTTGTACACAGTAGGAGTGCCTGAAATCAGTATATGATCTCACTGCACTCAGTTGGGTGAGCAAATGAGATGGGCCCAGAAGGAGTATCCAAACACAAATTTACAAGAGGGGCGGGCAGTTTCAAAGCCACTAAGATTAACACCAAAACAAAAACAGGGAGGTTGGATGGGAAAACTAACTGAAGAGCAGATTCAAAACTTCCTGCTCAGTTAATATTCGTGCAACACAATTTAATCACTTTAAATACTGTATTATTTAAAAAAAAGTGCAGATAAAGGTACTTAAATTCTCTTATACGTCCAGTTGAATACAGCTAGATCTTAGCCGGCCAAAGCTGAGGCTTGTAAGCAGAAAATATTTCAAACTGTAACACTTAAATAGTCACTGACAGGAAATCAAAGAATGTGGCTACCCCCACACCTGCAATTACTAACAGATAATACAATTTAAGCATGCAATGAATGAAGAGCAGATACAAAACTTCCTGCTCAGTTAATATTCGTGCAACAAAATTTAATCACTTTAAACACTGTATTATTTGAAAAAAAAGTGCAGATAAAGGTACTTAAATTCTATTATACGTCCAGTTGAATACAGCTAGATGTTAGCCGGCCAAAGCTGAGGTTTGTAAGCAGAAAATATTTCAAACTGTACCACTTAAATAGTCACTGACAGGAAATCAAAGAATGTGGCTACCCCCACACCTGCAATTACTAACAGATAATAAAATTGAAGCATGCACTGAATGAAGAGCAGATTAAAAACTTCTTGCTCAGTTAATATTCGTGCAACACAATTTAATCACTTTAAATACTGTATTATTTGAAAAAAAGTGCAGATAAAGGTACTTAAATTCTCTTATACGTCCAGTTCTTTTTTAAATAATCAGTAGAGTGCATGTATATAATGTTTTGTCACAGTCATCCTTTCTTTTGTAACTTGATAAGAGTAACACAGCTTTAATTAGAAACTGAGGGAATCAGACACTTGATTAGTACATTTGAGATACTGAGGCTGCAGGCATACAGCTGATAGTCATCTTTTGCAGATATACCTTACAGGCTGTTTCATATAACCCTCTTTTTAAAGGCGGTGAAAATGGTTTACTCACCAGGCATGGCTAATGGGAAATTCACCCTTATAAAAGAAAAGGTGTGCTGCTGGATTAAAATTAAACTTATTATTTCCTATTTACTATTTTAATAATTTTGGCACTCATTAAAGGCTGTTATATTTTCTGTGAATTGTGCTTAATAGGTTTCTAATTTGATAAACCACTTGTATCTTGGAACTAAAGAGAAATTCTGACTTCATATAGATTTATTAAGCTTTCTGTGTGTTTCCTTTGTAATATTATCTTAGTCTATGCAAGTAATAGGTATCACATTATGTGAGATTGTTTATGGTGGAGTGCATACATCAAAACATAACTACATAGCTATCACTGCTGTTAGTGCTTTTTCATGAAAAATGTAAATTCATTATGTTAAACTCATGAGTGAATTATACTAGTAATAGGTGACTCTATAGTCAGGCGCACTGACGTCCTACTCACTAGGCTGAATAAGGAGAAGGTTACTGTTAGCTGCCTGTCAGGTGCCAGGATCCACCACATAACACAAGTCTCAGGTCACTCCAGAACAAGTACAAATATGACTCTGCCATTGTCCATGTTGCTGTGAATGTCCTGAGCCATACCTCCCTGGACTACATGAAAAGAGACATGGAAGAGCTCTCTGATCACGTAGCCCAGACCAGTATGACCCTCACCCTGAGTTGCATCCTGCGCTCACCAAGAATGATACCACAGTATAAAGAAAAAATTCTTGATTTCAACAATTGGCTAAGTTTCTGGTGTCATTCAAAGGGGATCCAGTGTCTATCTGCCTGGGATGACATGCTCGACAAACCACGCTGCTTCGCTAGAGACGGCTTGCACCTGTCACCCTTAGGCTTTTGAATACTGGCCAAGGCTCTTGCACCCCAATAGTGCTTTTTTTAGGCAAGGCTCAAAACACAAACCCACCACCATAAATAGCACAAGTAACAAAAAACTGAGGGTAATGCTACTCAATGCCAGAAGTCTAAACCTCAAAATGCACACACTCGAGGCACTCCTCAGTATGGAGAAAATTGATATGTGTACAGTAACAGAAACCTGGTTTAAGGCTCTAGAGAGATCCCCAGCACTACCAGGCTACAACTCATACCATACATTTTGGCCACAGAACCTAGACCGAAATACAAAAGGCGGGGGTATATCCATATTCATATTCATCAAGGATACCCACACCTCCAGGTTAGAGGCACAGCACGATGCTTCAGAGATCATCAACGTGCAACTAACAATGGGCAAAACTGCAATTCAAATTGTAGCTTGCTAGAGATCACCCACCATATCCCAGGACTCCCATTCCGCATTTTTGGAAACACTGGGAAACATAAAGGTCCTACCAAACACCCTAATATTGGGTGATTTCAATTACTCAAACATTAACTGGGAGAACTACTCAAGTACTAACTCCACTGCCCAACATTTCCTAGAATTGATAAACTCAAATGCCCTGGTTCAACTGGTTAACACTCCCACCAGAGGTGACAACATATTGAACCTGGTTGTCACCAACATGGGTAACCGGTTTTCCACACTGGAGGTCAACCCCTCACTGGTTAGATCTGACCATAAACAAATCACTTTGGATAATCACATTCAGCCCCCACCCCAGGACAAGAAAATCACTGTGAAAAACTTTTCAAAAGCAAACTTCACATTACTTAAGACCGAGGTGGAAAGTTTCAAAGCCCCCATGCTGAAAGATAACGCTGTCCAAGCTACAAAATCCTTTATTAATGCATTCTACAGGCACCTAAAAGAATGCATGGATCATGCCATCCCAAGCAAAACAAGTCTCAGTCCTCCAAGAAAAGGAAACCAGTCTGGTGGACTCCTGCCATAAACAAGCTATACAACAGAAGAAGGAAACTAGTACAGAAAAGGGTAAAATCCCAAGAAGGGAAGACATCCCTGATCAGTATCAGCAAGAAACTACGATCCCTCATAAAATCATCCAAGGTGAGCTTTGAAAGAAAAATTGCCAAGGACCCCAAAGATAACCACAAGGCATTCTTTAGCTATGCCAAGAATCTAAGTGGCAATGCTCAGATCTGCTCGGAGATAGTGCAGAATGGCACAAAATACACTGAGCTGACCGATATCGCCAACATCCTGGCAGACAGGTTCAGCTCAAACTTCACCCCCCTCTCACCTCTAAAAGGGCCCATGACCATACCAGAAGAATGTAGAGTCCATGAAATCACAGACACTCAGGTTAAAACAGCCCTCTCCAAAGCCAAAAACACAGCATCAATGGGACCGGACGGTGTCCTATGCTGTGTCCTACACAAGCTCAAAGATGAACTAACCCCTCACCTAAACATACTGTTCAAACTCAGCCTCTCCACAGGCTACGTACCCATAGAGTGGTGCACAGCAATGGTTATTCCACTCAACAAAGGTGGAGCCACAACAGACCCTGGAACTATCACCCTATAAGCCTGACTAGCTTGGTCTGTAAGGCTATGGAATGCATCATCATGGAACTTATTAACAGAGACATTGGGAACCTCCAAACACTAGACCCTACCCAGTTCGGCTTTGTTAAGGGCAGATCATGCCTCCTAAATCTGGTGGACTTCTTTGAGACAGTTACCAAGGCTATAGATGAAGGAAAGGTGGTACATAACAGCCTACCTAGACCTCACAAAGCCTTTGACACCATTCCACATTCTGGTATTATAGACAAGCTCACCAGCCTGAACATAAACCCCTATGTCACAAGATGGATTGCCAGCTGGATCATGGACAGAACCCACATGGTGAGAGTTGCAGGAGCTAGGTCCAACTCTAAACCGGTTACAAATGGCATTCCCAAGTGCTCAGTCCTAGGACCCCTCCTGTTCTGCATATACCTCTGAGAGGCACAGGCAAGCACAGGAGGACTATGGCTGATCAAGTTCATAGACAACTGCAAACTAGGGGCTATAATTGACTCTCCAGCTGACACAGACATCCTCCAAAAGGGTCTCACTGAATCAGATACCTGGTGTCAAAATCATGGCCTCAAGCTAAATGAAAAAAAGTGCATAGTCATCCCCTTTGGAAAAAACAAAGTACCCACAAACTACCACATAGGTGGTAGTCCCCTAAATACGGAAGAGGTAATAAGGGATCTGGGGACCCAAGTAGATAGTAATCTCACCTTTGATAATCACATTGCCAAAGTGGTTAGAAAATCCTTCTGTGTGGCCCACCTAATCACAAAAGGGTTCGCATCCAGATCAAAAGAGGTCATTGTGCCCCTCTACTCATCACTCATCAGACCCATCATAGAGTACAATGCCCCATTTGGGATGTACCTTACAAGAGACCTGCAACAGCTGGAAAGACCACAGAAGTACCTCACCAAGAGGATCACTGGCTCAAACAGATGCCCTGTGCAGCTCGACTGAAGAAACTCCAGCTGTACTCAGTTGCGTATTGTCTACTTAGAGGTGATCTCTGCCTGACATACAAGGCCATGTCCAACCCAGAATTGATGGACATGCTCCACCTAAAGAAAACCTTATCCCCTTGAACCACATGCTCTAGGGATCTAAACCTCACCACAACAATAAATAGGACGTGCTGGAGGAATAGATTCCTGTCCCAGAGGCTTCCCATGCTTTGGAACAAGATTCCAATCTACATTAGGCAGAGCTCCTCACTAACACTCTTCAAAAGAAACCTTGATGAGTGGATGGGAAACATCAAGTTAACCCTGGGGATCACTTCAGTGGCTCTGCTGGACAGAGGCACGGGGAACTAATCTAAGGGGGTGGCGAAAACCAACATATTCTGGCTAGGCCTATAAATGCCTTCAGGCAGATAGCCTAGTACCTACCTACGAACCTATGAACCTAGGAACCTATTATTTAGTTTGGGGGTTGGGTACTAGGGAGCCAGAATAGTCAAAAGAGTATTTTATATTAAAGGGACTGAAGTTGCAGTTCAGTTTTACTTTCTTCTGGTGCAGATTTCTGCAGATGGGTAAGAAAACTAGATTCTGATGGTGAAAAATGTTCGCTCTTTTTCCAGTGTTAGGTGAACATGAAGTTAATACATTTAAGTAAGGAGGTATTTGGGCAAAATACCTCAGTTAGGCATTTAGGAAATACTATTTTCTTCCATTTATTTATGTATTTATTTAGGATCATAGCAAGTTATTAGGCCACTGGCCCTGAGGACCTTATAAGCCTAGCCAATAAGTTACCCCATGTTCCCACAGGTCATTGCTTTTGTTTGAATATTTAATGTTCTGATTCTGTGGTACAGTATAGTTCTGCAGCTTGTGGAGATGTGGCAGTGGAGAGACTGCAGTGCTTCTATACTTTTCTGAGTAAACTGGTTAACAACAACAGAAGGATACAGTCAAGTTATTTAGGCTTACTAACCTTTTCCTGTTGTGTGTAATTATTTCATTATGTTTGTTTTACTTGTAGGGCTTTACTGGAGTACAGCTGTTTACTGATCTCTGCCTGGTACAGAGACTGCTACTGGGTTGCCAGATGTCTAGTGGGGATATGAGCTTCATCCTATTGTATGAAGCATAATTCCATAACTAGTATAAGCATGACTTCATTGTTACATTTTTTTTAGTATTGTAGCATCTTTGACTTCAGTTCTTTCAGTTAATTATATTCTTTACTCTTCAGACAAGGTGCTCACAACTAAAACTAGGAGAATGAAAATCGTGCCCTTGGCCGACATCAGCCATTAAAGACCATATGAGTAATTGATGTAAGCCCTAGATTCAGTGAAAAGCTTTAAATGGTAATGGTCAATATCAAAATTTTCTCACATTAGAAGGGAGTTTTGGGTAGCGAGTGAAAGAGCAAACTTTGTATATAGCAAACAACAGCAAGCTGTTCTATCTAGCCATCTCAAATGCTTTACAAAGTTATAGAAGACTTAAATTGCAATGATTATTAGAATTCATTGGCTATAAGTGATAGTCCTGATACTGTTTAGTCACTAGTACAAGCAGTTATCTTTATACTGAGCTCACCAACCAGACACCCTCCCCAACATGCAAACATTACAACCTACCCTAACCAATCCAAATGTGCTGCACACTATACACTCATCTTTCACTTCATGGTTGTCAAGGCTGGAGCAATACATAAAGTTTTGTTTAACTTAATTCTTATTCATCCAGGATGGCTATACTCCATTCAAAATTCTTCAAAATGTCTGTTGCATCACTGTCAAATCATTTGCATGTATTTTCTCAACATCACTCACTACCAAGATAATAATATCACATCTTAGTCACACATTAATAATTCCCTAAATTGTCACCAATTCCTTTCCTAAAAAGGCTAAACAGCCATCTGCCAGCCTCAGCCATCTTATGAAAGTTTTTTTTTAAATATTTAATAGAATTTGAAAAATGTCATCAGGTAGAGCATGGCTTCAGAAGGGGGTTACAACAGTCTCTTCATCAGATTTAGTTCACTTCAAGATGGGAAAAGAGTTCCTAATGTGAATATTGTTTATAGATAATAAAGAGGGTTTTGAAATCTAGTTATCATAGGATTGTCATTATCTAAACTTAAATGATAGTAACTGGTAAACAAATACATCAGTAAAAACAATTGATTGTTTATTTTGCTTTTATCTAATGCCAGCACCTTATTTCTGGTCATTTGCTGAGCTTATTTACCTGCTCTTATACAGCTGCATGTGAGATTAGCACACCCTCTGGCATGTGCACTGGGCTATACTATGACTGTGTGGTCTATTAATAGAGCTGAATAAGGCAGTGAAAAGACCAAAAGTGCTGTCTCTTTGAAAAAAATAGCCTATAGATTTGTTGTTACAAGAAATGCATATATATTCAGATGAACATGATAAGCAGGACAACCAGGGATTTTCTCACCTAGTTTCCTCATCTTATAAATGTAGTTCTGTCATTTTAATAGAATCAAAGAATGCACAAACCATCTGTATCATGTGGCTATTTACATCTTTCCAGTATCCATCCTTGGACCTTATAGGCCAGTCATACTTGGGGTGAATTTATGATTACCCACCCAGCTGTCTAATTCCTTCTTAAAGGAAGATAATATGTCACATTGTTTGATCTGGAGTGGAAGTATGTTCCAGAGAAAAGGCAGTCATGTGACAAATCTGTTCCTCCACTATGATTTGTTTATTTGCTGAAGTAAACTCAGTTATCTGGCTCTAGTGTTCACTGGACTGCTTGATTTTTGGAGAAATAAAACTTTCCTGGTAAACAAATGTTAAATAAATAAAAAAAATAAGTGGGCTTGGACTGTCGGACCCCTAGTGGCCTGCAGGGCAAGACACATATCATTGCTAAGGAGTCTATAGGACACTGACTACAGGGACATGGCTTCCAGTGTCCGTTGGTAGCTAAGGTCATTTGGGCCCACAATGATTTTTGTCAGGAACATTTGGAGTCTCTCCACCACTTTGATATGTTTAGTTAGATACATCCCAAAGAGTCATTGTTTTTGGTGATGAGACTAGTGTTGCCTACTGTCTAGAATTCTTCTGGAATGCCCAGAATTAAGGGGCACTGTTCAGAAAACACTGACTACCTTTTCTGGACAGTGTATTGTCCAGAAAAACAAAATTAAAGTTGGTTGTGGGAAATTTTGACGAGTTGCAGGTTGTGTTTTTTTTTGGGCTTGAAGATAATAGGCTTAGATACACAAGCACTGGCATGCAAAGGCAGCTACACACACATTTTAAGGGAAGCACCCCGTGAGAGTTGGGATGTAACAGACAATGACGTACTATAGGGGAATACATGGTGTAAGTTCAGATGAAAGAAGAGTAACTTTGATAGGAGTTTATTATTTGTTAGAGGAGAAATACATTGCAATTAAACGCCATCTCTTGGATATTTGCCAGTTATTTGAAGAAGAGGAATGATTTGTGACAGTGGAGCTCAATGCCCATGGCACTACTTTACAGGATTGCGGAGTTTAGTGATTTTGAATTGTAAGTTACTTTATATAATGATGCCGCTTCCTTTTTTTTCCTAAATACTGACCTAAAACTGTTGGTTTGTATGGACCTTAGAGAGGAAGTAAACATTGTCAGCATTATCAAACATGATGGAATGACACAAGGGTTAAATCAATGAAGGATTTATATTCATAGTTATAGGTAGTTCAGCCTGTAAAGTGGGTTGGGAAATTTAGATTTGTTAATTCGTATTTTCAGTTTCAGTATTAGTAAATGGACATGCAGGAAGAGATTAGCCTTCTTTGTTTATTTATCTCTAAAATTCGCTTGACAGTAATAGAAGTTTTTTGCTCTGTCTGTCCTTTTTTATTTTTTGTTTATAAGAAGTTTATGCATAACATATAATTGTTTTACTTCAGAAAATGTGTGTGCGGTAAATCAAGTCCTTTTATTTTGTCAACTTTGTAAGTTAGTAGAACTTGTATTTGAAAAGTCTAACTGAACTTTGACCCTTATTATTTATGTTTTTTTCCTTGAGTCCATTTGAAGTGCAGTGCACATCCTCAGATCAGTAAATATTATAGTAAATGGCCTTTAAAAACAAGCAATGTTATTAATCCAGTTATTTAGAAATACAAGCAGCTTTAAAAATTTCTTGTCTTATGAAAAAATAATGGTATACACAAACATTTGAGTTTGACTTTGTATCCTTCAGAAAATTCATACTAATGCAAAATCTGTTATTCTATTTTCTAAGTTAGTTAGAACAATATTTTAAAGTGTCTGTATTCATGGGTCTTGCCCCCCCCCCCTCCATTATTTGTGGCTTGTCCAGATTTCTTACTCTAAGAGTTCGAGAGGTATGGTTTGTAGTACTGTACATTTTGGAGATGGGAGTTAGAACTGTGCACATTTTTTGACATGAAATCATTTTGTTCTGGATGATTTTTTATGTATAGAAATAAAGTCCAAACCACCACACTGGTAATAAAATTGATTCTTTTTATATTCAATGAATTCAAACTCACCACCAGGTTTAAATGACTACATCAGTATAAAATCTGTGCTACATAAAAAAGCTGAAAGTATATAATAAACCAAAAGACTATACATTTTTATATATTTTTTTAAAATTGTTGCACATTTTTATTATTTGTATTTTATCAGTTGAACAATTATATTATTAATGTTTGCATATAGAATATATATGTGTTTATTAAAGTCTTGAAAGTTGGGAAGTCTTTTTAAAATTGGATATTAGGTTTTTGAACCTGTATGCCTTTAAATTACAATTAATGGATTCTTAATTGTTTGTGATTTTATATATAAGTGTATCATGATATCAGTGCTTTCATCTGATGAAGTCTATCTATTAGACGAAAGCGCTCATCTGTTGTGGTTGGAAGTAAAAAGAATCGATTTTATTACCAGTGTGGTGGTTTGGACTTTATTTCTTTACTACTTGGTTTGGTATCAGTTCCATTTTTTGTTGATTTTTTATGTATGTAAGGTTTATTATCTCCTTAATTATAGCTGATGTGTGGAGTTATGGCTCATGTTTAAGACAGCAGATGGTGAGGCTTTCTGGTGGCATGCACTGTTTCAGTTTTCCTCTCAGAGTCTCCACCCTTTATGTCAACCACAGCTGCAGACTTCTTGTTCTGTGAAAAATGCAGGTTATAAAAACGTACTTTTTAGTTATAACTGTCCTGTCTCGGCCAATGTTTAACTTTTATTCTGATTTGGTTGAAATAATTTTAGAAATACATTGTAGTCATCATACTGGTACCAACTGCCAGGTGAGAATTGTTTTTTGTTTTGTTTTAGAGTATAGCTGGTGGGTAGTTATGTGTTTTTTTAAGAAAATGAGTTCAAACCTTATATTTGTCAAAATACTGTACCATACAGTGGCATAAATATTGGAAAAATTACTTTATCATAATAATTGCTTGATTGTTTCTGGGCTCTGTGACTACTGTTCCAAGGAATTCTTGTTTATGAAGTTGAGGAACTTTTGGTTATAGACTACATTTGAGGCATAGGTCTCCCAGGATGATGTAGTGTTTGCATATTTGAAGTTGATCCAATGTATTTAAGAAATGGAACTTGTTTTGGGGAGCATTGAGAGGGATGTGTAACATGCCAAGATCTGAGAATTTTATTTAGAGTGAGTTGAATATCAGTAAGTTGCGTCTGTGGTTCTCTGGGCATCTGCCTTGAGGTAATGTGTTTTTTAACAAATACATACTCCAGCACAGTTCCTTTTGGATCTAAAGTCATGGTAGATGCAATACCCTGGTGCAGAGGGGGTACTTTCTTCATTTTTAAATCATATTTCAGTAATAATACACACATGAATGTGCTCCAAATGCAGAAGGAATTCAAGGTCAGGCAATTTGTTATAGGTTCTTAGGCTCATAGCTATATACTAGGTTAATGATCACCAGCACCTTTATAAGCCTAGCCATGTAACCCAACCCAGCTGTGTCCCTATGCATCATGGACATTTATTAGGGAGGGGTATGTTAGGAAGTTTCCAGAGGTTATGTGGGGCATATGTTAGCTTGGGCATAACTGTTTGTCTCTGTCTATCAGAGACATGGGGGCCAAACCCAAGGTGAACTTCTGATTTCCTATCCATTGGTCAAAGTTATACTTAAATAGGGTTAGGGATTGACTCTGCTTCACATGGATAGGTAGCGTGTTCCAGTGCATGCATGGAATCCTCTGAGACACATATCTGTTTTGCCAACATGTTTTATTTATGTCACAACCAAAATGTAAATCCATGGATCTTGCAGTTTTGATGCCGTTCATTCTGCATATGTGCAAAAGGCCCATCAAAACTGGAGCTGGGGATGCCTTGTATGCCAGGCATAGATCGCCTCTCAGTAACCTGTAGGAGACTGAGTATGGAGATATGGCTTTAGGAACATCCATATAGGACAATGTGTTTACACCCTGAATTCTCCTGGTAAGGAACATTGTGTGAGTTCCAACTATTGGACATATCTGGTCAGGTATATACCAAAGAGAGCATTATACTCAGTGATGGGTCTGATAAGGACAGAATAAGTGGCACTGAGACTTCTTTGGATCTAGATACCCTGTACTTACTTATAAGTTGGGTGGCATAGATTGATTTTCTTACTACCTTGTCCACATGTTGGTCAAAGGCCAAATTATTGCCTACATGTGTTCCCGGATCCCTGACTACCAGTTTAATTTCTAGGGTTGTTTTGTCAATGGACTATTAGCCTGGGTGTCAGTTTCCCCAAAAAGCATTATAATGAATTTCTTGGTATTGAGTTTTAATCCATGACTTTGGCACCAGTCATTTGTCTGTGTTAGACCCTCTTGTAAGATGTTTGTATCATGAGGGAAATCTATGATAGCTCCCAATTTGCAGCCATCTGTGAACTTGGTCAATCAAAGGCCCTTGACATTAGTCTTTATCTCTGAGAAGTAGATTCCAAATAGGAGATGTCCCACACAGAGACCTGAGGTACTCTGCTGGTTACCAGTCTCTTAGTGGAAGTGGTCTCACTAATCCTGGCTTCCTGGGTCCTATCTCTGAGCCAGATGGCCATCCAGTGAGTTATGTAGGGGCTTATACCCAGTTTCTTGAGTTTGTCAACTATATCTGGGTGCGGTATTGTATCAAACACTTTAGCCAGGTTCAGGTTGGAGGCATGTAGCATTTTCCCCTCATCCGTTGCTTTAGTGAACTTCCCAAAGAGGTCCACCAGGTTTAGTAGGCATGACTTTCCTTTGACAAAGCCAGTCTGGGTTGGGTCCAGTGTCTGAAAGCTGACTATATCTTTGTCGATCATTTCCATGATAATTACATATTACAGTGGTCAGACTAATACATCTGCAGTTTCGAGGGTCAGTTGATGGCCCACATTTGTGAAGTGGAATAACTGCTGCAGTCTTCCATTCCCTTTGTACCAAGACTATTTTGAGGCTTCAGTTTAAAAATTACTCAAAATTGCCTTGACAGGTTATTTTTTAAGCTATTTAGGAGGCATCCCGGGATATTGTTGGGACCCATTGAGGTTGTGTTTTTGGGCTTAATGAGTGCTGCAAAGACCTGTTCCCTGTTAATGGCTGGGGGGCATTCTGATGGTATTTCATTAGGAAAGGCAGGGGGATTGAGGGGGTGAAGACTGAGATGAATTTGATAGAAAAAAATTTGCTATTTTGCTCTGCTTAATGTGAAGGTGGCATCACTGACCACCAGTTCAGCACATTGATGTGTGCTGCTCTTGAGGTTTACAACATAACTGTAGAAGGTCTTGTGTCTGTCTGTAGCCTGTGAGGCTATCTTGATGTTGTAATTAGCCTTTTGGAATTAATTAGTCTTCTTAGTTTCCTGTTTATTTTTACTCCTAATGCAGAACATCTCCATATGGATATTGTCTAGTGCTTTATTTGTTTTATTTTTTTAGGTCAATAGATCCATTAGCTGGATTCTGTCTACCAAAGACATTATTCATGTAGCAAAGGCTTCAGCCAATATGAAGAAGCCCTGGAACGTGACATGCAAGCCATCCTGGGCGAAAGAATTAGGGCTGTGCAGCAGTTTATCCCATACTAACACATACTGGATCCCCCCCGTCAAATGACACCTGTTATTCAGCCGGTTGTTGAAATCAATCATCTTTTCCTTGTACCTTGGAATCTTTCTTGGTGAAAGTAGGATTCCACTCAGTACCAGATTCTTTCTTGCATTTGTGATATGAGCTTGTATATAGCTCTTTCTATATCCCTAAAGGTTTTAGGTGGCAGCTCATTTGCACCCACATGGACTGCCACCACGTCATAGTCATGCTCATTGGTACTGAGGCCTTGAAACATCAGAGATCCCAGCATCTGAAAGGCAACACACCACTACCCTATTTATGTCCAGCCCTGTGAAAGTAGAATGTGTGTGTCTTAGCAATTACCAGCAGATTTTTTTATTAGTAGAAAGTTTAACCATACTTGGTTTGGAGTGTTTTTTTTACAGCCTCAGCATATAATATTCCATGCATTTGTATGGTGTGCTGTACAGGTATGTGCTGCTCACAGCGATGCTATTTTGTGAGAGTGATACCTTCATTTAAGTTAAATATTCACATCTGTCATAGTTAATTTGTGATAGGATAAGTAACAGTTCATTGTCTGTGAGCATCAGTTAGTTGCTATACTGCCTTAGTATACCAAGTGCTATGTGGCTGGCGACTGGGATAAGAAAAGCTGACTGACCTTCAGTTTTAGTACAAGAGTATAGAAAATTAGGGATACATGGCTCATTTGTATGGTATTTGGTTTGCTAGTAAATGTTTCTTATGCTTGATAAATTCGTATGAGTACAGAATACAATATATTATTAAGTAACAAAAATGCTTGTACTATAGTAGTCAACTATGGTAAGTACTCTGCTTAGATAGAAACAGCAATTATACCAGTCTCTGAAGTCTTGTAGGACAACAAACGGGCATCAACTAGCATAATATATTTGAGCTAAGAATTTAAACAAACCAATAAAAAGCAGTTTTTAAACAGCTTTAGGTTCCAGGCTTCCTGCAACATCAACCATTTTCAAACATTGTAGATGGATGGAGTCTTATGTGTGTTGTAACTTCATCTGGTAACAGTAATAGATTAAAAACAGCCTCATTTGTGGGAGTCAGTTGAAGTCCATCTCCAGTATTTTAACTGCTACAACAAACTGTTCTGCCCAACTGTGGAATGGTCCTGTCCTGCACTGAATCAGTTTAGGTTTTCCTGTATTTCATACACACAACCAAGAATCAGCTACTACAAGCACAAGTTAAACAAGCAGGCATACTTTTGATGGCTAGTGTATTCAAAGGTGCATAGCCATGTTTTTTTCTTTTATGGCCTGTCTTGGGTTGTATATCTCTACTCCCGTGGCCCAACCCAAACTAACCATGATACATGTCTGCACAAAGCGTGGTTCACTGTGCTAGTCTGCTGCAGGTGCCTGCTAGTGCTGTTATTAAAATTAAAAAATGTTAGGCAATGCAGGCTGAGTTGATGACTCCACATACAAGCGTCAGACTCATTTTCTATTTCTTGTTGAGTGACTGAGTCGACAAACAAATACTTAAGATTTATACATGGACTGGTCATCATTGCTGATACAGTGCAACAAAATGGGACCAAATACTTCTGAAAAATGTAATTCTGCAGCAATTTGCCAGTTAGTCAAATGGGCCTCCTAAAGATGTGGGCCCTGGATGATCATCCAAAATGTCCATACTACAATCTGCAACTAGGAGTATGGATATGACTGTTTTGTGGGTGGTTCTTCACTGTCACAGCTACATATGGGAATCTGCATCTGTTCAAACAGCCTCTGGCAATTTAAGTTTATGAATCATAGGCAAGTCACGTCCACATACAAGGAACACGATACACAACCCCTTTTAGGGGACTTGAGTCACATCCACATACAAGGAACACTATATACAACTCTTTTAGGGAATACATGCACAATGTTCATGAAAACAGCAGTGCTTCAGAATATTGTTATTCTCTTTTACCTGTATCTTATTTTCACAAAGATGCTTTGACTTTTTGTTGGTTTATTCACACTATCAGGGAATATGAATTTATCCTGCAGAAGCTTTACATTGGCATGTCTGTCTCTGAGGATATCACCCAAATTCTAAACAGGCTGTGTATGAATGTGAAAGTGAAAAGACAGCTCTGAAACTAAAGAAGTAATCAGTATGAAATAATATGGGTGTGTTTTAAAATATATAATAATGTCTTCAAATAATGTCCACAGCTGTCATAGAAATGAGCAATGCTTGCTACTGTCAAACAAAACTTTACCCTGCAGCTAATTAGTTTGTTACTACAGCTGGCAGAAAGAAATAAAAGACCAGCCATACTGGATAGAGTTAAACATAAGAGACCACATCTTAAAAAGACTAATGGTAGTATAAAAACAAACATCTTCATGCATGACCTTTGTTGAAAGTAGGATCATAAGAAAGTGAATTGATTAAATACCATTTACAGGAAAGATGGTAACGTGCAGTTGAGACACACTTCACAGTGATACATGTGGTATGATAGGAAAGTATATTTCTTAAGGATAACTGTTTGGCCTTAATTATGCTTTGTGATTTGATCCTAGAACAGTCAGATCCAAGTTAACATAAGAAATAATTCATCTGGAAATGGCATATCCATGACTCATCCTAAAATATGACTGTGACAAGAAGGAAAAGCACTCGAGTGAAAAGGATATATAGAATTAAGTGTTAAGCATTAAGTGAAATATGGACATTATTGAATGGAAATGAACTGGGATACAGGGATGTGATGTGATGTGATGGGCAAACAACAATGGGACATTTAATACAAGTAAGTGCTACAGTACATTATAAATGTCATGTTTTATGTGTCAAGAGTCCAAACAGTGATATGCATTGCTGCTTTAAGTAAATAAAATAATTAATAAATAACTTTAAGCAATTTGTGAAAAGCCAGGTACATTATAGCAAAGCTGTGTAATTAGCAAGTGCACATCTTGATATCGGCAAACACTACAAAGCACTTAAAGTTATTCACAGTGTTTTATGAGTTTGTCAATACCGACAGTAAATTTTGCCATCTTTGCCTGATGGCTCAGATCCCAATGGATTGTGGCTGTCCTGGGAGCTTGTAATTTAACAAATATATATAACATCATTAGAAAACAAGCACAGTACAGATGGTATTACGCTCATCTAACAAACAACCAGTAGATGCAGCTTAAGTAGCAGCTGTCATTTTTATGTTGGCTATAAATCAAGATGTGAATTCAGAAGCAGACATAATTTGTTTCTTTGATTTTACAGACAGAAGTCAGCAGGGAACAGTTTTTAAAGAAATATGTCACCTTGAAGTGCTGTGATGGCTAAGAGTATTCCCTTAATGTAGCCAATGTAAAATCAATGACTGGCAGGAAAACCAAGCAAGACAAATGTCCATTTCTATACTGACAGGTCCTTTAAAAGATTTGTCTAGCAACCTCCATGCATTTCACAAATGGGAGTTAAGCAGCACATTCAGACTTAAAGGCATATAAATTCCAGCCCTGAAAAAATTCTGGTGTGAAAAAAAAAAAAAAAAAAAAAAAAGAAAAATGTGCTGATTAAAATTCTGACACAATACGCCTTACTATTCTGTCTTACTGTTTATTTCCATGTTTGAATTTTATTTAAATGTATTTTCTTAGTTTATTTATTTTGCTGAATCATTTCTTTATCAGTCATTTAAGAACCATGTCCCTTTATATGTGGAGTACTACATGCAACAGAATGATACTGTTTTTTTGCAACACAACTCGAACCATGTGATGGAAATGCATGTTAATTGCTGAGATACAGTAAATGTTGTGAAGCAGACCGAAAACCAGGAACTGTAATTTTAATTTAAGAGTTTCAAAGAGATGAAAAAGCATTGCCCACAAATTAATCACAACTCTTATATATTAATGTTTTAGTCATGTTCCTGGCTGATGCTTACTCTGTAGTGAAAGGTAGTATAGGAAAAAGAGAAACAGCATTGTTTCAACCAAGTAACAGATGTGTAAAAAAAAAAAAACAATTGTCAGTGTCAATGAAAAAATTCTCATCTCCAACTGCATATTTTATTTTTCTTTGTCCATCTGTCTGTCTATCTATCTATCTAGTTACCTGTCTATTGATCTAACTTTCTAAACTCTATCTCACTAAGCATGCTAGGAAAATCTATGCACTTCAGCTGCAGAAAAAAGGCAACTAAGAAAAGAAAAAAAAAATCTAACTGTTGCTGCCAGGTGTTATGTTACATAAATTACGAACTACTGTAAAGTAGAGGGAAGGAATGAAGCAGATACAAAAAAAGACAGAAATTCAGAGGGAGAGAGATAAACAGGGAGAATTAATAGATGGCATATACCATGCAAACCATGGCATAACAAATTACTTTTGAGGGTGCAAAAGGGTTAGGAGAGTGGCCTAATGGTTAAGGTGTTTGCCTTACAAACACAAGGTGCAGGGTTTTAATCTCACAGGGGATAACTGGTTAGGCTTAAAATGGCTCGCAAGGGCAGTTAGCCTAGTACTAACTTATGAACCAATACTCTGCACGTACAAAAGGTTGAAGACATTACATTTATGTTTTCTTGCATCCTCATGCATAAACACTGCTTAATACTGTATACAGCATGTGTTGACGATTCATTAATTAATTCTTCAGGATTTAGATTGCTATCAACCACTAGAGGGAAAAGAATATTTTTAGCATTAAGCAGGAAACATTAGGAAGCAAACATAAATGAATCTCATGCATTATTTATGTATTAGGCAAACCATTACCCCATTAAATTAAATACAGTATTTTTTAATTTAAGCTTGGTAAACAAAAGGAACAAATACACATAAGCATCCATGTGTTGTCATCAGATGTAGCCTAGACAAGCTGCATTTGGGTAGTCTGAGAGAGTTTTAGGAAGTGGGGCTTGACACAATTATTTCTTTCTTGAATATTTTTAATTTCTACAACAAACTCTCCTTTGTTGCCACCTTCTACATGGCACACCTCATCACAAAAGGGTTCTCATCCAGGAAAAAAAGAGGTCATTGTCCCCCTCTACTCGACACTCATTAGACCCATTATAGAGTATAACGTCCCTTTTGGAATGTACCACACAAGACATCTGCAGCAGCTGGAAAGGCCACAGAAGTATCTCATAAAGAGGATTACTGGCCTCAAACAGATGCCATACACTGATCATCTCAAAAAACTCCAGCTTTATTCCGTAGCACATCACCTACTCCAAGGTGATCTGCCTAACATATAAAGCTATGTCAAACCCAGAGCTGTTGGGAATGCTATACCTAAAGAAATCCCAATCCCTCCGAACTACACGCTCTAGTGATCTAAACCTTGTCACCACAATAAACAGGACATGCTGGTGGGATAGATTCCTGTCCCAGAGACTTCCCATACTCTGGAACAAGATACCCATGTATGTCAAGCAAAGTTCCTCATTTGCACTCTTCAAGAAAAATTTTGATGAGTGGATGGGAAATAGAAAATACACCCCAGCAATCACATCTGTGGCTCTGCTCAACAGGGGCAAGGAAAATAACTTTATTGGGTGGCGTAAGCCAGGGAACCTTGTTGGCTAAGCTTACTTAGGCCCTTGGGCCGATAGCCTAGTACCTACCTATGAACCTATGAACTTATGAAAAGTAAAGAGACCAGACCTATAAGAAGCATGGCTTCTGAAGTAGAAGACCTCTGTTAAAAAAAAAAAAAAAAAAACTTTACTTAACATTCCCATCAGGTTTACTCAGTTTCAGATTTAAAAGAATGCCTTACAGTGGTTTGTTATCATGTAGTATGGCTGTATCACTATTTTCAGTCTCACACAAGGCTTGACCTACAGAAGGTCTTAATACTTGCAGGCAGATTATGTTAATCCCAAACTACTGCATGGTGACAATGACAGCATTCACCAACTCAATTGTTTCTAGACTGATTTTGCATTCCTCCAACCCTTCTCATTAATATCCCTGTTTGAACAGGGAAATCCCCATTCAAAGTTCCATGGCATCCTATCAGGATGCTCTCTTTGCAAATGGACAGAAAAGTTCTAACAGTTATTCAGCATAACCACACTTCCAAGTTCCATGCTGCACAGTACATATAATTTATACACAAAAAGTAGATGGTGTGTATCTATTTATAGGTAGGTGAATTGCAACACAGATAGTTAAAGTAAGACAATAGAATGTGCAGCATACATACAGAGGAGTGATCAAAAGCATTAGGCAAAACAGTTAGAATAACAAGGCATACAGAGAATCATATAATATTATTTTTACTGGAGATGACATGATACTGTCTTTTCATTATAGGCATCATCCTCAGCCTCTCTACTGGATCTCCAGGTTAACACAAAAATGAATGAGGTCAGAAGTATTTATGCAGTTCCATCTATGCACTTGCATGTTTCTTCTTCCAGAAATCATTTTCAAATTTCACCTTAATGTTTACAGAGCAGAGCATTGTCTAATACAACAGGGGAAATAACACCAAACCCCATTATAGAAAACACTTTTGAGGTATAAATTAAAGCAAGTTATGGACTAATCATAAATTATAAAGTAGGTAGATTGTATGTCAGAGTTAAAATCAGATTTTAGGCTTATGACAAATAATATATTGGGATATATGGTAAATATGTTGTGTGTTATGTGACTAGATGATATAGAAATTCCCATTTTTAAATTAACTCCCATGTTTCATAAAGGACAGTCAACTGAGTTCAGCAAGATCATATAATGGGGAGGGGGGGGGGTAAGGAAATTTCTCCTTGCTCCCATGGTTGAACAATCTCAGAGCTGGTCTGTACAGAGATGTCAGGGAGTGCAGAAATGCCAGTGGGCTTTCTCACTTGTAAAACGTTATTTTTGATGTATATTTTGTCTTCTCAAAGTCAAAGTAAACTTTAGTGTTGATCAGATATACACAATGTACACATTACTTTGGTCCCAGTGGAAGACATAACAATGAACATATAGTTTGTGTGACAGTAAGATGAATGCACATACAGTAATAATTAAAATATTAACAACACAATAAATTACCACAATTGGATAGGTAGACATTAGACAATATTACACTAGTAGGGATTGCAATGACTTCACATTGTGATTGCTTAGAATATCGCATTTCATCAGTTGTAGTATGATATATTCTAATGATCATATTGCACATGTATGGAGTGGTGACTCACTCTTGACTATTGCACATTCAGGAAGTAATAGCATGAGAAATTAGGCTAACTGCACCAGTTATTGAAGCAATTTACCAGAGTGATTACTATAGATGATACTTTTCAGCAAGTGGTATATTCATTTAATATTTGCCGTCATGCCTGGCATACAAGATCAGCAGCCTTATGGATAGAGGGAAGAAGCTCCTGCTCAGTCTGGATGTTTTGCAGTGTAAGATGCAATACCACCTGCCCGAGGAAAGGCAGATGTACATGTCATGAGCAGGGTGAGTGGGATCATTGATTATCTTCCTAGCCCTTCCCACACTCCAAGTCTCATGCAGATCATCCATGGATAGGAATGAGGAGCCAATGACTTTTTCTGCTGTCCTCACTACCCTCAGGAGAGCCATGCGGTCAGATGCTTTGCAGTTATCATACCAAACTATGATGTTATTTGAGAAGATGACCTTGATGGTCCCCCTGTAAAAGGCTATGAGGATGGACTGTAACAGTTTTGCCATCCTCAGTTTCCGTAGGATCTGCAGACATTGTTGTGCCTTTTTCACTGTGTGGCTAATATGAGTTGACCAGGCTAGGTCATCTGAGATGTGCACCCCCAGGAACTTAGTGTTTTTGACTCTTTCCACTCATACTCCCTTAATTTCCAGAGGTTGATGTACCTTCTGAGTTCTCCTGAAGTCCACTATGAATTCTTTGGTCTTGTTTACATTTAAGGCCAGATTGTTGCTGTCCCACTAGCCTATCAGATGATCCACTTCATCCCTGTAGGCTGTTTCCTCACCATTTCTGATAAGACCTACCACAGTGGTATCATCCGCAAACTTGATGATTTTGTTGGATTCATGCTTGGCCATGTAGTCATGTATTAACAAGATGAACAGCAGAGGACTCAGGACACAGCCCTGAGGGACACCTGTGCTCAATGTAATACTGATTTAACTATTTCCCACATATACTTTTTGGGGTCTGTTGATAAGAAAGTCCAGTATCCAATTATATAGTGGGGTGTTGATGCCCACTGGATAAGTTTCGATATCAGATTGTGGGGGATGACAGAGTTAAAGGTGAAACTAAAATTGATGAACAGCATCTAAAATACCATTTCTTGTTCTGTAGATGTGCCAAGGATTCATAAAGTGCTATTGCATCAGCAGTGCAGCAGTTAGATCTATAGGCAAACTGTAATGTATCCAGTGTTGCAGGTAGGCTTGAAGAGATATGGTTCTTGATCAAATGCTCAAAACACTTCATTACTGCTGATGTAAGAGCAACTGGCCAGTAATCATTTAGGCGTGTCAGTTGGGATTTCTTAGGTAAGGGAATGACTGTTGTATTTTTGAAACAAATTAGTACAATGGCTAGTTTCAGTGATATGTTTAATATTTCTGTTCGTACAGTGGACAGTTGGGTAGCACAGTCTCTTAGAACCCTTCCCATAATATTATCAGGACCAGCTGCTTTTCTTGGGTTTACTCCCCTCAGGGTCTTCAGAACATCAGATGTTCTTAGACATAGCACCTCTTCACCCTGTTCGACCGAGAACTTATTTGGCACAGTGTTGTTGCCCATATCAAATCTGCTGAAGTAGGTGTTTAGTTTGTTTGGTAACTCTGTGTTGTCATCACATGGGGAAGATGCAGACCTGTAGTTGGTTATGGCTTGTATGCCTTGCCAGAGATGTCTGGAGTCCCTTTGGTCAGAGAAGTGTCCCTGAATTTTACATGTGTAGGTCCTCTTAGCCTCCTTTATACCTCTACTAAACTTTGCTCTGGCCTCTCTTAGGGCATCCTTGTCTTTTGATTTAAATGCAGCATTTTGTGCCTTTAGGAGCTCATATAGTTCACCATATAGCCAGGGTTTATAATTAGAATGCATGGTGATACATTTGATGAGTCTTATGTCATCAACACATTTTGAAATATAGGCCATTACACTTTGTGTATACGCCTCCAGGTCATTATGGTGGTTCTTTACAGCTGCATCTCTAAACACCAACCAGTCTGTACATTCAAAGCAGTCCTGTAGTGCCAAGACTGCTCCTTCAGCCATATCTGTACTTGTTTGGCTGTAGGTTTGACCCTTTTCAGCAGTGGTGTGTAAGCAGGAAGCAGCATGATGGCCAGATGGTCTGAGGTGCCCAGATGTGGATAAGGTACTGCTTTGTAGGCCAGTTTTACATTTGTCTACACCTTATCCAGAGTGTTCTCCCCTCTTGTTGCAAAGTTGACATGTTGACGGTAATGGGTTAATATGGATTTCAAGTCAGCTTGATTTTAATCACCTGTAATTATATGGGCAAATTCAGGGTTTTTATTCTGGAGGTCATTTATTGACAGATCCAGAATGTTCAATGCCACATTGGTATTAGTACTAGGAGGGATGTGAACAGCTCTTATGCTCACTCCACTGAATTCCCTCGGCAAGTAGAAGGGTCTGCATTTTAGTGACATGAACTCAATGTTCTCTGAGCAGCAAGAGTTGATTATTTCAGTTTGTACACCAGTTGTTGTTGACATACACACAAACACCCCCTCTATGAGATTTGCCATAGAGAGACTGATTTCTGCCCGCACAAAATAATGACATCCCCTCCACATTTATTGTGCTATAATTTATATTGGAGTTCAGGCAAGTTTCAGTGAACACAAGTAAACAAATATTTCTCACCTTAGATTGTGTAGAAAGCTCTGTCCTTAATTAGTCCATCTTGCTCTCCAATGAGTATACATTTGCCAGCAGCATGGCAGGAAGTGCAGGCCTGTGTGGATTTCTTTTTAGTCTGGCCTTAATTCCTGCTCTAGAGCCTCTCTTTCTTGATCTTTCACATATTTTCCTTTTAATATGCTTCCCATGTCCGATTGTCAATAGTTAGACAGGCCTGTCAGGTTTCTGCAGTTTTTACCATGTTCCAGTAAGATTCCAAGCTGCAAGAGTTCCTGGAGTGTGTTTGAGTTTACAAGCCTTTCTGCTAGCAGTTCATCAAGCATGCAGCACAGCGAGATATGAGATCAGATTTCCAGAAGTTTCTCAGCATTGTAGTTAATCATACCATCATTTCTTCCCCTTAAATCTGTTTTTTTTTCTGTTGTTTCTGATGAAAAAACAAGACAAATGGTGCACTTTTCAGTAGGGATCCAAAGCAGTGCCACCATTTATTTTTGTGTGTGTATAATCGATCATACCAAATCCTATCATATTCTGCACTCCATTACCCCTTATGACTTTTATATAAGTTCACTCTAAACTATGTACTAAATAATTTCCCTAAACCTTTACTACCCATAACCTACCAAGCATATTCTGTCTAAAGATATTTCTGATAAGTAAACTGACAGATTAATACAAAAAGCAATACAGGGGCATTTTTATTGCAACTCATGAAATCAAACTATCCCTATGATTTAGAAGAAGGCTAAAATCAATCTTATCACCAAATGTGTCTAACCACCCACTGCCACATATTTCCATCTTATCTTGTTCTTCCTCACATAGACAAACCATACTTCAAAAAATGTATCCCTGACTATCTGACAATAAAGGAATGCAAATTAATGTACTTTGGCACACCCTGAATGCTTAATAAATTTCATGTTCTTCCTACCCCCTTGTCATATAACAATCAACCCATCCAAAATGTACTCTCTTCTAAATAACTAGGAGCCATTCTTGCTACCAGCTTAAGAAGTCCTTTCATATCAATAACTTAAAGAGTAAAATGACTTTTTGTTTATTTGGATCCTGTAAAATCTCACAATCTTTCAACCCAGAAGGAATGAAGAAAGGTCATTGGCATAAACATTCTCCAGCTTTAATGACCATTGCGCATTTATGCTTCATTGAAAAAAATAAATTACCTCTAAACGCCTTTTAATACAATTTACAGATTTATCCTGCCCTGTCCTATTAATGCACACAGCTAATATCACACTCCAGTGAGCCAATTGGCTCCCTATTAAACACCACAAACATCTGGCAATCGTTTCCCTTCTCCATAAACCATTTACAATGGCTGCAGACTCCTCTTAGCCACAAACTGTCCATCTGTGAAACTCTCTACCAATTAAGCTCACACTCCAATTCAGCCTCAGTACTAGCCAGGCCTAAAAACCCACTTTCATCATCAGAACATACCCATTTATATTTGATTTTCTGAACTATGCTGAATGCCACAACATAACTATCTACAAAAATTCAAAGGGAAATTATTAACCTTCTCAGCAAATAGAGCCATCTGAATCTGCCTCATCATCCACCAATAATATAAACTGACTTCCCACAAATCTGTTTGCAGCAACTAACTAACCGACCCACTGTGGATAATTACAATTAAATCTTGCTAGGATGGCTACATTCCTAGTTTGTAAATACGTATATTATATATACTTACATTATACTTACATAAAAAATATTTTCCACTAGTTTTATTTGACTATGTTTAGCACTCCATTTAGCTTTACTATACATTTTGCTTTCTGTTTGTATTGCTGTATACCTGGATCATGCCCTACTGTTCTTTCTCACTTATAGCTCCATAATATCTTTGCATACATAATACTTTTCTTTTTAAGTTCTTTACTCACATTTGCTTTAACTCAGGAGGATCGGTTCACTTTCATAAATAAAACAGATAAATAAAACCATCCCTGGTTTGGTCTTGAACTATATGACAAACAACACATTACACGCAACACCTCAACATGGTTTCAACATAGTTTGAAATTGGAATGACATAGCATAATGACAGTCAAAATTATAATAAATTCATGCTTGCAAGTAAGCAGCAATAATTAGTAATGCATTTAATATGCATGTGTTGTGTATAATAAAAACACCTTTGTGGACCTCTTGAAGAGCTCCAAAGAGGGTCTTGACTTTAGGATTAATGTAGTGGTTTCCAGAGGCAAGGAGCAGGATAAGACAGAGTTAAGTGCAGAAGTTTCAGCTGATGCCTAGAAATCAAATGCAGTCATTTAATGGATAAGGAGAGTGTCCAAAAAGGTTGGTAGGGTGACAACAGCTCATTTATGTATAGCTTCCCTTCCCATTTAGTAGAAAATCATGGTTTCTTTTGAGCGTCATCGAGGAGGACAGGCACTCCAAGGAGAATGAGCTTATCATCATAAAACAATGTCTTAAACTGCTTCCTCAAAAGGCTTTCTCCAAGTAGAATTATGTACAGTGTAACAGGGTACGAAAAATAAAACTTTGCTGATCACAAAAAGAAAAAGGATGGAAAGTGAAATAATTAACATCATAAGTCATCCTTAATGTACATTCTGGCAGGGAATATTCAAATTATCTTATTATTGCAAAATAATTTCTATAGTATATTCAGAAATATTAGAGAAAGATTCTTATGATCTACAGTATTAAATGTGCTCAAGTGATCATGGAGGACCAAGAATGAATGCTCATATTGATTTCTAACCAGTAAGTGGTTACTCTACTTTAATAATGGTAAATTCAGTGCTGTGAGTCCTTTTGAAACAGTGCAGAATATGGATTCAAAGATGGCCACCATTCTGTAGGCACTGCATATCTACAGCTCTTCAAATATTCGGAATAAAATCTAACCCTGAGAATATACCACAAGCTTTTCTACATTAATTTTTGCTAAAATTAAACCACTACAGTTAGATATCGCTTGAGAGGTGAAGGAACTTGAGGGAATTAAACAAATTAACAGGATTGGAACTGATTGACTGACTGACTCTGAACAGAGTACTAAACAAAGGAACTGTCTGAGTAGCAATCTTGGCTTATTTACTCTTCGGTTATACTAAAGTTCTGCTTCACTTCACAATGTCAAAAGAAGACAAAAGTATGGAAACAACAAAAAAAACCAAATTATCAGAACTTCAATCACCAGAAAAAGATTTAACTTCAAAAAGGCAGAAAATTACAAAACAGCAGGAACTTCTAAAATCTGGAATGAAAAATAAACCGGATCAACTGGCTAATATGGAAGATATTAAAACTGCTTTGCTACCCATCCAAGAAGCTTTGAAAGAGCTATCTAACCAGGTACAATCTTTTGGTACTATATGCAGTCAAATTCTCGAAAGGATGGATAAATCAGAAGCCAGAATATCTGAAAATGAAGACAGAATAACACTGCTTGCAAAAAAAAACAGACATTCATGACCTAGATATTCAATCTATGCAAAATAAAATTCTGGATTTGGAGGCACGATCCAGGAGGAATAATATAATTATTAGAGGAATACCAGAATCTATCCAATACAATGATTTAACTTCAACTATTACACAAATACTTGAAATATTGTTCAATGACTCTGACATGGCTAAACAAATAGTTATAGAGAGAGCTCATAGAGCTCTCAGAGAAGCACAAGCCTCAAACATACCTAGATCAGTATACGTCAAAATACTCAACTACCAGGACGTAAACAAAATAATATTAACTGTTAAAAAAAATGGAGGTTATATTATGTGGCACAATAATAAAGCTTCCATGGCTCAGGATTTACCATTACAAATAAGGCAAGCTAGACAAGCATCATCTGCATACTGCAAGTTCCTCATTGAAAAGAATATTAAATTTCAAATGAAATACCCTAACACATTAATTTTTACAGTCGATGGCTCCAAATACTCCATATCTACAAAAAAAGAAGCAAAAGTTACCTTTCTGAAGATTTTTAAGTCCCTTCCTGCTTCGGAAGCTTGATCTGGCCATCCAGTCTGTTTGCAGCAACGTGGATGCTGGGATTCTATTGTTGCTATGTCTCGAGGCTTAAAAATCCTTTGTTTGTTGTCTTTTCTGCACCAGGCCTCTTTTTTTACAGCTCCGGATCATCTGCGAAGATCTACCGAAATTTTATGGCTTTTATGAACTGAGCTCCTTTGCAAAGCAACAGGAAGTCCTTCGGGTGCTGCTGAGGGTCCATTTTCGAAGTGGTGCATCCGGAAGTCCGTCCATTTAATGGTTCCCCCGTCGCAAAGTCGAGGACAAGATTACAAGCTCAGGAAGCAGGAAATTCTCTGTTGAAGAAGGGAAAAGTTATTTAGACTGTAATACGAACATTCGTGGACATATAAAGTATGTAACATGTTTTACTGATCCAAAGGGAACTGTGAATTCATTCAGGTATGAATACAATTTAGTTAATGCTGTAGTAGCTTAAAATGTGTTAATTAACTGATTGTTTAGAGGAAATACAGCTTTACCATAATTATTCTTTTTCCTCAGGTATATTATGCTGAATGTTGATGTGTTGATAACCTTGTATTATATTTTATTATTTGTTTTTTTTATTATTGATATGTTCTAATATTGCAAATGGTTAGATAATGAGGTGATTTAGTGATGGGGTACTTAGTAGGTAAAGAGACCATAAGATATTACATTGTGGGTTCTCCAGGAATGTGAAGGATGTTTTATTTATATACTGACATTTGGTTCCGACTATTTTGAGGATTGTGTTACTCAGTCATTATTTTATACATTTAATTATATTCGTCATTAAAGTGAAGTTAGAGTTCTAATTTCATTCACCTTATTTGCAGACATTACAATTCTAGATAATTTAGGCTTTACAAATAAAGTCAGATCCAAATATGATACTCAAGTGTTAAGTATTTGCTTTCTCTGTAGTTCTTTTGTCTTTTTTTTCTCTCTTTCAATTGACAGTACATATGGTGAATTATCTTTAATTTAATAATTCTACTCTTTAATAGGGGTAGTGTCTCATATTTGATTACTTTAGATTTAAATGTGGTTGTTAGATAACTTAATGAGACACAACTAATTAGTATAAGTAATAACATTTGAGATTTATTAGTGCGGTATGACAGTAACTATAAGTGTAGTTAAGACCATTTACTTGATAGGTTTAACTAAACAGTTTGTTCAAGAGCTGTGGATATTTATCAGTGTTTATTAGGGAATGTTTTGGTTAGGCTTTGTAGAGTTAGATGTAGCTTTTATAGGTTTTTTGCATGCTTTTGATGTTATATTTTGTAAGGTAAAGAATAGATATTTAGTAAGGTTATTTACCCGTAAAAGTTTTAACATTGTAAAAAAACCTATGTATGTCCTGGTCCAGGGGAATAGTGGATAGGCACTGGTATGGGATGGGATGTCGAGATTGCTTCCAGACAATATATATTGTGCTAGTATATTTGAATTTAGTACAGTTTCTCAATTTTAAAGTATACTTAAATGAGCTGTAGATCTTAGTATGTGGATAATAGATTCATGGAATACTAAAGGGCTCCAGAACTTGAAAAAAAGGAAATTATTTCTACATTTATTTCTCCAGTCAAAGGCATATTTTATTTTACTACAAGAAACCCATTTGATCAATGACCAATGGGCTGTTCTTAAGGATAAGAAATGGATTAGAGAAGTTGTAGCTTCAGAAGGGACAACTAATAGTGCAGGAGTGGCTATTATTATTAAAAATCAGTATCAAGAGAAAATTCTAGATTTTAAAATAGACAAAGAGGGAAGATGGTGTTATGTGATTCTTTCATCTACCCTTTATGATAAACCTGTTCTACTTCTTAATATATATGCCTCGTGTACCAATCAACAACTTTTTATAGCATCACTTTATTTTATCCTGAATCAATATAATAATTGTTATATAATAACAGGAGGTGATTGGAATACATATCAAGATCCCAAATTGGATAAATCAAGTTCACACAGGTCTTTTAATAATCAAGCAGTAATAGCATTGAAGGAACTTAAAACAGATTTTAAATTATATGACCCATTTAAATACACAAACAATCAAATAAATTCAAATAACTTCACATTTTATTCAAGTTGTCACAAAATGTGGTCTAGGATTGATTTTTTCTTGATTTCAGACATACTAATTAGTTTAGATCCCTGTGTATCTATACAAGCTCGACACTTATCGGATCATTCTAGAATCACATTAACTTTTAACAAAGACATTAGAAATAGTATGCGTCATAGAGGTTATAACTGGTCTCTAAATCCGAATTTATTAAATAAAGAAGATATAATCAATGAAGTTCAAGAGACCTTTAATCTTCTACTAGTTAATCTCTCCAAACACCGACATTCACCTGATATAGAATGGGCGGCGACCAAAGCACAAATAAGAGGAATCTTTCTTCAAAAGGCTACTTATTATAAGAAAATACAAACTAGAGACATACAAGAACTGGAATCTAAAATTAAGCTATTAGATCAGGATTTAATTGGGAACTATAACAAACAAACTGAAACAGAGTTATTAAAATGTCAAAAGGATCTTTTCTTACTACAGAATAGTAAATTGTCGTTTTAAGAACATAAAATACTGGTAAAATATGCTAATCATATTCAGACCCCATCAAAAGCACTAGCTCGTATCATTAATCAATCGAAAATACCTTCTCAAATTCCTGAAATACAGTTTAATAATAAAAGACATACCAATACTGAAGATATTATGAATACCTTTGGACTAATATTCTCTCAAATCTATGGCGAGCATCAGAGATTACTTACAAATAAGATTAATAACGATTTTCTGCAGAAGATTATCTTTCCGAAAATTGGTGATGAATCTCATGTGGGTTTAATTAAACCAATTTCCTCTGAGGAGATAACAGATACAATTAATAATTTGAAACCGCATAAAGCTCCAGGACTGGATGGTTTGACTACTGAATTTTACAAAACTTTTTGTGATATATTAGGTAAAATACTTCCACATGTATTTAATTATATAATCAATAATAAAATTAATGATCCACACTTTAATGCTTCGAGAACAATTCTTATACCTAAAGAGAATGCAGATCTACAAAACCCAGATAACTATAGGCCTATTTCACTTTTAAATATAGACATGAAAATTATGACATCTATTTTAGCTAATAGATTGAAGAAGGTAATAAACTTAATAATATCTAATGAACAAGCTGGTTTTATAAACGGCAGACAAACTACTGGTAATACGTTATCACTTCATACACTAATTTCTTATGCCAGTCATAGAAATCTTAATGCTTACGCACTCATAATTGATGCACAAAATGCTTTCGATAGAGTTAATTTAAAATTTTTGTTTGATATTTTATCATATTTCAATATACCCCAAGACTTTATTTTAACATCAAAAAAAACTATATAATAATCCTTATACAACTCTATACATTAATAAAAACTTCTCAAAAAGAATACAAATTAAGAATGGAACCCGTCAAGGCTGTCCGTTATCTCCTATATTATTCAATTTATATTTAGAACCATTATTTCTACATATTAAGCAAAATACATATCATAATGCCCCAATAATATATGGTACTAAAATATCCATGGCTGCTTTTGCTGATGACCTTAATATTTACTGTACGATGCCTGTTTCAGATACCAAGAAAATACTAAAAGCAGTGGAAGATTTTGCAGAAATATCTAATTACAAAATAAATAAAAAAAAAAAACAATTTATTTCCTTTAAAGACGCCTAAACCCTTTTTGCTTTTACCATTGGTAGGTCAGTTAAAATCCGAAGAAAAAATAAAATATTTGGGTATTGTTTTTTCAACAGATAATAGATACTTCTATGTGAACAATGTTAAGCTAATTTGGGATCATATATTGTCTGATTTAAAAAGATGGAATAATCTGAAATTACCAACAATGGCAAAGGTTTCAATTATTAAAATGAATGTACTCCCCAGAATATTATATATTTTTCGAGCTACCCAAGTCTCAATTTCTAAGAAATTCTTTAAACAAATTCATACGGAATTAGTTAGATTTGTATGGGAACCTAGAAAAACTAGAATATCTTATGACAAATTGATGACTCCGAAAAATAAGGGTGGTTTAGACTTACCGAATTTTGAATTATATTATTTAATAATAAACTCTAATAGAATTCTAAGAGTGGTTAACTTTGTCATATCCAGTAGTAAATGGTCACCTAAGTGGTTGGTTCTGAATTATAAACATGCTGTTAGACTGGGTATTAATTCTAAGGCATTTCCCTTTTTAAATAGATACCTTTAAATTGTACGCTTTGATGGAGCATATTAGACTATATATAATATCAATACAAAACCTGTTTAAATCACTAAATCTTTTACAATATATGATGACTTTCCAACCATTTCACAAGAATCCGAATTTGAAAATCGGTAATCAATTGATAGATCTTAAAAAAATTCCACTTATAGTTGATTTAACCATACTTGATCTATATCCTTATCCTGGTATCTCAATACATGACATGTTAAGAGAGATGAGCCTTCCTAACTCTTATTTAATTATAATGAGACAATTAAAGGATCTTTCCATAAGTTATTTTAGTAATTTCAAAATTAAAGAAGAAGATTTAACCAATTGTTCAAATTTATGGCAAACTCTTATGCAGGACTCTAAATATATAATGGCTTCATATCATTTAGTAAAAGACGTGAAATATAAAAACCAAATACTCTTATCAAAATACTGGAAGGATAAAATATTACCGATTGATGATAATAAAATATTGAAAGCAATTAACCTAACCTTAAAATCAGTATCTCTTCAAAGGTTATTATTTACTCAGCTGATGATATTTAACAATGCTTATTACACTCGTCTCAGTCTGCATAAATTCACCTCTAAAAATTCACCTAAATGTCCATATTGTTTTGATCAAACGGCTGACCTTTTACACATGTTCTGGAGCTGTAAATGTATATTTAAACTTTGGAATTCTTTAAAAATTCAATTACAAAAAATGGGTTATCAACATTCCACACTTTCTTGGGAGTTTATGATTCTTCATATTCCTCCGAATAACTTGGACAGATCCCAAATGATCATACTTATAAATATTTTCTTGTTAATGAAGCTTTATATAGCTACAAATTGGGTGAATCCATCACAGACTTCATGGGAAAACTTTAAAAGTGTAGTGATAAAACATATTTTAGCACATAAATTACTAATCAAAGATCATAAGAAAAATATAAATAATACAAAAATATGGGAGCAAATCTTTAATATTGTGTTAGCTTAACGTTCTAATCCAGTTCTCCCCTGGAAGTACATACTTAATATGGAAGTTAGTATTGATAAGCCTGTATATTGATACTAGATCTTTTAATACTCTTTTCAGAATTTTATCTCAATGTATAATGATCTTATGTAACTGTTGGAAGCATTCATGTATATAATGTATATATACTGTAGTATTGTATTAACAATTGGAAAAGAATAAAGATTTATTATTGAAAAAAAAAAAGAAACAGTGCAGAATATGATGTACTTCTATTACTTCCAATGCATGGCCGATTTGCCACATGTGGTCCCCAGATTAAATCTTAGTAGTCACATAATTTGTACTTCATAACTTGCACTCCTATCCAGGTTGTGATACTGCTATGTTAAGTCAGCAGTTCTTAATTTAGTTGTCCATCACCACACTGCTCATGTCATTTCTTATTAAGAGGATGTTATGTGTGTGTGTGTGTGTGTGTGTGTGTGTGTGTGTGTGTGTGTGTGTGTGTGTGTGTGTGTGTGTGTGTGAATGAATGAATATATTTTATGAATCACAGAATGTCATGTCTGATTGATTGTGGATGCATGTGGTTATGTTTTCTTATGCTGACAGTGTATGAACCGGAATGGATAAATACAGGTCTTTATAAACAAATGTATGAATGAAGGTAAGGACTGAATGAATTAATAAATTAATATGTTTATGGCTGTTGGTGGAGTGGATTTTTTTTTCACTGAGAAACTATTAACTGTTTAAAAAAATGTTGGGTGACAATTTTTGCCGAAGCATAGCCAGAATTTTTTAAAACTGTACACCATCTTCTAGAATGTAGTTTCATTTATCTGCAAGAGTTGTACCTCCCACCCATGTTAGACAGTGCATATTTCTGGACAGCAAAGCTTTTTATTACTTAAACTAGCCTTCTAAAATGGCAGTCTTAAGCAAAAGCCCATTTCATCCGCCTGATGTTATAGAAAAAAATTGTAAATTGAAACTATGCCTAAGGGACACATTTTTACTTCATTAGCCCTAAGAAGGCAAAATGCTGAGGTACCAGATTCTGAAGCAACATAAACTATTCTCATTTTTCATGTAGTTCTATTTGCCTGTCTTTCTGATTGTGTGTGTGTGTGTGTGTGTGTGTGTGTGTGTGTGTGTGTGTGTGTGTGTGTGTGTGTGTGTGTGTGTGTCTATTGCAGTGAGACACACCTACAGTAGACAGAAAATTAACACTGTTGTGTGGAAACTGCCACTTGAGTCTAAATAACAGTGATAGAAAGGCAAATTGTGTTTCAGTATTTCCTTATCTTGTTGAGAGAGTTGTAACTTAGTTTAAGTGTAGATAAAAAGAAAAAAAAAATCAACATTTCATGTCCCTGATATTTTTGTAGCAAATATTTGTACAGCAACTATTATTTTTGATATACATAAATCAATTCCTTTGCACACTAACCAAATACAGTATGTGTTAAATGAACATTTGTCTTTCATGAAGCTATGCGGCAATTAATGTACTGTCAAAACAGTACCATTTGTACTGTACACCAGTTGGGAACTGATTTGCAATGAAACCTGCACTTATTGGTGGTAATGCGATGTTGCTCTTTTTTTTTTCTAAATGCAGCTTGAAATTAATACATTGGTCACACTGCAATTCAGTCAGTATTACTTTCCAATGCAGAAACTTTTTTCTGACTCCCATTCACCTTTTATATTTAATATTCAAGGTAGTGATTAGTTGCTAGTACCCTCTCTAGCCTGTGTATCATTGTTTTTGTTTCTGTTTGTTGCCTAATTCATAGAACAAAAGCTGCTCAGTGTACAGACATTTTGGCTATAATTCACCTCACAAAACTGGCACTCAAATCAATGGCTGCACATTTATATGTAACATTCAGGCAATAACTGCAGTCTTGCAATAATTTGTTATTCAGTAGTACTCATCAATCAATGTATCATTTCTGTTCTGATAAGCATTACTTTCAAGCCAATGGAAGGAGCAGCTTCCCAGTGCAATATGATTTTTGCCACCGTTCATGTTGTATAGCACACATTCAAGGCAAGTATTCTTATAACACAGATGCAGGAACTACAGCATTGTGTTAGAGGACTAGCATGTGGCTCTACATTTTTTGCGGTTCTTGCAAACAGTTGTTGTAATGTTCACTATTTATTTTCTGCCAACATAACTGGTTTCTCAATAAATCTCATCTATTTTTAATTTATATCTTATTTTCACTCATACTGGCATTTTCACTAGAAGACTTGATAAGGACTTTAGTAACTATCTTTGCTTTATACAACTGCTTTTAAAGCTCCATGTCTACTAGCAGCTTGAGCATGCATATTAACTGTTATGGTTTCCACAAGGGAGACCTTTATATCAGCCATCTCTTTCCTCATCCACCTCTGAATCAACAAACTCATGCAGACAGTCACCCCTTGTTACCTCAGCTTAGTAGAGACTTAAAACTACACTGGAGCTAAAACATGTAAATCCAATACGAAAGTAGACAGTCTTAATGAGCAAGCATAGAAACAGGAGATTTGTGGTATAATACCATTCGTAAAACAACCATGAACTTTCTTCAACAAAAATAAATTTCATATTAAAAGTTAAAAAATGAAAGAGCAAAACAGAAAAAAGGAAAGGCGATAGTTCCCACAGCAAGGAAAGCATGGGAAACAAACACCCATCGCAATGAAGCTCGATACTTTCTTCACAAATATATGCATGTTTCATCCGCTAGTATTCCCACTACAATAGTCTTTTCTCTGTCAGTCTTCACAGGAGGGTAGCTCAACCTTGCATTTTCTGTATACAGCCTGAAATTGTCTGAAAGGCACATAGTTCTCGTGTGATATTCACCTTACCCTCTGCTTCAGTCCATAATAATTACTACAGAGCTGCCAATGTCTCTGCAGTCCCCAAATCATTTACATTTTCTGAAACTCTAACACATCTCACCCATATTTTTCTGCTCCTTCTCTTCTGTTGAGGTGTTTACTCCAGCCCCGGGCTATGCACACACAGTGTATCTCTTTATTCCAAATCTCTCTCTAAGCTTAAGCAAAACGTGAGCTGCTGCCTTATCAATGCAAGCACGTTAACTGTCATGATCAACATGCATTCAGCTGGTTATGTATATATTCCTTGATAAAGCTGCACAGAATCCCTAATAAAACAATTCAAACTGACCTATACCACATCTTTCAATGCTGACCTTACTTATTAAAAGCCAGATCGAGAAAAACAGTAGGGAGAAAAGCAATTATCCTCCATAAACCCTGTGTGAATATTTTACTTGCTGAAGAATGAATTTCTTCAAATGACCATAATTTTAACTGGTTAATTGCCAGCATTGCACATAAATCTTGCAGTAGGCTATCCTCTGCTACTATGGACAGATTTCATTCACTTAAAAACTTTGTCCTCAAAGCCTGAGCACCAAACAAAAATCTTATTTTTTTAGGAAGCTTTAATATCCACAAGATTCCACCACACTTAATGTAAAAAACAAAAAACATTTCCTACTTGAACTTTTCTCATAGGTATCCCAAATAATGCATTCTTGTTTCAAATTTGCAATCCCTTACTTTCTAACCAGTCTGCAATAATCATAATGTCACTGATCTAGATCTGAAAAAACAACCTATTAGTAATAGTTTTGCGCCAACAATTCAAAGCAATATTGAAAAGGAAAAGTTCACAGAAAGGGTCATGTATCAATCATATGTCCTCTAACTTAAGATGTTAACATCTCAACAAACTAATCTATGTGTTTGCTCAGAGTCCTCCAGGAACTATCATCATCATAAACCCCCTTTTCCCTATTTTCTACATGAGTTTGGGGTTTCATGTCAACTGTCACCATCTCTCCAGATTCAATGCCATTCTCCTACCTTCTTTGACAGTCATACCCGACTGTCACAGGTCTTCTCTTACAAATTACATCCACCTCTTTTCTTGCCTTCACCAAATTTCTTCTGCTTTTCTGCATATGTACCCAAACCACTATAATCTGTTCTCTTTGACCTTCTCTGCAACTGGAGTTACTTTGGATTTTGCTTTGATGCCCTCATTTCTTCATCTATACTGCAGTGTTCCTCCTACCACCCATCTCAGGCAGTTCACATCATCACCTCAAGCTTTCTCAAGCTGCTCTGTCTTTACTAACTAGGTTTCTTTGCCATATAAAAGTGCTGAGCATACCAGTGTTTTGCACACCTTACCTTTTAGCTTCTCTGGCATTCTTCTTTCATAAACTACCCCTGACACTATGTGTCAATTGGGTGCAGCCCCTCTGCTTCTAGCTTTGTTTTCCTTATTCAGACTTCCCTTCTTCTCAACCACTCCTTCCAGATACTTGAAGCTGTTAACCTGTTCCAGAATTTTCCCTTCTATCTCAGTTCTCAACTTCTTCTGATTCCCCCATTTGCTGCTGTTATAAACATCTTATCTACCCAGTTTCATCCCATATACTTTCAATTTTGCAATCCATTCTCCTATCCTTTGCTGAAGTTTTTGCTCAGAGTTTGCCTCTAATACCACATCTGCATACAATAACTTTGTTGATCCATTCCCTCTGACCTGTTTACTAATGTAGACCATCACTAGTACGAACAGTAGTGGGCTTAGACCAGAACCCTGATGCATATCCACTCCCACAGGGAGCTCCTCTGTGAGACCGAACTCTGTTTGCACTTGAGTCATGGGTCCTTGTTCATAGCTTGCATGAATTCTATCATTATTTCCAAGACTTAAAACCACTGTAGGATTGCCAAAATCGGCTTTCTTGAGACCACATTTATGCTTTGTCTAAGTCTAGGAATACCCAGTTGGATTCTTTCCTCATCTTCTTCTCATCTATCTGTCTCACTGCAAACATTGTGTAACTTTTTCTACATTGTGATCTGAATCTCATTTCCCAGCTTACTTTCTACTACTCTGCATATCTGTTTATCAGTCACCCTCTTCAGACCTTTCATGTAGTGTGACAGGAGTTTGATACCTCTGCACTCCTCACAGTTGTGGCTTTCCCCTTTGTTCTTGTACACTGGTTCTAGTAAACTTATTCTCCAGTTACGTGGGATATGTTTTCTCTCTATACTGCTATGAGTACCCTCAGGAGCCATTTCTTCCCTAAATCACCAAGATCTTGATCGTATCTGCTGTGACTTCATCTGAGCCTACTACTTTCACTGACTTCATTTTTCTTACTACTATTCTTACTTCTTCTAGGGTGAGCTCCTCCTCTTCTTTCATTGTAGGCTGTGTCTGGGTCAGTACAAGCTTTGTGGAGTTTTCTTCATTCAGAAGCTGTTGCATGCCGTCCATCTGCCTTTGATGTCCTGTGGACTGGTTGTTGCTGACATCCTTTCTGAAGGAAGTGTCTGGCTATCTTCTCCATCATCTTTCTGTCTTTGCCTTGCATCCTAATAGAGTTTCTTTGTGCTGTCTACTGAGTCACTTTCCAGAAGTGGGTAGAGTGCCTCTGTTGTATTGTGCTTTGTGACTACAACCTCTCTTTTAGCCACTTTGTTAGCCAACCAGCAAACCTTCATAGCCTGGTTCATCTTTATTAGCTCCAGCTTTTTTCCTGCACTCCTTCTTTCTTTTGGTGACTTCCTGGATTTCTGCATTCTACCACCAGCTTTCCTTATTTACATTATTTCCATACCTAGCTCGGCAGCATATCTGTTCTAAAATCATCCTATTTACTGTTTTGAGGCACTGCCATTCTTCTTCAACTTTACCTTTTTCCTCTTCTTCCTGAGGTACTAAGGCCCTGAATAATTCTTTGAAGTCTTGTGCTTTCTCTCCAGTCAACTTCCTGTCTTCAGCCTAGTCCATCTTGACCTTTGAGTCTTCTCTGACCACTGATTGCAGCTTTTTATGTCAACCAGTTTTTTATTTCATGGGTCAGCTGTTTCACTGGTAATAACTCTGTCATCACCGAATCTACCCCAGTGTCTTACTGGAAGGAAGACTACCTGAGTTAAATGTTGGCCACTCTTGTATGCCATCTTGTGACTGTTTCTTTTGCTGAACTATGTGGTGGCCACCATCAAGCTTTTGCCAGAAGAAGTCTAGAATGTCCTCTCCATGTCTATTCCTATTACCCTACCAATGAGTTCTCACATTCTGTTATGTCTATCCTGATATGTGCATTCAGGTCATCCATTGTCAACACCAGTTCATGTTGTGCTTCTTTATCTAGTATGTCCTTCATCTGCTGCATGAATGTACTCTTTTCCTCACTTTACATCCCTGCTGTAGGGTTTAGGCTGACATCATGAATAAGGAGTCTTTTCATTTAGGTTACTAAGTTATCTTTTTACATGTGTCTGTCACTAATTCTGATGACATCCCTCACTGTCCACAGCCCACAGCATTTCTAATCTATCCACATCCCAAGTAGTAGACCTTGTATCCCAAAACAAATGATTTTGCTGCACTGTCCTTCCATCTTGTCTCCAGGATACATAGGATATCCAGCATCCTCCTTACTATCCACTTCCAAGCTGCATCTTCTCAGTGACCACACTGAGTCTAGGAATTCTTTGTTCATATTTGTCCAGTTGATTGGTTTTACATCCAGCTTTCACACCACAGAGCTACCACAGGTAATCCAAGCTGAGCAACTGTACACCTATGGCTAGTAGCTTATTCAACAAGAGCTATTGAGCTTTATGGTGGACACACACTGGCCAAAAAGTGCACAAATACCCAACTCACCATTGGCATGAGTAGAGGAGAGTAGGCCAGATCCTCAACCAACTTATCATCGGCAAATATCCATGCCCATATTTTGGTGATATTAGTCAACATGACTGAATCACCTAGAGCCAATTTTTACACTATGGAGTGGCTATCCCTGACATAGTGTGCAGTCTGTAATCCATATTCTCCTATCTTAAGGGTACTGAGCACCACAGTTGATGCCCAAAGTGGTTGGTCTATACATCTCTTCCCCATAGTGCACTTTCTAGAGTCTGTCTGTGCTGCTGCCCACAACTCCATTCTTGGATGAATTTGGGGTGGAAACACAGCATATGTTTGACAGGTGGAAAGAACCCTATAGAGAAACAGGAAGAACTTGTAAACTCCTTACAGGCATTAGCCAGAATACATTACTATATTCAAGCAAACAAACAAACAAAAAACAGTGGATTACTGAAGAATCAAAGAAATGAAAACCCTACAAAACATCAAAGACAAAGCATGCTCCAAATAGAAACAATCCCAAACCAGATGCATTAAATGTATTAATTTATCTAAGAAACCTAGGCAAAACCAAATTGGTTGGCACTGCAAATCTTCCTTCTGCTAATTCATTTGGTCCTATCTTCTGTTTCACCTAGAAAACATCTAGACAAAAATAAACTCACTCACTTGTAAATCCTAAAAAACAATCTCTATGCTGCATATATGGCCAAAAAGTACCTCACAGGTCAATTATAGCACCTCTGCTCTTCTCTATCTTTGTAAATAATCTGCCTACAAAGCTCCCAGAGCCTTCTTTCTCTTATCTGCAGACATGGTAATTTCTCACCTCAGCTCCTCATAGTCTCCAATAAGACATATTAGGTCTTAGCTCAGTTTTTTCTACACCTGTCTGCTTGTCAACAATTCTAAGCCCTTCAAACTCTAAATGCAGTGGTGTTGGAAAATAAGCAAAAACTCTAAGTTTATGCCTTTCGGCTTTTCCCGGTTAGGGGTCGCCACAGCGGAACTCCGGTCCGCTAATGATCAGTAGTGGATTTTTACGTACCGGGTTACCAGCCCTGATGCACAACCTTCAATGAAGGCACGGCTGTCAAAGGAAAAAACTTCAAAGACCAATACATGTAAGGTTCAGTTAAGGCACTTTAATTTACTTGCAGCAAGGAGACAAAAACATGCAAATACAAGGATTTGTCTAACTACTAACAGGAAGTATGTTCATTCTTATACTATTTTACAAGACATGGCCTTCTAAGCTGACGTAATCAAACACAACATTCAGTATTGTTCTACAGCAGATGTTACTTCAGATTTTCTGCTGACATGACTAGATTTGTGAGAAACTTTTCAGAAAAACAACCTGGCCTTGGTGACCATTAATCCGTTTACAAGCATCTATTGTACAGTGTTACTTTTCAAGGTACTTTTCTAATACAGATACAAGCAAATGCTGATTGCAGTTCATATTTTCAAGCAGTCTTTGTACTAATTATCTGTAACTTCTACAGCTGTGTATTTTCTCATGGCACAGCGGAACTTCTTGTCTAAGTTTCATACAGGTAGTATTGTTCTATTCATTATTTTCCTAACGAAATCACCTGCTTCTCAGTAAATTTCCAAGGCACAAGCAACATTTTAGCTAACAGTACAAGGTCAGAAAGCAACTGCAGTTTGTACAGATTTATGCAGTATGAAATAGAATAAATGTGTTAACCCTTTTCAAGCTCTAAATGCACTAAGCATATTGCTAATACACACATTAATACATATTTTTCTAACATTTCCCCCCTATTAATACTTTTATTCTACTTTCAAAATAAGCATAAGCAGTTTGTTTTCTTCTCCTAACCTCTTCCACTCAGGATTTACAGTTAAGAGAGTCATTCAGTTTAAACTTATGAAAGCTTTTTAGTCTTTTAACAGTTCTTCAAAAACAGTACTTTGATATAAGGTTTCAGAAACCGACATGTCTACAAAGTCTTTAATCAGTCTTTTCATGAAGGGGATACCACAACAAACAGATACTCCCAGTAGGAGCATACCTACACTAATGGCAATCAGGATGTTCATTAGGATGGTACCCCACCACCCAAACCATTTCTGGAAAAAGTCCGTCAGTGGATTTGGGCCTGGTTTGGTCATGGCCGACACTTGCTGAATTACCTCAAGATGATTGTCTAGCTCATGTTTATGGTCAGGAATATACGAACAGCATTCTTCTTGGATTAAAGAGCATGTACCACCACTCGCCACTAGGGTGAAGTTGAGAGCCATGCGGTTTTGGAGCACTACAGCTCTCATAGCATTCAGTTCATCAGTCACCAATTTGAGAGCAGAAAAAATTGTGTTGCTCATTACTTTGAGAAGTTTTGACAGTTTTCTCAGCTCAGATCGATTTCACTGCTCCATATGCTGGTAATATGCCTGCCCACGATATAACGCTATCACTCAAGTCCATGTGTGTCAGTCCTTTGCCTAGAGAGTGATGGTCTTTCCAACATGCATCGATTTGTCCCACTGGATTTACAGGTTTCTTGACGACCTCTCGGACATTTTGAATTTTCCCATGAGGCAAAACTGCAGTGTGTCGTATGGCCAGAACCAGGTAACCCAAAAAACAACTACCGGACCAATTCTCAGGTAACAATTTGCATGCCTTTCTGCCACACACAAAATAACAATCCTCTACTTTAGTAGTAACCTTGCTATGAATGTACACTCGCCCTGCATGAAACATTTTTCTATTAATTATAGATAGCTGTGTATAAAGAACAGAATTATGTTTTACTTCATCAAGTGTTTTGTGCATCAATCCAAGAAATGAATCATAGTTTGTATTACAATAAAGATCTACTTTGTTACCTTTAGTGTAACATCTATAAGGAACAGTCACATTGCAATTGCTCCAACCCACCTGAACAGTATCATTTTTATGAAAACACATGGTTCCCTTTTGTGGAACAGACAAGTGCAATGCTATTTTATCTTGTGCTGTAATGGTTGAGGTATCATAAATCAAGTTCTCCCAGGTCTCATTGACCCCTAGGGGGACTGTAGTCATTAATACCCCCCCCCCGTATGCTGTCGGCAAAGCTGTGCAAATCCAGCAATTCAAAACATTGAAAGTATCAGCATACACATATTTAATTGCCTGGTATGTGTTAAAGTTTGGATGCCAGTTTATGAGTAACGCTTCACGTTTATTCAGTTCGGTCTGTGTGGCTGGGAAAAGAAAAGGCCACAACAAAAAGATTATTGTCACAAATACAGTTAACAGGATGATTATGCAATACTTCTGAGGAAAGAGTTGTTCTGCATTCCTGTTTCTTCTGGACTCTATCATTTTTGCTCTTGGCATGTAAGAAGTTTTTAACTAATTTACAGTGCGTCAAGTGGATCCAGGAGGCACGCTCCACAATTTTGACTGCAGTGGGTATTGACAAAAGCACTTGATATGGACCTTCCCACTTCAGAGACGCCCAATTTTTCCTCTTAACTATCTTCAGCCAGATCCACGCTCCAGGGGGCACTGCCACTTCTGACGGTCTGGTTCATTCTTTATCTGTAACAGAATTTAACTGCAACAGATGTTTAGAATTTAACAAATTATGCATATACTCTGCTAATGTACTGTCAGCTTCCTGGTCTGCGGGCATGAGAGATTTCCACTGAGGTATATAGTAAGCCCTTCCAAAGAGCTTTTCAAAATGAGTCAGTCCTTTTGCATTTGGAACAGTTCTCATGCTCAACAGTGCCAGGGGCAGACAGTACACCCAGTTTCTCTGCGTTTCTGTCATTAATTTTCTTAGCTTACTCTTTAAAATCCCATTATGTCTCTCTACTAGCCCTGCTGATTGCGGGTGATACGCACAATGATTCTTTAGAGAAATACAAAAATGTTTACTTAACTGCTGTATGGTCTGATTCACGAAGTGTGTGCCGTTGTAACTGTAGATCCTTTCTGGAATGCCGAATCTAGGGATGATTTCTTTAACAAGCACTTTGTCCACAGTCGTAGCATCTGGATTTTTAGTCGGAAAGGCTTCCACACATCTGGAAAACATATCTACAATGACAAGACAATACTTCTTATTTTCACATTTATTCAACTCTATGAAATCCATACATATAGTATGAAATGGATATGGTGGTGTAGGGAAACTCCCTTGCATGGGCTTTAATGCCCCTTGTGCATGATGTTTATTACAGATGTGGCATAACGAACAAAATTTTTTAGAGTAGTTTGTAAATCCGTATGTCGTGAACATTTGGTTCACCAGCTATACCATCCCCCCTGTTGAGACATGGCACTGCCCATGGCTCAACAAAGCTGCATATCTAAACAAATTAGATGGCAATATCGGTTTCCATTCTTTAGAGATGTTCAGCCCCTTTTTGAGAATTGCTCCTCATTTTACCCATCTTTGTTTTTCAGTTTGAGTAGTAAGTGTTTGCATTGTCTTCAACATTTCTAAGTCTAAAATCTCAGAGGGTTGTAGTTCCTCATTCAAAAGAAATACTTCTGAAGCTGCCTGCTTTGCAGCTGTATCAGCTCTCGCATTACCTTTTGAAATCCTGTCCTGTTGCTTGGTATGAGCTGTGCATTTGCAAATAGCTACTTTCTGAGGTAACTGAATAGATTCTAAAAGATCTAAAATAAACTGTGCATGATTGATTGGTTTGCCAGTAGATGTTATCATTCCTTGATTTTTCCACTGTTGCGCAAAAACATGTACAGTAGAAAAAGCATACTGGCTGTCAGTAAAAATGTTTACACATTTGTCCTTTGCTAAGGTACATGCCTGTGTCAAGGCAATCAATTCTGCTGCCTGTGCAGATAAACTATGTGGTAAAGATTTCACTTCTATAATGTCTGTGTCAGAAACTACTGCATATCCTACTAGGTTCTGTCCTGCAGGACCCCTTTTGCATGAGCCGTCCACGTAGTATGTCACCTTGCCATCATCCAAGGGAACATCCGTAAGATCTTTTCTAGGCAGTGTCTTTTGCTCAATCACCTGCAGGCAGCTGTGTGGTGTGCTATCTGCAGGGGTTGGGAGCAAGGTAGAAGGGTTCAAAGTCATACATCGTTCGATTGCCATATGAGGTTGGCTCAACAATATAGGCATACAGGAAAGATGCCTAGCAGGGGAAAGATATGCTACCTTCTCTTGCAGTAAAATAATCGTGACTGCATGAGGCAATCTCAATGTGAGAGGGTGGAACAACACTACTGAGGCCGAAGCCTGTACTGCCATTGCAGCTGCAACTACTGCTTGTACACAGTGAGGTAAAGACCGTGCCACTGGGTCCAGTTGTGATGAATAATAAGCAATAGGGCGTTGCTTGCTAAAATGCTGCTGTGTCAACACTAATGTCATATAACCTTGCTTACAATCTACACTTTGGAAAAAACGTTTATGATAGTTTGGTAATCCCAAAACTAATGAGGATGCTATTAACTGTTTCAGTTTGCAGAAAGCAGATTCTGCTTCTGGTGTCCATTGTAATAAATCCCGTGCTGCCATAGGCTTTTTATAAATCAGGTTAGTCAACAGTGCAGATTACAAGGCATAGTTTGGAATCCAACTCCGACAAAAATTAGTCATACCCAGGAAGGACATCATTTCCTTCTTGGTAGTGGGTTTTGGTGCTTGCAAAATCGCTATTTTTCTGTCCTCATCTAATGTCCTACCTTCCTTGGATATTACATATCCTAGATATTTAACTTATTTTTTCCAAAGCTGCAGTTTATTTTTGTTTACTTTATGTCCTTCAGTGGCTAAAAATTGTAATAGCGCTATGGTATCTTCTTTACAGTCTTGCTGGGTGGGGGATGCCAGCAGGATATCGTCAACATAAAGCAAAATCTGACTACCTCTTGGTGGGGTAAATCCTGCCAAGTTGCTTGCCATTTGTTGTGAGAATATTGTTGGACTTTCACAATACCCCTGTGGTAGTCACGTATATGTATACCTTTTCCCCTGAAATGTGAATGCAAACCAATGCTGGCTGTCAGGGTATATCAGTATCAAAAAGAACACATTGCTGATATCTACCACAGAAAATTATTTCTGTTGAGGTTTTAAATCATTCAACAGGGTGTGTGGGTCTGGCACTGTAGGTGCCCTTGGTATTACTGCATCATTTACAGCTTGTAAATCTTGGACCATACGCCACTCTTCTTAACAGGAAATAAGGGTGTGTTACATGGTGAATCAGGAGATTCCACCAGCACCCCTTTCTTAAGTAAAGCTGTTATAATAGGTTTGATTCCTACTTTTGCATCTTTTCTTAAGGGATACTGTCTCTTTTGTGGTCTAAATGCTGACTTTGGCATAATAGTAACTGGTCCTGCTGTACAAATAAGTCCTACATCTGATTTTCTTGTTGACCAGACATTTTCTGGTATATTCTGTAAGGCATTCTCTTCCTCCTTCAAAAGGAGTGCCAATCAGCTGTCCTTGCTAGACTACAAGTGTACAGCTGGGTGGGTCTGAGTTATCCAATTCAGCTTCTGCACTTGTATTCCCTGTTCTGACAGTTCTAACTCTGTCTGTTTTTCCCATCTTGTGACTTTTTCTCCTAAGTCTACCCATTTTACATTCTTGTCCTTAGTCAAGCTAACATATGGTAATCGATTAGATTTATAGAGTGCAAAGAACTCCTGGGGCAATGAACAGCTGGCTACACTGTTCCCTTCTGTGTCCCAGTACAGATTACGTAATACCAATCTTTTTGCACGATTTCTAAACAATTCTTGCTCATATTCCTTATCAGGTCCTGGTGTATTACAATAATACAGAGTAAAGTGCAACAAATGTTGTTTATCAATGCCAAGGGAGGGCAACTTGCTGATGGCTATGTTCATCAACTCTTCGGTCACCGCCCCTGGACCAGTCGTGACCAAGTCCTGGCTGTACCAATAAAACATTTCACCCTCCGATTGCACTGCAAAGATATCAATTTGTCACTGGGCTTCCATACCCTGCATAGTCGGAACTACTGCTATACCAAATAACTGCATGAAGTCTCTGCCCAAGAGGTTTACTGGGCATTTTGCAGCTACAACAATTTTACTTTTCTGGGTCAATCCTGAAACAGGATCAGTTATCACAATATTATGGGATAGTGGCTCCCGATACAGCTGTCCATTAGCTGCTTTCACTAATATGTAATCAGGTGACTCTGAATTCTCTGGCAGTTTGGAGAGATGTACCAGGGTCCGTGATGCTCCTGAGTCACACAAGAATCTGACTTCCCTCCCTTCTACCAGGAGTGTAACTTCTGGTTTCGTGCCTGCTAAATAGAGCTCTAAGCTCAATAAAGCCAAATCCAATATTTCATTTTCTTCACTATCCGTGACTTCTTGCACTTCCTCTATTTCTTCTGTCACATTCTCTACTCCCTCTATCACATACTCATTTGTCCTTTCTCTGCTATCCCTTCTAGTGATTCCTGACTATCATATAGTCAGTCCTCACCCTCCTTATCCTCCGTGGTTACCTTCTTGTTTTTCTTGCAATCCCTTGCCAAGTGTCCTTTCTTACCGCATTTAAAACATTCACCCCTTTTCTTTTGCCCTTCAAAGTCTTCTGATCGTTGATCAGATTGTTTGTTTCCCTGGGCACTTTTCTTGCCCTTTTTCCCGGACTGTACTACATATACTTCTGCTCCATCTTCTACAAAAAATACTTGGACTTTCTTTTTCTTTTTGCTATTAAAATGCCTTTCGGCATGCCTAGCATATTTAAGCAATGACTGTAACCTGCTTGTACGATGGTCTACCATGTGTTTGATAATAAAGCTGCTCATAGGTGCAATACTGCCTTTCAAAAATGCATTCTTTAACTGCTGCTTGTATGGGGAATCATGTGTCTGGTCTTCAGGAACCTGCATTCCACAATGGTTATTAAAACATTCTAATAGTCTGGCATAATATTGGTCAACAGTTTCACCTTCTTGCTGGATGCATTGATTAATGCAAGTCCAGTCTGCCCTAGGCTTCCATTTCTCAGAGATTTGGTCTGTAAGACCTTTCACTCTGTTGTCTAACTCTGCGCTGCTATGTAGGAGGGGCCTGAGCGCAATGTCATGGGGATTCCAGTCGCCACTAATCATGTGCCAATCTTGTCCCACAATTTGTCTGACTACTTTTTCTACCTCTTCTCTGTTTAAATTATAACTCAGCCTCATTCCTTGCAAATTTTCTAATAACTTTCTAAAATTAACTTTTGGATGGGGAATTCCCTCAGTGGCTTTCCAGATGTCTTCTGGAGTCCAGGGTCTATACATTAGAATAGTTGGGTCCTGACCTTCTTGCCCTGCCTGAGGATTAGGCACTTCTATAAGTGGGCATATTTCTTCTTCACTCATAAATCGTGAATTTCTACCCATTTGATATAACTCAATGTCCCCTTTTGAGTTTCCTGCCCGTGTTCGAGACCTGGTCTCGACGGGATCTCTAATAAACGGTTCACTTTTGTAATGTCTCTACTCATAGTGACAGCAGGATATCGCAGGGGTGGACTAATCTGTTCATTTGCCTCATATTCTGGTAAAGGAGGCGGAGGGGCTGACGCTATTACTAAGTTATTGTCCTCCTTATCTAAAAACATTGCTTTTGAATTATTACTCTTTTGTTCCCTTCGGTTTACTTCCTCAATCCACCTGTGTGCCTGAGGAATTCCTAATTGACGTTGCTTTTTTACCCGACCTCTAGAATCAGTTTTAAGCTGTTTGACAAGTTTGACAAGTGAGGATTTTTCTAGTTTACTGTCAAATTTATACTTATTAACCCATTTTGAGTAGTATTTAATATTATCAGCACGCTGTGACTGCATGTATTTCGCGTCTTCAGTTAACGGCGGATTTTGGGACCTTTTTGTACAATTATTACCCATTTTGTTCTACCCTTTTAATCGTTATGTAACTCCTTATTTTTAACGTGGTACCAAGGATGTTTTTATAGTCTCTTCAGAATGACTGCCTACCTGCTCTGTTTCCCTGATCTATGACAAGACAGTAATCTTTCTGTCCCTGACTTAAAAATAAAGTCTTAACAGAACAAATACAAATCTTGTTCCTGATCTAAAACAGAATCACAAAGGTAGATTCACCTTACCTGAGCCTTCGTGATTGATCACCTGGTTCGAGTAAACCCGTCCTTCAGTCGCAGATCAGAAAGTGGCTGGCCTCTTTTGTACGACAATTCAGTCAAAGGACTTTTCAAATAAGAAGAACCAATGTGGTTTCTTCCCCGTATGGTTTCAAGCCACCTGGCCTGTCTGATCCGAGGTGAAGTGAAGGTTTCCAGTCCGAAGGACCAATCTGTCAAAGGAAAAAACTTCAAAGACCAATCCACGTAAGGTTCAGTTAAGGCACTTTAATTTACTTGCAGCAAGGAGACAAAAACATACAAATACAAGGATTTGTCTAACTACTAACAGGAAGTATGTTCATTCTTATACTATTTTACAAGACATGGCCTTCTAAGCTGACGTAATCAAACACAACTTTCAGTATTGTTCTACAGCAGATGTTACTTCAGATTTTCTGCTGACATGACTAGATTTGTGAGAAACTTTTCAGAAAAACAACCTGGCCTTGGTGACCATTAATCCGTTTACAAGCATCTATTGTACAGTGTTACTTTTCAAGGTACTTTTCTAATACAGATACAAGCAAATGCTGATTGCAGTTCATATTTTCAAGCAGGCTTTGTACTAATTATCTGTAACTTCTACAGCTGTTTATTTTCTCATGGCACAGTGGAACTTCTTGTCTAAGTTTCTTACAAGTAGTATTGTTCTATTCATTATTTTCCTAACGCAAGCAGAAATCACCTGCTTCTCAGTAAATTTCCAAGGCACAAGCAAGATTTTAGCTAACAGTACAAGGTCAGAAAGCAACTGCAGTTTTTACAGATTTATGCAGTATGAAATAGAATAAATGTGTTAACCCTTTTCAAGCTCTAAATGCACTAAGCATATTGCTAATACACACATTAATACATATTTTTCTAACAACGCCCCACTCACGTATGCCTCCACACAGAAGATGCTCTAGCTGAGAATCGAACGGAACAACGTCTTGCTATGAGGCGGCAACGCTACCGCAGTACCACCACCACCGCAGTTAAATTCTGCATATTTGGCACATCAATTGACTTCACTCCTGAAAACAACCCCATTTATCATATACCTGGGAATTTGGGTTGACCAAAGCTTATATTTCAATTTCTATACTGAAAAAAATCAAAGCCAGAATTAGTAAATTGTTGTTGTGGGTTTAAAAGATATTGTAAATTCCTATTACCAGAAGGTATAGAAGCTACTGGAAAGGAAAATATTGTAGCTCAGACTGAATACAGACTCAACCTTGCAGCCACTTTTGCCAAAAAGAACCACTGTCACCACCAAAGACCTCCCTAGCATACAAGAAGTAACATTACAACTCAGTTATAACCATGGTCCAGTGACTTCTCATCCAGCAATGAAAATGCCTTCTACTAGTGTCAATGCTACTTAAGCTAGAAACCTTCTTATTTCTAACAGGAAGTATCTCCTTAAGAACATCAGCCTACAAATTTTAGTCCTCTCTAAAGAATGGCTTTTCTCTAAGAAGACTCCAAAACAACTTTAGGACACAAGTAGTCAGATTCTTTCTCAGCAGCTCTCAAAGGTAATAAGAAACAGGGACATGGCCAAGATGCTGAAGGGCTAGTAAAAATGTTTCCCTCCAGTGCTATTTTATTCTATTTCTGACAGGAAATTAGATTACTAAGTTATCCTATTTGATTTTTTTAACTAAAAACTACTACTTTAAGTGGTTCTGAAGGATATTAATCTAAGAATTATTGAGATATACTATTATTTTCCTGTCCAACATTTGACTAGAAAATCCTTTACTCAACATACAGAATAAGTCACACAAAAATAAGCTCTCAGGAATCATCCTTGGAAAAAAGGCTTTCAGACAATTTTAACCAATATTTAAGAGCTTTCATTGAAACTGAACAAAATGGACAATAAGCTGGAAAACTTTAAAGAAAAGTGTACAAAACAAATGGAGCAAATGCAAGATTCTCTTAAGCAGCAGAAATCTCAAAAAATAGAAGGCACATTAAATGAGATAGAAGGGAGGCTAACTGAAGAAGAAAACAACACAGAATATTTATTAAGACAGAATGCAATGCTTTTAAACAAAATAGATGACTTGGAGAACAGATCTCTGAGAAACAATATTTGCATCTTCAGTTTATCTGAGAAAATAGAAGGAGCAAGTATGGCAAACTTCTTAACATCCTGACTCCCTAAAATTCTTGATTTATCTGAAAATATGTCATATGGGATTGAGAGAGATGACAGGTCTCTGGTTACTGTATCCTCCTCTAAGAGTAATTCATCTCTGAGATCTACTATTGTAAGTTTTTTTTTTCACAAGATAAAGAATTAATTCTAAAAACATCCTGGACAATATCTCCTATTAAGCTGGAAGATACTATATGCTTAATATATATATATATATATATATATATATATATATATATATATATATATATATATATATATATATATATATATTCAAATAGCTTTTGTTAATAGACAAAATAATATGTTAACAATATCCTTAATAATAAACTTACTTTGGTATTTGTGGTACAGACAAGTCTTTTCAACTTATACAATTTTAATACATAGAGTTTTATATTACATTCTTTTTTATTTTTGTTTTCCAGGAATGTTTTTTTTTTTTTTTTTTTTTGTATTGTTGCCTAGTTATACAATTAAAATACTTTATCTGTATAGTTTGTTTAAGGGGAAGAAAAAGAAACACAGGTTAATCAATTGTATGTTATTCATATATTCTTATCCTTAGTTTTTGGCTGAGAAACAGAAGTCGCAATGTTTATATTTGTGTTGTCTTTCTTCATGGTTTATAGACTTGAAAGTTGTTGCTGGTGGGGGATATTTGTACTACTTGTCATTGGGTCTTGTATGTTAAATTTTTTTTTTGAATGGTTTGTTAAATTGTTTGTTGTGGGTCGCTTGGGAGACTGATTAATGTTTCTGACCAGGGTGTGATGTGGTAAGAATGGGAAATATTGGAAGAGTGGATGTGGCCTGTATGTCTTTGTGACTAGGAAATTTGGCTTGTCTTGTATTAAATCAAATGTAATGGTCGCTGTAAATACAAACATCTTCAGCACTTACTTTTTAGGTTTAAGAATTTCCTGTCAATATAGTTCAGAATAACATTCCCACCAATGTCGCAAGCCTATTTTCTTTATGTAATATGAAAGCAGGCTTCTTTTTAGTTGACAGTTACCTTCTAACATGACCATAGTATCTGGCGATGCACACAGGATGCTAAGTGTACTATTTTAAATTTAAAGGCACAGTTGTTTTTCTTTCGGCTTTTCCTGGTTAGGGGTCCCCACAGCAGAACTCCGGTCCGCTAATGATTGGCAAGAGATTTTTTACAGTGCCAAGGTGTCAGCTTGACACCCAACCTTCAAGGAAGGCATGCCCATTCACACATGTCTTTCGAACACTACTCGACCACGGGGAGGACATGCAGACTCCACACAGAAGGCACTCCAGCAGAGAATTGAATGGGTGAACCTCTTGCTGTGAGGCAACAATGCTACCTCTGCACCACCGTGGCTTGGTTAAATTTAAAGGCAAAGTAATGTTTTCTTTTATAAAACAGAAAACAGAAGGATTTAGAGTAGAATGTTTTTTATTAATAATAATTTAAAAGAGAGATTACCAAGAAAATAAGTTTGTGTGAATGTGAATATGGATGTAAGCATTTGTAAGTATGTATGAGTGCAAGCATAAGAAGGCGAGCATGTTTGTGTATGAGAGATGAATGTGAAAGTCCTTGTGTGTGTGTCTTAAGTGACATAACCATTAATTATATACAAAACATGTTGTTTTCTCCTTTTGTTTTTTATTACTAGATAAGATAAAGAAGTGAACACCTTTCATGCATTTCCTGTTAAAGTTTCATCTAACTGGAGATTGCTGAATAGGAAGCATAGCTATTTATTAAAATTGTTTTCTAGGGCATATACGAGTTCACAGTTACAATAACAAGCCCAGTACATTAAAACCAGTGGTGGCTGGTGACTTCAAATCAAAGGGGGGCTGCAGGAGACTGCTGAATGGGTGTGGTCAAGGGGAAGGGATGTGGCCAACTAGAAGGGGGAGGAGCTATGCTCAAAACCACAAAAACTAGCTTTAATTAAATACACTGCCCTGGGTGCCAAACCATCATTATGAGAGTCCAATCAAGACAAAAATAAGTGTAGAAGAATAAAATTATTTCAATGCATTGGCTGCATGACAGCTTTCTTAATATCTAGATGGAAACAAAAGGTTGTGAGGCATGAATAAATAAATTACTTTTTAAATACATTACTGGAATGTCAGTCAAAATCAAGTATAAGAAAAACAAGAAGCACTCAACTCAAACCACTTCTCCTTGCACTGCAGTTCTAATTATAATTCATATTCAGCTTTATTAAAATACCAAGTAACATGCTGAAAGTAGAAATCTCTGTGATGCCCCCACTTGTAAAAATATTTCTTATCCAAAAAGACCTGCTGCCTGACAACTATCTACTTGTTTCATGGGGAAAACATGATCAAAGTAAAAAATGAAAAGCAAACAAGAAACAAGCTCAAGATACATTGCTTAAAGGATTACTGTACAGGTTATGGACCACACATGATTGGCATTCTGTTTAGTTTACGGGTAAAGTCTGCAGAGATGACTGGAAGTCTCCAACAAGTGTAATGAGCTTTTTAAAATAATGGAATCCTGTCCTTTAATACCCAAGGCTTATACATTATCAAGTATTCTCTGCATGGCGACAACAGAAAGGCTTTCAATGTTGGCAATTCTTTAACAGTATGCTTATTAAAGCTTACTTGCATCTTACAATCTCAGACAAGCTTACCTTATGGTCATTAAAGCATTGTTACTTAAACACAGAGCAACAGGCACTTTCTGAGTAATAAGCATAAATCTGAGTAATAAGCATAAATCTGAGTAATAAGCATAAATCAACAGTACAAAAATATGACAGAAACCAGACCGTTCTGCAAAATCAAGGACAGATGAAAAGCCACTGTAGTACTTGTGTCTACCTTGGATGGGGGGACACACTGCACATTTACACTGCATAACTACTCCTTGCCTTGCTTGGACACATCCAGAGTCACTACATGGGGGAGTGGGGTGCAACAAGTATGTCACAATTTGAAATGTCTCTGGCTGACTGTGATGGCCCTGACACATTTGTCATACCTCTCAACCTCAGAGTAAGAAATCTGGACAAAGCCATACACAGAAGTGGGACAAAGGCCCAAAAATAAGGACAATTTTTAAATATTGCTCTAATAAACTTTGAAAGATAATAGAATAGGTCTTGCATTAGTATGAATTTTCTGAAAGGTATAAAATCTGAAACTCAAATGTCTGTCATTATTTTCTTACTTCGGTCTTTAATGATTTGTCACTAATTTGCCAAAAAACACAATTTTATGAAAAATGGACCAAAAATGTGATACAAAAATATACAATATCCACACAATACAGCTGAGAACCTGTCAAAGAAGGGACACTTTAATATTAGTACTGCTAACTTGAGCAGCTGACAAAATAAAAGAATCTGCATGCATTTCAAGTAATCTATAACTTTGATTATTACAGTTATTTCTTAATTGTAAACAATCCATGTTTTCTTCCAAAATTGCTATTTTGTGGAGGGGTTATTAGGGGGAAGAGCAACATTTTGAGCCAAAATCGGGGCCAGTTGAGATGTTGGCTATGCCTAATTCTATAAAGCAATTTATTTGCATGTACCTCTCAACCTGTTAATGCAGTAAATCTGAACAAGGCCAAATATATTGGGGGAACATATAAACAGTACTAAAAATTGCTCTTGTATAAATTGAGACAGTTGATAGAATAACAGTTCTTACTTTAGCATGCATTTTTCTAAAGGTTATGAAGTCTGAAACTCAGTGTATCATTATTTAGTGACTTAATTCCTAAATGATTTGCCAGAAAACTACAAATTTTATGAAGAAAAAACAAAAAATAAGAAGCAAAAATCTATTCATTCTTTGAAAATCTGGACAGTTTGGAGGTATAGTTCAGTTGGGCCTGTCTGAGTTTGCTGCCCTTCCCCCTGACAAAATCATGGTTGAATGGAGCCTCTGCAGCCATTCCAATGAACCCTTACTTGGCTATTTCACTCCATTTACCACAAACACTAATGTGCATACTGCTTTACTTCTATGAGTTGGACTTCTTTTGAAAGTTTTATTTTGTATTTTACAGCACAAACACTAAGTCATCTGCTAAACAAAGCAATGCAGTCTCACAATGAAAACTTAGCATTAAAACTTCTCCGCCCTTGAAACTCACATTCATTGAAAGAGCATTGAAACCCACATTCAAAGAAAATACATTTTGCCAGTAGCAGATAAAGATTAATTTTGGGCTGTTTTCAAATCATAGGCCCCTTGCATATGAAACATACATGTGCTCTTTGATACACCTTCCTCATTGTACTAAATTATATTCCTTGTACAATACAGTACAGTTGTTAGAGGGTGTTTTAAATTTGTTTTGAACATTTTCCCAGTAAGCAATGAAACAAAACGCATGCACCCATAATGGCAAAACTGCCCAGTTCAGAACATTTATCATAAAAGTCTACTCAGACTTCCACAGTCCACCATTATTAGTAAATATATGCACAATTCTACAGTCCACCACGATCAGTAAATATGCACAATTCTACAGTCCACCATTATCAGTAAATATGCACAATTCTACAGTCCATTATCAGTAAATATGCACAATTCTACAGTCCATTATCAGTAAATATGCACAATCTCTGAAGAAGTAAAAGTCATCTAAATAATTCCACATTAAAGAAATCTGTAACTAATGAAGATGTTGCTGCTAGCAAACACCTTTATATTTCATGGTTTCATCGAAAAATAAAGTGTCTGTTGCCCCTCAGGAATAAATGGCCTATATTACATTAAAAAAATGATAAGCTAGTAATATTGCAAGAGGAAATGGATGGCAAATTGATAACAGACTCATAGTTATTATCTTCACCAAGGAGAACATTCTCAGTACGGCAGCATCCACCCCTTGTGGGAGTAGACCCCACAGCCTTCTGCATCAAAAGCAAGTACACAACCTGTTGTGCTATTAACAAGGCAACCCAATTTCACTTAAGCAACACTAAACTTCTGTTCCCCTGCAGCTCTCAGCTCCTTGTAAAATCTACTCAATACTCAACTGCATCTCAACTTCGCAGCACAAGAAAACTGGAAAAAGCCAAAATGTATTGGGGGGGGGTCAAAAGTCCAAAAACCAGGGACACATTAAACGTTGCTTGTATAATCTTGGAAAATTGCTAGAATAAAATGCTGTGTTACCACCATACATTTTACTGCCAAGGTCCCTGTGCAAAACAGTCAGAGCAACATACCACTACGCCAAATCAGCTGTTTTGTAAAAGAGAGGAAGACTGAAACTTAAATGGCTATCATTTAGTGAATTCAGTTCTCACCATAGCTGTCAACCTCTTAGTACAAGACACCTGGACAAACCCAGTAATAAGGGAATACAGCCCTCAAACATATTCAGTTAATTCAGTTCTTGCCATAGCTGTCGACCTTAGCACAAAAAACCTGGACGAAGCCAATAATGGGGGAATACAGTCCCACAAATAGGGACACATTTCAAATATTCATCTTATAAACTTAGAAAATTGCTAGAATAAAAGGTTGTGTTACGGTTGTGTTACTGTGTATTTTCTGAAGAACGTGAAGTCTGAAATTCAAATGTCTGTCAATTTTACTGCTGACAGAACAAAAACAATTTTCAGCAGAGACCCAGGGAGAAATACTGCAGACACATCTTTGTAAAATGACAGGGCACCAGAGCAAATCCACACAAACACAGGGAGGAGATGCAGACTCCACACAGTAGGCACCCCAGCCAAGAATCAAACCAGAAAACCTATAGCTGTGAGGCAACAATACTACCACTGCACCATCAAACATGCAAGGAATTAAACATTCAGAAACCTGAAGTCTGAAATTCAAATGCCTGTCAATTTTATTTAACATTTGTTAATCAGGACAGTCTGACTTGGAACAAAAAAAAATTCAGCAGAGGCCCAGGAAGAAATAATGCAGACATGTCTTTGTAACATGAGAGGACACAAAAGCAAACCCACGCACACACAGGGAGAAGATATAGACCCCACAAAGAAGGCACCCCAGCCAAGAATCAAACCTGAAGACCTGCAGCTGTAAGGCAACAATTCTACCACTACACCATCAAATATCAAGCATTGCAGCATTTACAAACCACAGATATTATGAGGAACAGATCAGATCAAATATGAGGCAGAAATCTGCAATTTTTTTTTTACAAATGGTGGTGGGTAAGGAATTCAGGTCTTTTAACACCTGCATACAAGGTACAGGGTTCAAGCCTGAGGTATTTCCTACCACACACACACACACACGCACACACACACACACACACACACACACACACACACCTGTAGTAGCAAACCACAGAAACTAAATATACTGCCCTGGGTGCCAAACCGTCATTATGAGAGTCCAATCAAGACAAAATGAAGTGTAGAAGAATAAAAATATTTCAATGCATTGACTGCATGACAGCTTAATATCTAGATGGAAACAAAAAAGGTTGTGAGGCATGAAAAAATAAATTACTTTTTTTTAAATACATTAATGGAATGCCAGTCAAAATCAAGTATAAGAAAAACAAGCAGCACTCAACTCAAACCACTTCTTGCACTGCAGTTCTAATTATAATTTATATTCAGCTTTATTAAAGTAACAAGTAACATGCTGAAACTAGAAATCTCTGATGCCCCCACTTGTAAAAATGTTCCTTATCCAAAAAAGACCTGCTGCCTGACATCTACTTGTTTCATGGGGAAAACATGATCAAAGTAAAAAATGAAAAGCAAACAAGAAATAAGCTCAAGATACATTGCTTAAAAGTATTAATGTACAGGTTATGGACCACGCAATTGGCATTTGGTTTACGGGTAAAGCCTGAAGAGATGACTGGAAGTCTCCACGTGTAATGAGACTCTTAAAATAATGTAATTCTGTCCTTTATTACAAATACTGGCATATGCATTTCAATACCCAAGGCTTATACATTATCTAGTTAAGTATTCTCTACATGGCAACAGAAAGGCTTTCAATGTTGGCAATTCTTTAACAGTATGCTTATTAAAGCTTACTTGCATCTTGCAATCTCAGCCAAGCTTACCTGATGGTCATTAAAGTATTGCTACTTAAACACAGAGCAACAGGCACTTTGAGTAATAAGCATACATCAACAGTACAAACAATATGACAGAAACCAGACCATTCTGTAAAAATCAAGGACAGATGAAAAGCCACTCTAGTACTTGTGTCTACCTTGGATGGGTGGGGGGGATACTCTGCACATTTACACTGCATAACTACTCCTTGCCTTGCTTGGACACATCCAGAGTCACTACATGGGGGAGTGGGGTGCAACAAGTATGTCACAGTTTGAAATGTTTCTGGCTGACTTGTGATGGCCCTGACACATTTGTCATACCTCCCAACCTCAGAGCAAGAAATCTGGACAAAGCCATACAAAGAAATGGGACAAAGGCCCAAAAATAAGAACAATTTTTAAAATATTGCTCTTATAAACTTAGAAAGCTAATACAGGTCTTGCATTAGTATGAATTTTCTGAATGGTATGAAATCTGAAACTCAAATGTCTGTCATTATTTTCTAACTTCAGTCTTTAATGATTTGTCACTAATTTGCCAAAAAAACACAATTTTATGAAAAATGGACCAAAATGTGATGTAAAAATATAAAATAGCAACACAATACAGCTGGGAACCTGTCAAAGAAGGGACACTTTAATATTAGTACTGCTAACTTGAGCAGCTGACAAAATAAAATAATCTACATGCATTTCTGAAATAAAAGTAATCTGATTATTACAGTTATTTCTTAATTATAAACCCTCCATGTTTTCTTCCAAAATTGCTATTTTGCGGAGGGATCATTAGGGAAGAGCAACATTTTGAGCCAAAATCAGGGACAGTTGAGAGGTTTGGCTATGCCTAATTCTATAAAGCAATTTATTTGCATGTACCTCTCAACCTGTTAATGCAATAAATCTGGACAAGGCCAAATATATTGGGGAAACATATAAACAGTACTAAAAATTGCTCTTGTATAAACTGGGACAGTTGATAGAACAGGTCTTACTTTAGCATGCATTTTTCTGAAGGTTATGAAGTCTGAAACTAGTGTGTCATTATTTAGTGACTTAGTTCCTAAATGATTTGCCAGAAAACCACAAATTTTATGAGGAGCAAACCAAAAATAAGAAGCAAATATCTATTCATTCTTTGAAAATCTGGACAGTTTGGGAGGTATAGTTCAGCTGGGGCTGCCTAAGTTTGCCGCCCTTCCCCCTCACAAAACCATCGTCGAATGGAGCCTCCCCCTGCAGCCATTCCAATGATCCATTACTTTGCTATTTCACTCCATTTACCATAAAAACTAATGGGCATACTGATTTACTTCTATGATGATTTGAACTTCATTTGAAAGTTTTATTTTGCATTTTACAGCACAAACACTAAAACATCTGCTAAACAAACTTGGCATTAAAACTTTTCTGCCCTTGAAACTCACATTCATTGAAACAACATTGAACCCCACATTCAAAGAAAATACATTTTACCCATGGCAGATAATTAATTCTGGGCTGTTTTCAAATCATAGGGCCCTTGCATATGAAACATACATGTGCTCTTTGATACACATTCCTATTGCTTTGAACATTTTTCCAGTAAACAATTAAACAAAACACATGCACCAATGACAAAACTGCCCAATTCAGAACATTTCCATCATAAAAGTCTACTCAAACTTCTACAGTCCACTATTATCAGTAAATATGCACAATTCTACAGTCCACCATTATCAGTAAATATGCACAATCTCTGAAGTAGTAAAAAAGTAATCTAAATAATTCCATGTTAAATAAATCTGTAATGAAGAGGTTGCTGCTAGCAATCACCTTTATATTTCATGGTTTCATCGAAAAATAAAGTGTCTGATGCCCCTGAGGAATAAATTGCCTAAATTACATTAAAAATAAGCTAGTAATATTGCAATAGGAAATGGATGGCAAACTGATAACAGGCTTATAGTTAGTATCTTAACTTTCAGTATGGCAGCATTCACCCCTTATGGGAGTAGAACAAACAACCTTCTGCATCAAAGGCAAGTACACAACCTGTTGTGCTATTAGCAATGTGAGCTGACTTAGCATAATCAGCACTAAACTTCTCTTCCCCTGCAGCTCTCAGCTCCTTGTAAAATCTACTCAATACTCAACTGCATCTCAACTTCACAGCACAAGAAATCTGGAAAAAGCCAAATTTGTTGGGGTGGGTCAAAGGGGCAAAAACCAGGGACACATTAAACATTGCTTGTATAATCTTGGAAAGCTGCTAGAATAAAATGCTGTGTTACCACCATACATTTTACTGCCAAGGTCCCTGTGCAAAAGAGTCAGAACAACATACCACTATGCCAAATCACCTGCTTTGTGAAAGAAAAATGCTGTGTTACCACCATACATTTTACTGCCAAGGTCCCTGTGCAAAACAGTCAAGAGCAACATACCACTACGCCAAATCAGCTGCTTTGTGAAAGAGAGGAAGACTGAAACTTAAATGGCTATCATTTAATGAATTCAGTTCTCACCATAGCTGTCAACCTCTTAGCACAAAACACCTGGACAAACCAAGTAATGAGGGAATACAGCCCTCAAACATGTTCAGTGAATTCAGTTCTTGCCATAGCTGTCTAGCTTAGCACAAAAAACCTGGACAAAGCCAATAACAGGGTATTACAGTCCCAAACATAAGTACAAATTTCAAATAGTCATCTTATAAACTTAAAAAATTGCTATAATAAAAGGTTGTGTTACTATATATTTATTGCTAGAATAAAAAGTTGTTTTACTATGTATTTTCTGAAGAATATGAAGTTTGAAATTCAAATGCCTGTCAATTTTACTTCTGACAGAACAAAAACAATTTTCAGCAGAGGCCCAGGGAGAAATACTGTAGACACATGTCTTTGTAAAATGGCAGGACACCAGAGGAAATCCACACAAACAAAGGGATAAGATGCAGACTCCACACAGAAGGCACCCCAGCCAAGAATCAAACCAGAAAACCTACAGCTGTGAGGCAACAATACTACCACTGCACCATCAAATATGTAAGGAATTAAACATTCAGAAACCTGAAGTCTGAAATTCAAATGCCTGTCAATTTTATTTAACATTTGTTAATCAGGACAGTCTGACTTGGAACAAAAAAAAACAATTTTCAGCAGAGGCCCAGGAAGAAATAATGCAGACATGTCTTTGTAACATGGGAGGACACAAAAGCAAACCCACACAAACACAGGGAGAAGATACAGACCCCCACAAAGAAGGCACCCCAGCCAAAAATCAGACCTGAGAACCTGCAGCTGGGAGGCAACAATGCTACCACTACACCATCAGATATCAAGGATTGCAATATTTACAAACCACAGATATTATGAGGAATAGATCAGATCAAATATGAGGCAAAAATCTGCAATTTTTTTACAAATGGTGGTGGGTAGGGAATTCAGGTCTTTAACACCTGCATACAAGGTACAGGGTTCAAGCCTGAGGTATTCCCTACCATACCGCCATGAGTTTAACCACCAGTATATTGCACCTGGGGCATTTTCACACACTCACACACACACACCTTACCTGTAGTACACCACCCCAAATCCAATCCCTGTCCATAAATCCAAAACTCGTGAAAATCCGACTCTCCCCATTGTGAGATCTTCCCCCGACGAGACTGCAGCAAACTCCAATCCTGCCCGTCAAGAGATCCTAGACTGCTGATGTTGCAGTCCGACCCTGACGCGTTTCCCCAGGACAGTCTATGCAGTTTAAAACTGCATAGACTTCCTGGAGCTCTGTTCTTCAGGTTTCCCAGTCAGGACTGCTGCTGAGACAATCTGTGCATGCTCCAGACTGTCTCAGCAGCAGTCTGGACTAGTGCGCATGCGCGAAGTCCGCGATTTTTAAATTTTTTTTTCTATTTATTTCATTTTATTTCTTTATTTTAAAGTTCAGGGGGCTGCAGTCCGGCAGTCCAATAGCACGGGCCACCCCTGATTAAAACAGGGGAAGTCCTGGTAAGTATAGAATGACAATTTTATAGTTTGATTCAATGAAACCCTTCACACAGATACAATGTGTACAAACAGGATGGGAAACATTTGAAACAGATACAAAGACAATACCCATTTTTTTAAATAATTTACAAGATTTTCAAGTTTGATGACAATAGTGTAATTATATTATTGCTTATTATTCCTGTGTGTGCATGTGTATATGTATATATATATATATATATATATATATATATATATATATGTGTGTGTGTGTGTGTGTGTGTGTATGTTTGCATGCATGTGTGTACATGTGTGTGTGTGTGTGTGTGTGTGTGTGTGTGTGTGTGTTTGTGTGTGTGTGTGTGTGTATACATCTGTATGTATTTGTGGGTGTGTATGGGTGTGTGTGTGTGTGTGTGTGTGTGTGTGTGTGTGTGTGTGTGTGTGTGTGTGTGTGTGTGTATTGATAGAGAGATATATTAGGGCACATTGTTATAGGTAATATTTGTGCATGCTTATGTGTGTATGTGTATTTTCATATACAATATTCCTATATGTGTATATATATATATATATATATATATATATATATATATATATATAAATATATATATATATGTGTGTAATTTGTTAAATAGATTGCTCAAAAGAGAGAACATTGTTTTTTCTTTGCATATCTCTCTGATGGCTGCTCTGCATGTAATATCATGGTATAGTGGGGTCTGAAAATTTGCCCTTTTCTAACTGTTATACATGTTCAGAATTAGTATATATTTTTATCATGGGATGGGAGAGTGTTGTTTTTTTTAGTTTACCTTTTGCAAAAAACAGAAGCTTTAAAGACAAGCAATTTTCTATCTTCTATAGCTCAAATTAATTGTTCTTTGTCTCAAGCCACAAGTCCTACTATTATTGATAACTAATGGCTGCCATTTAAATAAGTAGCAAACCTTTAACATCGTTTTATCTTACCTGAAGAACTATAACTATTACTATTCTCATTTGAAGAATTAAGCCAAAATGGGAATCGAGACAGGAAATTTTGCCAGTAGTGATGACTGCATTTCTCCTTTTTATTATTATTATTTTTTACAAAGTTATTGAAATGTGGCAGGGATGAACAGACTAATTAACATTATCCTTTCATATGATAGTGCACCTTAATAATCAGGAAACATTGCACTCATTAAATAAGGAAGGTATACTAGAAAATTGCACGGAGTTGTTGCTGATGATATCAACAAAGTATTTAAACTTTGTAATTGTGACTTCACTTGAAAATCCACTTCCTAATGTTAAAATTTTGTAATAGATAAATCTTGGCTGCCTTAAACCATTAGTACATTATGTATTGTAATAAATGATTTCCCTAAAGGGTTAAGAGTGGAATAATATATTTCAAATAAAAATGTGAAAAAATTACATATATGTTGCAACTTATACCATATCAGTTTGAAAGTATTAAGATAAAAAATACTATTCTTAATATTTAGATGTTTTTTCTTCTCAAATGCTATATATTTAAAATATTTATCTTTACTGAACTTTACTGTGTGATGTTGTTAAAATATATAACATGTTAATATTCTTTTCAATAACAGAAGTAATGGAATTGCTTATGTTGGTGGGTGGGGTAGCTTAGATGATTTTCCTATGCAAGTTGGGAGCTTTAGACTCTATGAAGGGAAAGAAGGTTAAAAGAAATATATGTTTAAACTTTTATATAATATTTTTGTGTGTCTACTATAGTCTTTATTATTAACAGTGGAAGAGATGATAATAAGCAGTATGTTTTTTATAAGTGGTTCACTAATATTATTATTGGAAGTTATAATGACATTGATATTCCGTTTATCACAACTATACTATGGCACATTTGAAATGCATCTCTATTAATATTATTATTAATGGTTTAAATAATGGTTGCAAAAGAAGTAGTTTAAGTAAATTACTAAATTTATTTGCATCACCAATTATTTTTTACAAGAAACACATTTATTACAGGAAGATATAAATAGACTTGGTACTAAATATTATACAAAGGCATTAATAATTTTATAGAATTCTTTCAAATTAAAGATATCAATGAATTTTCTGTTTCAAATTCACTTTATTATACTCACTATTCACACAGACATGGAACTCAGTCAAGAACTGAATATATGTTTTAAATTAATTAATATCTAGACTAAATAAAGTAAAAATAGTTTCATGTCCAATTTTGGACAAAGCCATAAAATTTCAAATTATATTTAATGCTAACGATAATATTTCTATTATAAGAATTCCAGCTTACATAACTAATTTAAAGGATTTTAAAGAATTCTTAAATAAAGAACTTCAAACCTTTATTGAAATCAATTATACAGAAGATACATCCAAGATTTATATATGAGATTCTCTAAAACTATATTTAAATGGTAAAATTATGGGTTGGTATGCTTTTGAAAGAAAACAATGGGATAAAGATTTGCTAGAGACACAAGAAAAATAGATAAATTAAAACAACGTAATCAAAAAGGGCAGGGCAATATGACAAAAGAAATTAATGAATTAGGAAATAAATATCTGGAAATTTTAAAACACTAGAATATGATAAATTTAGAGAAGGTTAACTTAATTAATGTCTAAACCTTAAATACATGCATAAATTAGCCTCTCAAATAAGTCTAATCATATTAAAGAGTTATATTCTTCTGATGGTAAGAGAAAGGTTACTGAAATAGATGATTTTTTAAAAATATTTAGATCCCATTTCAATAAAATTAATGAATATAACCCAACACTGGATGCACAGGAATTAATTAAACATTTTATTAAAAAGCATGCTAAAAATAGGTTGTCAGAACATCAAAAAATGTAATAGATAAACCCATACTAATGTCTGAACTTAAAAATCAAATAAATAAATTAAAACCTAATAAAGCACTGGGTAATGATGGTATAATACCAGAAATCTATAAAGTATTACCTAAAGAAGCCTTAAATATTTTGCTTAAAGTTTTTTTTTTAAGTTAAAGATTTACAAAAAGTTCCTCCATCATGGAAATACACGCTTATATCCCCAATTTTAAAGGCAGATAAAACAATCCAGCTGAGTGTTCCTCATATAGGCCAATTTCACTTGTAAATACCACTTATAAAATATTCATGGCTATACATGCTATAAGAAGGCAACAAATTCAACCACTTATGATTAATAATGATCAAACTGGACTAATAATAAACAGGAATGCTTATGACAATATTAAAAGAATATTAGCCATAACAGATTTTGTAAATAACAAAAAATTATACCTTAACATTGATGAGTTTGGACATAAAGAGTACTTTTGACTCTGCCTGGAAATATTCATTAATGGTTTTGGAGGAATACAATTTCTCAAATTGCTTCATGCAACTTATAAATCTACATTATGAGAGCTCTTTTGCTTACATTGCAACAGGTGCATATTTATCAGATTCAGTGTCAATCACCAAAGGAAATAAGCAGGGTTGCCCACTATCACAGCTATTATTTACTTTAATTATGGAACCATTTGTGAATTACTTAAGATCTAAATCAGATATTAAAGGCCTACAGATAAATAATAAATTAAGTTATATGATGTTATCATTTGCTGATGATATTCTTCTGACTTTAAATGATAATAAAACTTCTCTTAGGGCAATATTCAAGGCAATGGAAGTCTTTCAAAAAATCTGGACTTACTTTTAATGAAAATAAAACAAAATCTTTACTGATAAATACTAGCCTGAATGATATAGAAGAAAGATTTTACAAATATATAGTGGACAATAAAAAAATTATATAGCTAGGAATAATGCGAACAGAAAACATTAAGAATACAATAGAAGAAAACTATAAAAACAGAACAATTAATAATCTTATTAATACATGAAATAAGTTTTATTTTTACATAGAAGAGAGACTTTCTTTAATAAAAAGTATTCTATTACAAATATATGTATACAATCTCTTTCACTCCCCCCCTCCCCAGCAAAGTATACAAGAATTGAATTTGTTAATTCTCAAATTCCTTTGGTTTCCCAACAACTATAGATTAGGATTAAATCACCATACAAGAGATTGGTCCTTAGGAGGGATAGGTATGCCAGATATACAACTATATTCTCTATTGTCAGTAATAAAAAACAATCTGTTTGTAGTCAAATAAAACTTATAATGCTAAATGGAGAGAGATGCTAGAAACAAGGCCAGGCAGGTGGAAGGGGCTGCACTTGCACCCCCCTTGGAACTGGCTGGCCAGGAGATTAAATTTCTAAGGGCATTCCTCTTTAAGAACACCCTTTGCATACAGTCACGTTTACATCTTCATCTTCTGGGCTTGCTCAGAATTTGAATTCCAGAAGATGTTTGGACTGCAGATGAGCGTGTAAGTGAGAAGTAGGTGTGGGCGTGTGTGTGTTTAAGTATTTAAGAGGTGTGTGTGTGTGTGTGTGTGTGTGTGTGTGTGTGTGTGTGTGTGTGTGTGTGTGTGTGTGTGTGTAAAAGGGAGGTAGGGATGTGTGTGTGTTTGCGTGTAAGTAAGAGAGAGGTGTGTGTAAGGCTGGGGTCATACCTTGCAATTATCCTGATTTTTGCCACATATTTTTGGTTTCTTTCTCATAAAATTGTGTTTTCTTATGGCAAATCATTGAGGACTGACATCAGTAAATAATGGCAGACACTTGAGTTTTAGACTTTATATCCTCAGAAAATGCATACTAATACAAATCGTGTTGTTCTATCCACTTTCTAAGGAGGTTGGGGGATGCATGTGTGTGTCATACCTTTCAACTATACAGATTTTCACAGGATGTCCAGATTTATACCTTATATATTTGGTCTGTTCCTCATAAAAATTCTGTTTTTTTTTTTTTTTTGACAAATCACTGGGATGATCTAAGGATTAAAGTTACTAAATAATTAAATGTATTTCATTTTCAGACTTCATATCCTTTAGAAAATATGTTCAAATACAAATCCTGTTATTCTAACAACTTTCTAAATGTGTCCCTAGTTTTGGGCCTTTGTCTCCAACATTATAATGGGCTTTGTCCAGACTTCTTGTGCTAAGACATTGAGAGGGATGGCGTGTGTGTGTGTGTGTGTGTGTGTGTGTGTGTGTGTGTGTGTGTGTGTGTGTGTGTGTGTGTGCCTATGTATGTGATATGAGGGAGGTAGCATACTCCTCAGCTGTCCATTTTTTGTAGAATGTCCAGATTTCTCCCCCATATTCCTCCTAAAAAGTTGTTAAATAATAACAGACATTTGAGTTTTCAACATCATATCCTTTAGAAAAATGCATACTAACACAAATCCTGTTATTCTAGCAATTTTCTAAGTTCATGAGAGCAATTTTTAGCATGTGGATTTTTTGCACTAAGAGGTTGAGGTGTATGTGTATACCCAAGTTAGTGTTAGCAGGTGGAATTTATTTTCAAGTGCATTTTCAAGGAATTGTGAGATTCAAGGGAAGAGAAGTTTACTGCTGCTCATGCTAAGTCTGCTTAAAATGTGCAGCTGTTTTGTTTAACAAATGGTATCTCTATTGTGGTATAGAATTTTAAAGCAGTGTTAGTAGCACACCAGGTAGCTATACTTGCATCTTGATGTATAGGGCTATGAGTTCTACTCCCACAACATGTAAATTTGTATTTTAAGGGGGTGAGATGGTGCAGTCCTGAATATGTCCCCCTTTGGATGATATGTCTAGTAACTATGAACCTGTTTTTCAGCTTGCCACCCATCCCCTATTGCAATATACCAGCTTACCATTTTTTTAATGTAACACAGGGAATTTACTGGGCAGCAGACACCGAATTTGTAGATGAAACACTAAAATATAAAGTTGCTTTCTATCACAACCTCTTCATTAGTTTCAGATCTCTTTGATGTGGAATTATTTAGATGACCTTTACTTCTGCAGAGATTATGTATATTGACTGATATTAGTGGACTGTAATGACAGAGGTTTGAGTGGCATTTTATGGTTGAAATGTTCTGAATTGGGCACCTTGTCATGATTGGTTCATGTTTTGTTTCATTGTTTACAGGAAAAATGTTTAAAAATGTAAATTTAAAACATACTCTAATAAGTGGTGCTGTATTGTACAAGGGATATAATTAAATTATATATTATAATTAATACAATCAGAAAGATGAATCAAAGAACTTTTGCATGGCCCTAAAAATGTGTGCAAGGGGCCTATGGTTAGAAAACAGCCCACAGGTAAAACTTAACCTGCCACTGGCCAGATACATTTTCTTTGAATGTAGGTTTCAATGCTGTTTCAGTGAATGTGAGTTTCAAAGGTAGAGAAGCTTTAATGCTAAGTCTGTTTTCATTGTAAGACTATTGCTTTGTTTAACAAATGTCTATCATTGTTTGTGCTATACGATTTGAAATAAAAGTTGTAAATTAAATCTAAATATCTGTAATCATTGTAGAAGTAAAGCATAAAACAGTATGCACAGTGAGAGTTTTGAACAGTGTTTATGGCAACTGGGGCGAAATAGCCAAGTAATGGGACACTGGAATGGCTGTGGGGGATGCACTGGGTTTGCACCCCCATGCAAAATTCCTCCCAGCTCCTCTGACTAGAAAGCATATGCATGAAGACAAATCGGATAATTTACATACAGTAAAATATAGTTATGAATAATAATAGTCTCTGGATATTAAAAGATTATATATTATACAATAGAAACATTATAATTAATATTACAAACTGTTAAATATGTAACTGCTAAATTTAATCAATGCAATGAAATGTGGTTAGATATTCAAATGTTTAGGCTATCAATAGAAAACAGAATTAATTTAATGCAAACTTCAACAAAAAATGACATACCAGCATTTATTGATCTTCTAATTATTTTGACACATCAAGACATTTTTGGGGAAGGATTATTATCCAGAATATATAAAATAGTCAAAAATACAGCAAACATTTTCAATGAAAGTTACTGGGATTATTTTAAAGCTATAAATAACTTTTATCCAAGTGAAGAAGATAAAAAAATATGTTTTTCATCATTGAAACAAGCTACATTTTCTATAAAGTGGAGACTTTGGATGGAAGTTTACACATAGAACATTTTTAACTGCACATAGTATTAATATATAAGAACAAAGTATACTGCTGGAGATGTAAGACAACTATGAAAGCAGATTGGCAGCATGTGTTTGTTGATTGTAAAGTTATTAAGTCATTTTGAGATAAAAATCAATGTTTTTAAAGACTTTATTTAATGATAAATATATTTTAACTAAATCATTAATTTTATTTAAAACACTAATACTGGATTGTATAAAGAAAGTTAATTATTTGCTTTTATGGAACATTTTATCAATTGGATGGAAGATAATCACCAAAAATTGGAAAAATTAGTTGACTCCGACAATTAAATAATTCACAAGTATTGCAATCAACGTTTGTTACTTAGAACTTCTAACAAGCAAGATGAGAACGACAGTCATCACTTATTACAGCACCTGATTAAACTTAAAGAACTGCTAAACAAACAATTGTAAACTCAATGAAACAAGAACTATTTCAAGAGCATTTAATGCTTTGGACATACAGCAGACATCATTGTAAATACTTGATTTAGTTGTGATTTTTTATTTGTTTGTTTAAATGTTATATCTCCATATATATTGAATGTTATAATAAGTTGTGTATTTGTTAAAATTAATAAAAATATTTAAAAAAATATAAGAAAAAGCTAATCAAATGTCATTTCTAGCCAAAAGAAGCTATATTGCATAAAGTTCATATTAAATGGATGACATCCAAATAACTGACTGGTAATCATTAATTAAGATCCAGTTTTCAGAATTCATTTACTTTACTTTATTGCAGAGCCAGGCCTTGCAACATCCTCTGGAGTTCCTCAGTCTGACACCTCCACTTAAGGACCAAGAAAAAGTCCTCTTTAAACAGTAGCAAGTCACATCCTACTAATGTAAGGAGTAGCATGCTACAGACAAATACCATAAACAGATCAGTGAGTGCTTCATCTCTGATTACAAATGAAACACTGACATTCACTGCTGAATGCTGTTATTGCATTTTACCACACAATGAGCACTAAAGTGCTTCAGACCTGAGTGGACATGCAGTATCTATATTCAGGATTGGAATACTGATACTGTTAATCATATCACCTGACACCTTGTGCCCTGGGTGACTGCTGTCTTTGCCCCACTGCAGGTATGCCTCTACTTTATTGTTAGCATAAGTCACACTTCCTATTCTAACACTGTCCTACATGTTATTCATATTAAATTGACTTATGTTGTAGCATAACTATAATAACTGCATTGAGAATAATAGCTATTTTCTGTGATGTTATGAAGGGAACACTCACTTTTTTTAAATATTTTATTTTAATTCAGTATGGGTGAGCAACCCAGCTTTATTGTACAATGAATTACATGTTCATAGGTCCATAGGTAGGTACTAGACTATCAGCCCTAGGGGCCCATACAAGCCTAACCAAAAAATGTACCCTGGCTTTCGCCACCCAAGAAAATTATTTTCCTGTGCCCCTGTCGAGCAGAGCCGCAGAAGTGATCCCTGGGGTGAATTTCCCATTTCCCATCCAATCATCAAGATTTTTCTTGAAGAGTGCTAATGAGGAGCTCTGTTTGACATAGATAGGTAGTCTGTTCAAGAGTATGGGAAATCTCTGGGACAGGAATCTATCCCTCCAGCATGTTTTGTTTATTGTGGTGACAAGGTTTAGGTCCCTATAGCGTGTAGCTCAGAGGGATTGGGATTTCTTTAAGTGGACCATGTCCAACAGCTCTGGGTTTGACATAGCTTTGTATGTTAGGCAGAGATTGCCCCTGAGTAGGCGATATGCGATGGAGTAAAGCTGTAGTTTTTTGAGACGGTCTGCATAGGGCATCTGTTTGAGGCCAGTAATCCTCTTTGTGAGGTATTTCTGTGGTCTTTCCAGTTGTTGTAGATGTCTTGTGAGGTACATACCAAAAGGGGCATTGTACTCTATAATGGGTCTAATGAGTGATGAGTAGAGGGGAACAATTACCTCTTTTTTCTGGATGAGAATCCTTTTGTGATGAGATGAGCCACATAGAAGGATTTCCTGATCACTGTGGCGATGTGATTATCAAAGGAGAGACTACTGTCCACCTGTGTCCCAAGGTCTCTTATCACATTTTTGGCATTAAGTAGACTACCAGCTATGTGGTAGTTCATGGGTACAGAGTTTTTACCAAAAGGGATGACAATACACTTTTTGGCATTGAGCTTCAGGCCATGGCTTTGACACCAGGTATCAGTCTCAGTGTGGCCCTTTTGTAGTTTGTCCACATCGTTAGGAGTTTCGATTATGGCTCCTAGTTTGCAGTCATCTGCAAACTTTGTTAGCCAAAGACCTTCTGTGTTGGCCTGCACTTCAGAGAAGTAGATACCAAACAGGAGAGGACCCAGGACTGAACCCTGTGGTACTCCACTTGTCACTGGTCTGATGCTGGATTTGGAATCCACTACTTTCACAGTGTGGGTTCTGTCTGTGAGCCAGTTGGCAACACATCTTGTGACATAGGGATTTATACATAGTTTAGTGAGCTTATCTATAATTCCAGAGTGGGGGATGGTGTCGAAAGCATTGGTGAGATCTAGATAAGCTGTGTGAACTGTTTTACCCTCATCTATGGCTTTGGTGACTGCTTCAAAGAAGTCAATCAGGTTTAGGAGACATGAGCTGCCTTTTACAAATCCAAACTCGGTAGGGTCCAGAGTTTGGAGATTATCAATGTCATTGTTTATGAGTTCCACGATGATACATTCCATGGCCTTGCAGACCAGGCTTGTTAGGCTAATGGGGCGGTAGTTCCCGGGGTACATCGTGGCTCCCCCTTTGTGGAGTGGGATAACCATTGTGGTGCGCCATTCAGTGGATACAAAGACTGAGGTGAGGCTATGATTGAACATGGTACTTAGGTAGGGTGTCAGTTCATTCTGTAGTTCGTGTAGAACGCAGCCTGGGATATTGTCAGGTCCCATGGATGCTGTGTTCTTGGCTTTGGAGAGTGTGTTTTTTACCTGTGCAACTGTGATTATAGGAACTTTGCATTCTTCCGGTATAGAGATGGGCCCTCTAGGAGGTGAGAGGGGGGTAAAGTTAGCACTGAACCTATCTGCTAGGATGTTGGCAATATCAGTTGGTTCTGTATATTTAGTGCCATTGTGCTGTACCTCAGAGCAGATCTGAGTGTTCCCATTTAGATTCTTGACATAGCTATAGAATGCTTTGTGGTTGTCTGTAGAGTCAGTGGCAATTTTGTTTTCGTAACTAGTTTTGGAGGATTTTATGAGGGATCTCAGCATCTTACTGAGGTTGACCAGGGAGTTCCTCCAGTCATGGGATTTTACTCTTTTTTGCAAAAGTTTCTTTCTTCTGTTGTAGAGTTTTTTTATGGCAGAGGACCACCAGATTGGCTTCCTTTTTCTGGAGGATAACATATTGGTTCTATTAGGGATAGCATGATCCATGCATTCGTGTAAGTGCTTATAAAGTGCATTTGTGTAGGATTCCGCAGTCATACCTCTATTGTCCATCTGCATGGGTGTCATGAAGTTTGCCACTTCTGTCTTAAGAAGTGTGAAGTTGGCTTAGGAGAAGTTTTTTATGATGGTTTCCCTAATTGGGGGTGGGGGTGGGATGTGGATGTCTAGGCTGATTAGCTTGAGGTCGGATCTGACCAACGAGAAATTGACCTCTGGTGTGGAACACCAGTTTCCCATGTTGGTAATGACCAGGTCTAGGATATTGCTGCCCCTGGTGGGGGTGTGAATAAGTTGATCCAAGGCGTTGGAATTTATGAATTCTAGAAAACGTTGAGCAAAAGAGTTGGTACATGAGTAGTTTTCCCAGTTAATGGAGGGGTAGTGGAAATCGCCCATTATTAGGGTGTTGGGTTGTACCCTAATACTTTCCAGTGTATCAAGAAATGAGGAGTGTGAATCCTGGGACATGGTGGGGGGGTCTGTAGCAAGCTATAATTTGGATTGCGGTCTTGCCCAGAGTTAGTTGCACTTGGATAATCTCGGATGCATTATGCTGTGCAACTAGCCTATGTTGTATAATTTTTTGCATAAATTTTTATGTTTGAACAAACCATTGTAGTGTTTGATGTATTTACCCCAACTGCAAATCAAACACATAATAACACAAAAACATACTCGGAGGCTCTATTAAAAAACTTACCAAAACAACAGAGGCTCCCAAAGCAGACACCTAAAAATCCATCACCTCAAAACATAACACATGCAACACATACTTCAATAAATTGGTGTGTCAATAAATAACAGCCCTTAAGGTCAAACACTTTGCCTGATACACTAGTGATAGGTGACTCTATAGTCAGACACACTGATGTCCCACTTACCAGGCTGAGCAAGGAGAAGGTAACGGTAAGCTGCCTATTGGGGGCTAGGATCCGCCATATAACACATGCACTCAGGTCACTCAAAAGCACGTGCAAATATGACTCCATCATTGTCCATGCCGGCATGAATGACCTGAGATGTACCTCCTTGGACTACTTGAAAAGAGACATTGAGGAGCTCTCTGATTATGTAGCCCAGGCTGGTATGACCCTAAGCAGCATCCTGCCCTCACCAAAAATGATGCCACAATACAAAGACAAGATGATCAGCTTTAATAATTGGCTCAATTACTGGTGCATTCTAGGGGGATCCAATGTCTGTCTGCTTGGGATGACATGCTGGACAAGCCACGCTGCTTCACAAGGGATGGCTTGCACCTGTCACCACTGGGCTTCTGGATATTGGCTAAGGCTCTTGCCACCCCTGTAGTGCCTTTTTTAGGCAAGGCTCAAAAAATGAATGCACCTCCCTAGAAAACAAAAATGGAAAAAAAACTAAGGGTAATGCTGCTCAATGCCAGAAGTCTAAATCTCAAGATGCAGGCTCTCGAAGCACTCCTCAGTATGGAGAACATCGATGTCTGCGCTGTAACCGAGACCTGGTTCAAGGCTCCTGAGAGCACCCCAGCGCTACCAGGCTTTACCTCGTATCATGCTTTTCAGCCCCAAAACCCGGGCTGAACCACAAAGGGAGGGGGAGTGTCCATATTTGTCAAGGATACCCACACCTCTAGGTTAGTGGCAACTCATGAAGCATCAGAGACCATCCAGGTGCAGCTAACCATAGGTAAAACTGCTATACAACTGGTTGCATGTTACAGACCACCCTCCCAATCTCAAGAACCCCACTCAGCCTTCCTGAAGACATTGGAAGATATGAATGTCTCACCAAATACCATCATATTGGGAGACTTCAACTACCCTAATATAGACTGGGTGCACTATTATAGCTCTAACACCCTAGCCCAAAGGTTCCTGGAATTCATAAACTCAAATGCAATGGAACAGCTAGTCACCTCTCCCACAAGGGGGATAATATACTAGACCTGATCATCACAAACATGGGGACAAAATGCTCCACACTGGAAGTATTTCCCTCACTGGTGAGATCTGACCACAAACTAATTATCCTGGATATACATTTACCACCTCCACCCCCAGCACAAAAGACTACAGTGAGAAACTTCTCAAAAGCCGACTTTACACTTCTTAAGACTGAGATGGTATCATTTAAGCCCTCAGGGCCAATGGAAACCACATCCCACAATGCTGAATCCTACACAAATGCTTTCTACGGACATCTCCAAGAATGCATGGATCGTGCAATCCCAAATAAAACCAAGACCATCTCCACCAAAGGAAAGCATCCTGTCTGGTGGACCCCAGCCATAAACAAATTGTATAACAAAAGAAGGAAGCTACTGCAAGACAGAGCAAAATCCCATAAAGGGAAGGCATCTCTGATCAGCACTAGTAGAAAGCTATGTTCTCTCATAAAAATATCCAAGGCCAACTTTGAGAGAAAAATTGCCAAGGACACTAAGGATAACCACAAGGCATTCTTCAGTTATGTTAGAAACCTGGGTGGAAACACTCAGATATGCTCAGTTAGTACACAACGACAAAAAATTTACCGAACCCACAGATATTGCCAACATTCTGGCAGACAGGTTCAGTGCAAATTTCGCGCCTCCCTCACCTCCAAAAGAAGAAATACTCGTCCCAGCTGAATGTAACCTCCCTGTCATCTCTGATGTCCAGGTGAGAACCGCCCTCAACAAAGCAAAAAACACAGCATCTTTGGGACCTGATGGTTTCCCCGGCTATGTGATACGTGAACTCCAAGAGGAGCTAAACCCGCATATAAAAATGTTATTTAACCTTAGCCTTACTACAGGATATGTACCTGAACACTGGCGTACAGCAACAGTGGTACCACTCCACAAGGGAGGCTCCACTACAGACCCTGGGAACTACTGCCCCATAAGCTTGACCAGCCTGGTTTGCAAAGCTATGAAAAGAATTATTATGGAATTCATAAACAACGACATTGGGGACCTACAGACACTTGAACCCACCCAGTTCGGCTTTGTAAAAGGCAGATCCTGCCTTTTGAACCTGGTTGACTTTTTCGAAACAGTCACTAGAGCCATTGATGAGGGCAAGGCAGTCCATACAGCCTACCTGGACTTGGCTAAAGCCTTCGACACAATACCCCACTCGGGGATCATAGAAAAGCTAAACAGCTTAAAAGTAAATCCATATGTCACAAGATGGGTTGCAAACTGGCTAAAGAACAGAACCCATAAAGTCAAGATTGCGGGAGCCATGTCAGACTCAAAGCCAGTCACAAGTGGTGTCCCACTGGGCTCTGTCCTGGGACCCCTCTTGTTCGGCATTTACTTCTCAGATGTGAAAGCAAACATGGGAGAGTTGTGGCTGACAAAGTTCGCAGATGACTGCAGACTAGGTGCCATAGTCGATACACCAGCTGACACATACATCCTACAGAAAGGCCTCACCGAAACGGACAACTGGTGCCAGAATCACGGCCTTAAACTGAATGCCAAGAAATGTATAGTCATCCCCTTTGGGAAAAACAAAATACCCACAAATTATCACATAGACAGTAACCCACTGAGTACCGAAAAAGTAATCAGAGACCTGGGGACCCAAGTTGATAGTGACCTCTCATTTGACACCCACGTTGCCAAAGTGGTTAGAAAGACTTTCTACCTTGCCTACCTTATCATGAAGGGGTTCACATCCAGATCAAAGGAGGTCATCGTGCCCCTGTACTCCTCCCTTATCAGGCCCATGATTGAGTACAATGCCCCATTTGGTATGTACCTCACCTGGCACTTACAACAGCTGGAGAGACCCCAGAAGTACCTCACCAAGAGGATCAAGGGTTTCCAACATATGTGATATGCTGCCAGGCTAAAGAAACTCCAGCTCTATTCAGTAGCATACCGCCTGCTCAGAGGTGATCTGTGCCTGACATACAAGGCCATGTCCAACCAGGAATTGATGGACATGCTCCACCTCAAAAAATCAAAATCCATAAGAACCACGATAGCCAAAGATTTAAACCTCAGTCCAAACATGAATAGAACATGCTGGAGGGACAGATTCATAACTCAGAGACTTCCCATACTCTGGAACAAAATCCCAGTCCATGTTAGGCAGAGCCCCTCACTGACTCTCTTCAAGAGAAATCTTGACGAGTGGATGGGAGATCGTAGGTTTGCCCTGGGGGTCACCCCTGTATTGCTACTTAACAGAGGCACAGTAAACTAATTTTAATAAGTAAGGGGGTCTTCAATGTGTCACTACTAGACAAAGGCACAGTATTCTAAATTTATTCTATACACCTTAGTACCACTACATGGGGTGGCGAAAGCCACATCTCTAGGGCTAGGCTTGCAAATGCCTCAGGGCAAATAGCCTAGTACTAAACTATGAAACTATGAAACTATGAAACTATAAGTTGTGTGTCGCTCTTGGACTTCATATCTGTAGAATTACTTTAATTAGTCTATTGGGATCAGTGCATTGTTCTGGCTAACGCATTTAGAAAACAAACAAACAAATAATTAATAGGTTAATAAAAGCTAGACAAGTAAGTTTTCAAACTTCAGATCTAGGGGTGTTTTCCTAAGACCTTAGTAACCAACATATATTGAATCATGAGCTTATGTCATTATGTGTTTTTTGAGCTTGCACAAATCAATGAAAATATCAATGGGTTATTGCCTGTAGACCGCGACTCCTGTTGAATGATAATGCTGGAGCATATATCATAGAGCATTTTAGAATTTCACTAAACATCTATGTAAACATTAACCAAAATATGGTCATTATAAACCATAAATGTAGCCTTTAATACTACACAGTATAAATACGGGTCTATATCACATTGTTGAATGAACTGTTTAGCGAATACCTATTTTTTGAAGTCTATTTGTCGAAAGCTCTGTCCATCAAATGATGTTTGAAGTGAAAGTTTTCCAAGGGAAAAAAACCAGTAGGCCAACTACCAATCATTATAAAAATAACAAAATGTAAAACCCACTCAGGTGTGGGGGGTTGCCTCCCACCCCTCTAACTAAATATACCAACTCTGAGATTGCACTACAGTGGGGGAAAAGGGGAAACTCTCAATGATGGCCCACTATTTTTTTCCCTTGGGAAATAATTTTTGGTTGGTGCTTTCATGTTTTTAGAGATATTTAGTGAATGTAATATTGTTTTTATAAATTGACTGATGCAATGCACTTAGACTGTCATTCACAATATGGGGGTGGGGCTATAGTGCAATGATTTGTTGAATGATAATTTTGAAGTCAATTATTTGGGGAATGAATGTTTAAAAAATGGTTTTAAATTGTTTTTATACTTGTATATGGTCTGATGAAGCCACAGTTGGTTGTGAAAGCACATACCTAATAATAAAAATTGTATTTGTTTACTTTATATGTGACTTGGAACCATACTTTGTACTACTGCTGCTGTTTTTTTCAGATAACATAATTACTTCATTAAAACATGACAACGTTCTCTAAATTGATGCAAAACATGGTGCAGTATGTGATGATGTAAGGTACTGTCAACTATGCTAGGAGAAATAGGGCAGTGGATCTGTAACATATGCCAGCATATCAAGCTGGAGTTTTGTAAAGAATTATATGTTGTATATCAAACAGATTTGTGCAGGTGCTTGTGTTGGAAATGTATTTGTAAAGCTGCTTGTGTTATAAATGCACCAACAGTGGGGCCTGCTGGACAGGAAGGAAATGCACCCTGTATGTCAGACTGTATTGTAACTATTAAAATGAATATATTGTGGCAGAGGATACTGGAAGAGAAGACCTTAATCTCACTCCAGCTAAATTTAAAAAATAGTCTGCGATTAAATTACCTAGTTTAGACCAGAAATATTGTATCTTACAATACTGATTGCAGCCAGAGAAAAAATGTCTGTGAAAACCAGAACTAGGAATCCTACTGTATTGTCCTTAGTGGTGAACTAATTGCTAGCCTGGAAAGATGGACGTTTTTGAATTGGTTTCATAACTTTCAGATGCTATAACACATCTTAGCAAAGCTCTATGTGTGTGTATGGTGACACATATGTGCAAGATTCTGGCTCAGTTTCTAGCAAAGAGGGTAGTGTGGCAACCCAGACATCAGATGACCAGATGTATGTGATGTCATTCTGTAATCTAGCACTGAAATGATGTTTTAATATTAGATGAGACAGAAGTCTCAGGAAAATTTGTTTATGAAATGACACAGAAGGAAGATCATTCACTCGCTTCATCTTGCCTTGCTCTAGTAAGTGAACTAAACTAGGGGTCAGCAATTCTTTATATCAGTCAGGAAAATATAGTGAGATTAGTTAAGTATTGTTTTCTTGTATCTGTGTAACCTTTCCATCTGTGTTATTTTTAATATTGCCTATGATTGAAACTCTGGAGTTTATTGTAAATAGAGATTCGGTATTTTCATGTTCTTTTCATTATTTAGTATTAAATATATTCAAACTTTCCATTGTGGCTGGTTTTTAAGGGAATATTTTAACCTTTGAGAATACTTGTGAGACACTGTGGCTGCTCCCAAAAGCCTTGCTGCATTGGTCAAACACTACCATTTGCATTAGTATTAATTTTACTCAGTATAATTGGGTACCCTGGTAAGAGCCTTAGAGCAGCTGGCTTTGGAGCATTCTGGTGGCATCATCTAACTTATGGTCTGAGCAGAGGAGGCATAGATGATAAATCTGCGCCAGCCTCTTCAGGTGTGTGTCTGTGCATGTGTGTAAAAATCAAATCTCAAAGAGTGTGTGTGCCAGCTACTTGGAGCACGGACACAGAACAGTGGTTTTACAGAAAGGATGGTAGAGGACTTGGCTTGGAACACAGAGCTGAGGACTCACCTCTACATATGTGGGCAATATGGGGTCTTATTTGGGGCCCAAAGAGAGTGAGAGAGAGAAAGAGAGAGATAGAGAGAGAGAGAGAGAGAGAGAGAGAGAGAGAGAGAGAAAGAGAGAGTGAGACAAAGAGAGAGATAGAAAGGGAAACCCAGCCCCAGGATGGGAGTGTGTTCCCTGTGTGCTCTTAAGGGAAATTTTACTTGATGCAGAGAATTGTGTATGGAAATACTGTGTGTATCCACTTTTATTCCAAGTGAATATCCCTCACTGGTGTACATGGTGAGGATTGAGATTCCTTGATCACTTGCCCAGAGGAGGAACATCACATATTGGTGGCAGTGGTGTGATAGTAATGTAGCCTGTAGGCAGTTGTCACTGAAGGTATGTATACTCTTAGCAGCCACAAATTAAACATATAGATTTTCATTTTCACAACAGTTTATTTTTTTGTCACTTTGGTTTAGTTAGGAAAGCAGGCAAAAATGTCAGCAGAGGATTATGGCAAGCTAACAAAGAATCAGTTGGCCAAGGTGTGTGAAGCCAAAGGACTGGTACATGCCAACCTGACTAAAGAGGAAATTATTTCAGCCTTAGTCAGTGCTGTAGCCTAGACCAGCAACTAGGAGGATAAGCAGTCTGGTGATGGGGATTTGCAGCCCTCAGAAACAGGACAGTTCACCATTTCCACAGAGGACTTAAAAACCTATCTGAAGTTAAAAAGACTTGAATTGGAGGCCAAACATTTGGAATTAGAACCAGCAGAGAGACTGCAGTGCTTTGAGGCTGAAGAAAATGAGAAACAGTTCCAACATGAAATGAAGATGCTGACTGCTCATCAGGGTCATGGAGTTAATGGGGAAGGGAGGAAGCAAACTCCAGAAGAAATAAAGGACAGTACATTTATTCCACAGTTTACAGAGGGGGATAATTTTGATAGTTTTATTCATATAGTTCAAAGAGTATGTAAACAGTATAGTGTGGACCAAGGGCTCTGTGTAAGGTTACTGACCCCTTTATTTCATGGTAAAGCTGTAACTGCTGTTTCTAAATTGTCTAATATTCTTCTTCTTCTTCTTCTTTCAGCTTTTCCAGGTTAGGGGTCACCACAGTGGATCACTTGTCTGCTCATGATTGGCGATGGAATTTTACAGTGTCGAGTTGCCAGCCCGGCACCCAACCTTCCATAAAAAGCACACACACACACACACACACACACACACACACACACACACACACACACACACACACACACACACACACACACACACACCTAGGGCCAATTTAGAGTGTCAAATCCACCTACAGCATGTCTTTGGGATGTGGGAAGAAACCGGAGCACCTGGAGGAAACCCATGGGACCACAGGGAGGAAATGCAGACTCTGCACAGAAGGCACCCCAGCATTGAACCGGAGAAACTCTTGCTGTGGGGCAGCAATGCTAACCGCTGCACCACCGCGGCATCCAATTGTTTAAATTGTTTAAACTATGATAAAGTTAAACAATGCTTATTGGAATGTTTTAAGCTAGCACTTGAAGCTTACAGAAAAAAAAAGTTTTGTGAGTGTGCGCCCAAGACAGATGAAAGTGTATGTAATTATATTGCTTTGTTAAGGGCTTATTCTCATAGGTGGGTAAGTGGGTATCAGGTCACCACTTTTGAAATGCTGGTAGACATTTTGGCGAGGGAACAAGTCCTTAGCACTTTGTCTGAAGTCATGAGAATCTGACTGGCAGACTGCAAGTGTAACTCTGCCAATGAGTTGGGGAAAAAGGGGATCTCTACTTAGCAAGCAGGGCATTACTGCACAAGAATGATATA